>NC_085051.1:42340264-42940264 GCF_963662255.1 Cinclus cinclus
GTTAATGGCTTGGGAGATACTCCAGTGCAGGACTAGACAGCTGTCTTCATGTGGCTATCCTTTCTAAAACACTGTTCAGCACAAGTGCTTTATCTCGAAGCTCTTCTGCACGTTATTCTATTTTGCTATTTCTCTGAGCAGGGTTTTGAAAGGGACTTGCTGGCAGTGCTCACATGTCTGCACGAGGGGGCAGGAGAGGCTCACAGTTTCGGCAGCAAAAGCTGCCTGTGATAAGAGAGTAAGAGAAAAAAGTGACTTTAGCACTGCAAGTCCCTCCGGTTCTTTACCCTTCTCCTCTCCTTGAAGACAACCCTTGCTGCAAGGCAATTTCACAGTAGTGGCTGGAAAATAAATATGGCTTGCAATAAAACTTGTGTCAACAAAGGTCTGCAGATTTGTCTGAAATACACATAAGTGTCTGAGATTGTTAGTAGGAAAAGCCATTTTTTCATAGCAATTTCCATTCCTATAATTACTTTGAAATAAATACCAGTAAGAACTGCAGTTAAAAGACAGGTCAGGACATTCCTTTCCCTTATGTTTTTTTTCTGACCATAATTAAGACACTGTGCTTTAAAATCAGGAAACACAAACACCATGGCCTGGGAGATGTGAGGAATAGGGTTGCAGGAGAAATTAGTATGATACCTCATTGCAGTCACAATGTAGTCCAGCAAAGTGGAGCAGAGCTTTAGTGAGCCAAACCATGATCCCATGTAAATCAACATCAATCTCTTGATGCAGTAATACACAATTTACACCTAATAAAGAGTGGCTCACATTCTTCTGTGGGGGAAAAAAAGTGCTGAGAAGAAAAAGCTCTTGTTCGTATGTTTGCCTAATCCAACTATTTGCTACAGTAATAACCACTAAAATTTGTTTTGGACCACTAACCTTCAGTCTTCTCATCTCCCATACATTTTTGAAAAAGTGTACAAACAAGAACCATGAGAATCTTTGATAGATCTGAAGCTGAAACCAACTATTTTTTCTGGAAAATACATAATTTAGCCTAGCAATACTTTTAGAGGGCAGAGGACTATTCTTTTCCTGTAAAGAGATGAAAAGAAGGTCTCAAGAAGGTGGTGACCTAACGTGGGGTCTATGAGAAGACAGAAAACAGGGAGTTTTTTGTTAGTCAGCATCTGTCCAGGTTCCATCACAAGTGCTGCAGTTATCACCTTCCCTCATCTGCACAATAATCCTCACTGTCTCAGTCCTGCAGCACTATCCTACACAGGGAAGCACAGCATGAAATAGGGTAGATCATTAAGCTCTGAAAATACAGGTCGTGGTACTACTGGGGCAAGAAGTATGAAAACTGTTGACCTTGCATGAAGTGGTTGCATTTGTCTGATTCCCTCTCTGGAGAGACAGTCCACCCTCCTGCCACAGCTGTGTACTACTTCTGCACTTTCCTGTGCACCCAGTCCAATGCTTGTTTATCTTGTGAGCTAACTCAACTTCCTTAACTAGCTAATAATAAAGCTAACAAAGTACTAAGCTCACCTCTTGTAAAAATAAATTAATTGTCAGGTCAGCTTCAGTGTCCTAGAAAATTTCACCCTAGTGTGCCTCAAATGGATATCAAGGTCAAGTCACCAGGTCGACTCTATTGGGAATGCTGCTACACATTTGCAGATCAGGAGACCCATGAAGAAAGCATTAAGGTTGAAGCTATCACAGACAACTGGTCAGATACGCCATAACAGAAGGAGGGAATTTAGCTCCAGCCACCTATCAACTTTGTGCATCTATAGCAATCACTCAGGCAGAGGCTTCTGGTCTAGTATTTAGTTCTGAGACTGCTGGTCCTCTTTAACTGCTTCTCCATCAGTGGGTTTATTTCTTCGAGTGAATAACTTTACATTCCTGTCAGGTATTCTCTTCACGACCATCTCTTTCTTGTATTTCTCTGCCAAATAAGTGCTTTGTTTCTGATGCTTCAACAGAATGCCTCTGGGCCAAAGGGTCCCATTTTCATTCCACAACACTACAGTCATAGTAAGGTAGTACCACTGAGGATTGCTAAATGTGGGTATGGATATTGTGATTCTTCATTTTGAGGACCTTGTTGACAACCTAAGTAATTTTCAGCATCCAAACAATGCTCCCTGATTTACACAGGCTCATAAGGTGACTTAGAAGTAAGAATGTGTCTGAAGCACCTTACTAAATCAGTCTCTAGTGAGTGACATTGCCTGTAAGGGATACAACAATAAAAAATCCAGTTGCTGGGACCAAGGAAGCCTTCTTCATCCTGGGTGGCCAAGACAACATTTTCAAAGCAGAGATGAAGGCGATAACTGAGGCTTCCCATGCATGTCCAAATCAGAGCATTACACAAAACTGTTAAAAGCAGTGAAGAGTTGCAACGAATTTAAAATTTCAAATAAAACTGTTACATTGCAAATATCACAGATAAGGCAACCACAGACTGGCACTCAGACAATAGAGGCAGATTTCAGGTAAAATCAATCACTTCAGTGCAAACACACCATTTCTGAATAATTTTGCCCCTGATCCAATCCTTATAACCTGCAACAAAAATCTCAATACTTTGTGCTTCATCTTGAGTACATCACAATTACTTGACTTGGAGATCTCGTTGTATTCCACCAATTCAACCGTGCAAAAGAATATATTCGCATAGGACAGACATCAGTCACTGTAAGTTCATTGGTTCTATTATTTAAAGGCAAGGGCTCAATTTTGGCTACATTTCCCTGCAGAAAAATGTTATTCAATGGCAATTGCAAGTCAGAATTGCGCACTGCTGAGATAGAGGTGAAACAGCAATAGTTAAATGCTTCCCTCCTGTGATGGTATTAGCATGATTGCTAGGAAATATGTGCTTGAAAATGCCAGAGAAAGTGATTTGTCTGTGACAGAAGCTCTTTTAAGAAGAGAGAAAATGAAAACCACAACCACACTAAAATAAAGCCTCTTTTAATGAGCTTCGGATGCCTTCTGGAAAATTAAGAAGAGATTTTAATGCATAAGTGGTTCTTCTGGTATATCATTATATGTTCTGTTGGAAGGTTTTGTTGGGTGGCTTTTTTGTTATTGTTGTTTGGATTTTTTTGCCTACCAACTATATCCTTTTTTTTTTTTTTATTTAACTGAGAACAAGACTTCTGTTGTTAGAAACAGAAAGCAGGAAGAACCAAATTGCTCTAGTCATCAGAAGAACCAGTGTGAGAGATGTTTACCTGAACCTAACTTAGATTCCTGAGGATACCCACCAGTATTTCCTGGAGGATGGATTGGTGATCAATTTAGCTTTGTGTTGCTGAGCGTGAGTCATTGGAAATCATAATGATCAAGTGTCTGTGTCATCACTAAGGTGAAAGAGAGGAAAGTACATGGAAAAAAAAAACTAATATGCCTTTGCAGACCTTGCTTATGGGCACAGAAAAAGAGCAAAATTACACCTCTTGAGGGTGTGATGGTTTTTAGTCTATTTGATTGTGGCAACCAAACTGAATGCCAGTCTATTGCTCTCCTTTTGAATTCTCCTTTGTCATGTTGCCTGCTCAGAAGAACTGACATATTTATGCCATTTTGTCTTATGTTATCTGTTCCTTAATCTGTCTCATTTTATGCCACTAGAGACATTAGTGAGGTCCCATTACTGCTATACCAGTTGTAAAATCACCAGTCTTATCCTTCACTCTAACACTCAAAGTGCAATCCCATCATTGAGGAAGCAATCTGAACTTGTTAACTAGCATCTCATAGCTTCTCATTCATATTTTTCATGAAGTTGTATGAATTTATAGTTCTTGCGTTCAAAATGAAAGGAACAAGTAAATAACTGAAAATTATGAACAATTTCAAGGTGCAGGCACTGTATTATTCAGCTATACTGTATTTCTGCTTGCTTTCCAATGAATCTGTGCAAAGTGACTCAGGCTCAAGAAATACAGAAAGTTTTCCCCATATGAGAGTTATTTATGGCATCATTGCAGACAAAAGGTCTATACTCATCTTTAACATTTCCTGAATGAGCAATCAAGGTGTGAAACAAGGATGGTTGAAGGCTCTTCCTTCAAAAAAGTTTTATGAAAAAATAACAACTTTTACGTAAAACATGCAGGCCAGGCATTTATTTGCCAGAAGCATTTTCAGAAGCTGAATCTCCATTTCAAAATGCCACCTCTGAGATCACTCTCTAAATCCAGGCAATACAGAGAGAGGTCTCATCACGTTGCCAGTTGGCTGGATCAGACTTTCTCTCATCCCCTCTATTTGGTGTGACTGCTATTCTTAGACACCTCAATTCATTATGTAATGATCTGAAGTCAGCCCTTACATTCATGTGCTGTAACCAAACTTCTGAATTGGGGAGGAGGGAAAGAATGCCTCTACTGAAAGTCATGATGCCTAAATCCTGGTCTGGAACTGATCCTAACAAAGTAAGGCCTTTAATTCCTTTCTTCAAGAGGATTTTGTCACACTTGATGACTGTTGATCTTGGTACTTTCTCAACTCTGGCTGATCATTAACATGCGGGCTTTACGACAAACATTTATTCTATATTTCCCTTAAGCCCAATTGCCCAGTTAGACCTCAAGTTTCCCTTTGCTCATTCCATCTGCTTATTCCACACAGTGGACTTCCAGGGTAGGAGGGGACATGCAGCACTTCTGCTGTCTGCTGCATAAACATAGAGGATAGGAAGAGGAGATCCAAGAGAAACATCTTACCTATGCAAATGATACATCACCAGCTTTTCAATAATCAATTGCCCTAGGAGAGACATTTGAAAGGATTTTTTCTGGCAGAAGAAGGATGTTCATAGGCTGCATACAGGGTCAGGTTTAAATTAATTTTATTACTTCAGCTTATGGTTGTCAGAAGTCAAAATAATTTGTAGTGAGAGTCATAGAAAGAACAGAGTCAATGTACTGCTTGCCCATTTACAAACTTCATCTGCCTCACAGCGAGATGGCCATAGTGCATCTTTACAAGACAGTTTTGAAGCATGTTTCATCTATGCTTAATATTCTTGTCTTGAAAGCATGCTCAGCAATCTGAAGGCCCTATTCCATACAGGCTTTTGACCACATGTTGCACCAGCAATCTGTGTAATTGAAACCCTCCTGTAATTAAACGGTCCATTTTTCTCTGAGCTGTGTCAGACACACAAGTGTAACTGAGATTCAGATCCTTCATCTGCTACCCTTTTGCACAGGTTCTGTGAGACCAATCCATATCCATTCCTCTGACATCAGTCCTGTGACAATCCCTCTTCACAGGGCAGAACAGAACAGAAGTCCCTTGAAGTTTCAAGGTGTGACTTTCTTCCACTGCATGCCCAGTCTTTAGCCCCCATTTCTAATTTGATTGTCAACAAGACCCTCTCTAAAAGGGCTGAAGAGAAAAAGGCTTACAGAAGAGACTGAAAGACATGGCTATTCAGCATCCACCCCCATTTTTGCTGCTTTCTCCCTCTGTACCTCCATCTCTTTCTGCCTTTCTTCTTTTCCTTTGTCACGCATTTGCCCAGCAAAGAAGGGCATTTGTCAGGTGGAGGCCTAGTTTGTATTCTTGTCTTCTAGGTGCTATCATACTCTTAACCATTAATACATAATAGTGAAACAAGTCTGCAGTTTCACAAGCTCATCTCATCAAGGACTGAAGAAGTAAGTAGCTCAGTTGTTAACTCCCTTGGCCTTAAGAGAACTCTTCCAGACATCAATGAGAAAGAGACAAAAAAAGTCCTTGGGAATAGAAAAAGTCTGGTCATAATTATAAAGCAGGTGCCTAATCTGTCATATTAGAGTTCAAGACCAAAACTAAATATTTGAACTCACTCCTGAAAAAAATAAGACCCAAGCTTACAAAGAAACTACGAAATCTCTACTACAAAATTAACTACAGAATCAGTGGACCATGATATGAAACAGCAGCTAAAGAATAAATTCAAAGAAAAGCACGTATCTCACTTCCCTTGAGTTGCTTTCCTTTTGCTTCTGTCTGTCTGCATCAGTTAATGACCACTCAAGAGCTTATCCCTCCAGCTGCCAAGATATCTCAAACCCAGAACCATTTTTTGCCTATAGCTGGCCAGCAGATCCCCAGAAGGGTGGAAATCATCACAAATTTCAATCACGTGCAACTTGAAAGTGGTATCCTGTCTGAGCAGGATTACACCAGTTGCTCATTCATCTGGTAGTGTTTTTCTCATCCTTTCTGAGTGCTAGGAGTTGGAGAGGGGCAAGAGAACACAAGGCCATAAAGTTCACAGGAAATGGCAGCAAAGGCTGCTGCCTTCCATCCAGAAGGCAGACATATGTCAGTGACACATCTAGTGATCCTTACACACATAGAAAAAAATCCTCTCTGCAACTGCAGCAAGTATAACTAGCTGCATTTACAAAGAGGGCTTTTATAAAGATTTTTTAAAAATTAGATTAAATTCCTTCCATGCAAGGTTGTTGTGCACCATTACTAGTTTCACAGATGCATAGCAACTGCCAATTCCATGCAGGAACTGATGTACCAGCTGCATCTGCACACTGCTCTTGGCTCAAGCCCAGGTTCTGTTGTGTATGGGTGCCAACACTGCACCCACACTGCTCTCTCTCCATAGCTTCATCCCTACAAGGTCTAATAGGAGAGTTGCATGGAGTTTACCTCACAGGTAAACAGGTGTTAACACCTTCCTTATATGAAGAAAGTCACAGGGGTTTGGGACTAGCTGTTTGTGTATTTACACTCTGGTTCATCAACCTAGTATTTAATTGCTTTTTCCAAATTAAAGCAGAGAAGAGAGACAAGTTCAGTTAATTAATAAACTGTTCCCATTGTTAATTAATCAGTGGCAGAATAATGATTCAGAATCAGAGCTGCTCTGTTCTAGCCATTCTCAAAAGGAGATCAGCTCACCTCCTCCCAAACACTCGAGAAAGGCAGCATTCAGAGGTTGCCTAGCAAGTGAGCCAACGCAGGCTGTACTGCAGAGTGTGCTGCCACAAACGTCGTCTTGACGCACTCCCACTTCAGTTCCCTCGTCACCAGCTCTGGGTATGTGACACTGCAAAAAAAGGAGCATTTCCCAGGTAATAAGGGCCTTAAACAGCTAGGACTAAGTTTTGGCTCCAAGTCCTGGCACACCACTCAGAAGGCAGAAAGCTGGTGTGCAGTGTTCCTGGTGTGGCATAAAGTAATAAGCAAGTCACTACCACCGCTACCATCCACACTTGTCACGCTCTTCAAATGCTCTCAGTGTTTAGCTGCATTTGTTAGGGCCATTAGAGTAGCCACAGTAGCTAGTGGTGGACACATTCAGGAGTTCACTTTGAAGCGGTTGCCCTGTGATTATGTTCTAAGAATTAGAAAGAAACTTCTTCCAGAGCAAATTATATCAGACCTGAGGCTATCTAGATAACAGGTAGTGGAGAGCAGCCAGGCAAATTGCCAGGCAGAAGTGGAAAGCATGTCACCAGTCTAAAGGAACACTCACCTTCATCGCAGACAAACTGAGATGACATCTGATGTAGGTCTGCCAGCTGCTCACATTTCCTTGCCTTGATTTCACCTGTGGCGGCACAGGCAGGAGAGCTGGCTCTGCACGTGGTCAGGACATTCTGCTTTGTTTGAGTACTCGGCAGTCCATTGACCTGGCGTTTTACAACGAACTCAAAGCACATTTATCCAGAACACTGGGAGACTGGGGGCTGGAGGGCTGTTCCAGGAGCCGAACTGAAAGAAGTTGATGTCCTCATCATTTATGGCTTAATCAGTTTAATCATTGTGTTACCAGGGCATTACAAAAATAACAACTAACTTCCAGACTGGTCGATACTTTTATAAGGTTTTTTTGTACATTGACCTTTTAATACACAGCTGTGTAATCTGCCCTGATGGAAGAAAAAGTCATTTTATCACATTGGAGGGGGAAAAAAAAAAAAAAAAAACCAAAGAAAAAGAAAAAAAGTTTTGGCATGGTATTACCACACTCCACACAGTAAAGGAAGCTCATAACAAGTGTACTAATTAGAGGATTAAAGGAATGGATACAGAGTCAAAAATCCCAGGAAATCAAATTTCCTCAAATTTCCAGGGATATTTGCAAGGCTGTGGGTGTTTTCTGTGTGTAGTTAAACAGTGCTGAAACATCCACAAAAGCAAGGACCTTCTTTCCACAAGCTTCAATGTATGATTGAAATTTAAGTACTGTGAAGAATGTCATGTGAGGAAACAGGGAAATTTGAGGGAGAGGTGAACAAAATGGTTATTCAAGGAAAGAACGAGTGAGGGAAAACTTGTCGCATGACCCAGCCAGTGTATGCTAAAGAAATCAAGGGCAGGGGTGATATGGGAGAATGAATTAATTTTGAAAGTCCGTGGTCTGGGGACCAGGTGCACAGTGACAGAGTTAAAGGCCTGGGACACAAGTGGATTAGACAGTAGTTTCTGAAGTAGCAACAGCAGGAAGCTCATGCAGGAAATAAGTAGCAGACAACATCTTCAGAGACAAATATCCTGTTTTCCTACAAACTTTCCTAGTTAAGAAAGAGAAAGAATCCAAATAAATCCCATATAACGAAGTCATCAGATTATTTTTTTTACTTTTTTAAGTAAACAAAATGTTCTTTTGAGTTCTGTGAGAGGCATTATTGGGTTTAAAATAAGAAAAATTAACACCACATTTCCCACAACTGAACTTGCACACCCCAAGGGTTTTACTGCCCGCTCTGGTTTCCTTTGTTTTGTTAGTTGTGCTCCACATCAGAAACAATGAAAGCTTTTGTTGTTGTTGTTGTTAAGAAACATCTTTCAAATTGAGCTGTAAACCACTGCTGGTGTATGTGAGCATGGATGTGTGGGGGTGTGTGAACAAGCTTGTTTGTGACAGAGGAAGAGTGGATACATGTGTAATAGGGGAAAAATGAGAGCTAAGTAAGAAAAATCCAGTCTAGAGTAGAATTAAGCAGTTGTGAAACAGGATTATAACAAGATGAGGTTATTTTTGTGATTTTAGTCCAGTTGGGGAAGTAGGAAACCTAGAAATTCTCTCAGTTAATAGCAAGGCAATTTAGAGTTCATTAAATGCTCTTGGTTGTTTGGCTGTTTGTTTTAAATCTCCCAGCAACAACGGGAAGAAGATCTGCATAAAGCTATAGGAGGGAAAAGGTCCATGAGAAAGAGAAAGAGAAAAAATAAAAGAAAGGGAGGGGAAAAAAAGAAGGAAGAGAGAGGAGAAGAAAGAAGAGAGAGGAGAAGAAAGAAGAGAGAGGAGAAGAAAGAAGAGAGAGGAGAAGAAAGAAGAGAGAGGAGAAGAAAGAAGAGAGAGGAGAAGAAAGAAGAGAGAGGAGAAGAAAGAAGAGAGAGGAGAAGAAAGAAGAGAGAGGAGAAGAAAGAAGAGAGAGGAGAAGAAAGAAGAGAGAGGAGAAGAAAGAAGAGAGAGGAGAAGAAAGAAGAGAGAGGAGAAGAAAGAAGAGAGAGGAGAAGAAAGAAGAGAGAGGAGAAGAAAGAAGAGAGAGGAGAAGAAAGAAGAGGAGAAGAAAGAGAGGAGAAGAAAGAGAGGAGAAGAAAGAGAGGAGAAGAAAGAGAGGAGAAAAAAAGAAGAAAAAAGAAGACTATCCATATGAATAAAAGCTCTTTCTGTGCTGGGCTTCTTTTTACAAGATTTGCTCTTGTAGGTTTCTATATTGTAACAGCTGGGCTTCATTTTCTCACCATTCCTTCTTAAGCAAAAAACCCAGGGATTTTAGTGGGACCTGGTGCAGATTACAACAGCTCAGGGTAACTAATCAACTGCTGTTGGGTCACAAAGAAAAGATCCACTGCAGGAAAATAGCAGGAATTGTTCCCCTCTTTCAACTAAAGTGCTGCTGAGTACAGCTTCCTTCTGGCAGTTTTCTGTGCTACAAATTTTCTTTTAAAATCTTGTTTACTTTTCCAGCAGTGATTCAGGCAGTTACTTAAGGTCCTGCAGCTAAATCAAATATTTAATTTTCATCTAGTGTCAGTGAAAGATAACAGAGCTCGGCAGGTACTCAGCACGAACAAATTGAGATTTCGATTACTACAAGCACTTCTATGTTCTCAGATAGCCATAGATACAGTCTGTCCAGACAAATGGTAGTTAGCAGGAGACATTCTTCCTAAGAACAGTTTTGTCCTGCTCCTTTCCCAAGGCTGCCAGCAGAGCTAAGTGTTTCCTTGCCAAGCACACACTTGACTCCACTGGGCTGAATCCCACCACGTCACTCAGCCGGCATTTGAGAGCAATCTGCCCTCACTGCTAGGACAGCACAGGGCTGGAATACTCACCTACAGGTTAACAAGTCAGCATTCCATTTCCAGCCCTGCAGAGCCATCCAATTACTCACCATGCAATTACTTGGTAGTCAGTAAATAAAATTCACATGATCAGAAAAATACTGCTTTGTTAGGGAAAGGAGGAACAGGATAAATAGAAAATTAGGGGGTTCTTTTCCAGTAGAGAAAAATATTAGTTTCAAAATTTGTATCCATATTTCTTTTCCAGTTCAGGGATGTTTGTCTGGATCCATTTCTAGCCTTAAACTGCAAGGATGACTTACCATCTAAAAAAAGCCTCACATTTGTGCAATGTGTCTCAAGCCTTTTTCAACTAATTCAGCCTACGGACTCCAGAAGCTGGGCCACCTTAGATTAGGTATACGTGTTGTTAGCAACTGGCAGTGTGTAAGGGAATAAAAGTATTACACACAACCTAGGTAATGGCTGAATTCTACCTGTTAGCTTTAATAACTTCAACAAAATAAAATTACTCAATCCTAGCAAACCTGTTGACTCTCCAAAGCTGGAAAGGATGTGAATTTACTTTTTCCTCAATACTTAAAGCCACCATTTTACAGGCAACTGAAATAATAATTAAAAGAAAATTAGCCTGCTAGTACTGGAGGTAACTTTAATTCTATTGCTCACAATAAGTACAACGCAGAAAAATCAAACCCTCATTATAAAAGATACATCAGGTTTAACACATACCTCACATTTACACAGAAAAACCTAGTGGTATGTTCAGCTTTGCAATATGATGAAATATGAGTGCTTTCTACATGGCAGAGGGAGACGTGGTGGTGCCACGTTCCTTCAGGTTCAGCTAGCCTTGGGGATCAGAAAATCTAGTGTAAATTCGGACAGCTGTAAAATCATGTGGGAACATTGGGTAGAAGGAGTGAAAGAAAAGTTTTCTAAGGATGTGTTCCCAGGAAATCCCACCTATTTGCACGGCAAAGTGCTCACGGTAATCTGAAAAAGTAAGAGAACTGGGCTCCAGAGTTTTTGTTCAGAACAAGTATATAGGCCACGCAGACCGCTGCCCTGGCTCAGCAGCAGGTTGCCCCACCAGTCCCCTTTCTAGTAGTGCAGTGAGAAGTGCTATAAAATGCATGTAGATTCTTTAGATAGTCTACAGATAGACCCTATGGATATATAGGTAGGTTTCTGGTGTTTTTCTATTCTAATATTTGCTGTCCAAAAGGGCTAGGATTATGCAAGTGTACTTGCAACTCAGCTGAACACATTTTAATTTCAGGATTTTTCTTATTATGTTCCATCTCAGTTTTCCTTTGTTTATATTTATCCTGCCTATCCTCCTAAATATTTCCTTTGCCCTGACCCCTCCCTTCTTGGTATTCATGTCACACAATTTTTTCAGACTGCTAGCATCTTTCTATTCCAGCATCCCAAAATTAAAACAGATTTAGAACCTTCTCTCATGAATCAAACACAACATGAATAACACATATCTTAAAGATGACTCCTCTCACAGAGCTGGACCTGAGAGGCTGACAAACTCACAGCTTAGGACTTCACAAATTAGGTCAAACAACTGTAAATTCAGCTGTGCATTTCCTGCCTTTTTTCCCCGCATGAAAACATATATTAATAAACTGATGCTGAGAAACTCCAAAGAGCAAATCATAGAGTTTAGCCAGCTGAACAAAAGGCAGAACCTCAATTTGAACACACAGATCTGAAAGTGTTTCTACCCTTTGATTTTTGATTTTTTTTTGTGTTGACAACAGAGGGGGAAAAATCCCCTCTCTATGACAAATGCGTGATATTATAGAAATTCGTTTCTCTGCAAGTGTGAAAGCACTATATCATAAGGGGAAGGCAGGAGATGTCTTTGCAGGTTCTAGCCTATTATTTCACATTTATCATGTAGACTCTTCGGATTAAGAAGCTGGCATGACTCAAATGTATCCTACTTGCTTAAGTACCATAGTATTGGAAAGAAACATTCAGTGCTTCATGTTTCTTCTGTATTACAATAGTATTAGTTACAAACCACGCATGGAGACCGATTACTTTGCCCCGGAGCTATTTGACACTCCAGGCTAAATAACTACTAACTGTCTCAGAACAAAGACAAAAATTAAATGCACAGCTGACTCTTTGCAAATCTTGACTGAAGGCTGGGAAACAGCATGTCCACCCTCAAGCTTTCAAGGAGACCTATGGGGAAAGAGTGTGGAGGAATAAAGGAAAGGCATGGGAATTATTTTGTAAGACGGTATGATTCTCTAATTGCTCAGGAATTAAGAGGTAAGATGTAATTAGTCAGTACAACTAATTCATTGTTTAACCTTGACAAAAACCCTAGTGATTGATTCTGCGCTCAGGCTTTCCAGTACACATATTCAGAATATTATCTAACACAAATCAAGCCACCCAGATTTTTAAAGGCCTTTAGGAACTCTTAGAGCTACCAACTGTCTCAGAGTAGTACACTCTTTAGGAGGTAAAGCACTCATTTAACTGCAGCCACATTACCAAGTGTTCTCACACACAACTTCTAAGCTTAAGTACCAGCTGCAAAGAAGTCATACCCAGAGAACCCTTTCCTACTACCTCAGTGTTCCTTCACAGTGTTCCTCCCTTTTGAGGGCAGTCAGTCTGAAACAAAGGATGATAAGGATGACTGTCATCTTTGTTGTGATATATTTGCTTGAATGCCAAATGTTGTTTTAAAGACTGTTATTTTAGCTCCCTAGACGGGACAGAATGGATCATCAGCACTGAAAGTACCAATGTATTTGAGCTAAAAAAAAAGTTCTCCTACAGAATGCAGCAGAAACAAGCTAGGGGACAATGAATATGAAAAGAAGTAAAAGCTCCTATTGTCTTTAAATTTCCTGGTCCCGGCTGCCATATTGTCTGGAATTTATTTGGTATAAGCAATATGGCCTTTCAGATTTGAAAGGAACCATAATCCCAAAAGATATTCACTACCACCATCGCTCCATCAAGAATAGCCCAAGTCTTTCTCAAGAGCACATACCTTGCACTGTGTCCAGACCTTTATGTAGAAAAAAATATTTTAAAATAAATTCTTTTCTTGTATGTCTCTGCAGAGGCAGCTCCACAGCCAAGCTCTCAGCTAGAAACTCTAGTATGGGAATCAGAGTCCTTTTGTTCCTGCTGGGTCAGGGCAGTGTAAATTTACACCTGCCTCAGGTTTAACTTAGCAATTAGTAATTATTTGGTAAATTAAAGAAGGTGGGAGAGTTTCCTCTCAAATAATGCTATTATTAAATAAAAGAAAAACTGAGTGCTAAATGAACTGAGCATGTTATTTCTGCCCTCGTAGAGTACCAAACAGACTAGTGTAGGTTTGTAGAATTCTAGGGGTTGAATTTGCAAAGACGTCTTAGAGTCTTCCATTCTCAACTTTGCTAATGCTGTGGTTGACGTTTTGCCGTGAAAATCCACTTTCTTTCATAACTTTTCTTCTGCCTTGAAAATCATGACTGGCCCAGCTATAACCAACAGTCAAAGACAATCTTTTCCCAAAGCTGACCAGCATCAAGGAGCATGTGTTCCTCTGTGTTGAACTGCACAGCTCTACTTGGTCTAACGAAAACAGCCCCATATCATAAGGATCTGAGGATGTCTTGTTTGTTCCAACTAATGCATACACATATCTTTTCACTTACAAAAAAACCAGCAGAAGACAGATCAGTTCTAGGTTAATACAAGCAGGTACTTTTTGTTGGCTAGGTATAAGGTCCACCTTATCTCTTCAGTAAAAAAACAACAGCCCATAACTTTCCTGTACTGAACAAGGAATTCAGTTTTATGGGGAGAGTTCAAAGGGAGGGCATTCACTGAATGACAAATCCCAGGGGAAGGCAAAGATTTAACAGGTTTAATGAGATTCACTTTGAATTTCTTCTAATCTGCATCCCAGCTAGTGCATAAACAAGAAAAGGGGCTGGTCCAGAGCCTGCTGCCATTCAAAGACAAGCAAGAAGCATTAACCTGTATTAAGGAAGACAAGAATAAGTCTAGGGGCTTTTCCTTAATGCCTGACATCTGAAACCAAGGTTCTTCTAACATAATTTCCAAATATTTTTGATTTTGGCTTAGTGCCTGTTTGATGTAGCGATAAAGCAAAGCTCTCATATTTAGCATACTCAGAGAGCTCCCAAAATACTAACGGCAGAATCTCAGTCCCATTTATACCAGTCCACAAAACTGGTGGGTCGGCCTCTTCACGGGAATCTGATCATTATGAAATTAACTGTATGGGAGCTGAACTCATCAGAAATTCAGCCCCTTAACATACAAAGAGCATGAGGTGCCTTTTCAGGCATGGATGTGCACATGTGTTTTAGGGTAAGGAGTAAAGGATAGTAATGTTTGAACAGATTGAATCCAGAATTTAAAAAAACAAAAACAAAACAAACAAACAAAAAAAAGCAGCATTATAAGGCAGTTTCACAAGAGTCAGTTAAAAACCAGTGAAAGCTGTAGGCCTTAAAAAATGAGTGCCAACAAAACAAACAGCAGTACTTTGTTCCCTATATGTGAACACAGATTCTGATAGTACCATTTGTTTTTAAGCCTCAGGTTATATACTTGGTAAGTCTTCCCTTCATTGGCAAATTGATGCACTGTTTGTCTAAGTCTGGGTTAGGGCTATGCCAATTCCACTCGATCTGACCCTTTTTCCACACAGAGCTCAGCACGTGCCGCCCAGGCAGCACTCAGCACTGCTTGTCTGCAGCTGTCCTCTGATCACCCTGCCACAGAAGGGCAGCAAGAGCCAGTCCGTGCCCGAGCTTCACATGAAAGCCCAGAGTGCCAGGACTGCAGCTGTAATATGCAGGACCGAGTCCCTGCCTGGCAAGAGCTAGGCAAATGCAAGGAAGAGAAAGAGGTTTGCGCAAACTAATACTCTGAAAGAGAGTGGGGAAATACCACTCCTCTTGTGCAAGCTTAGCAGAAATTCAGCAGTGCCCAGGGTCACCAAGGCCCACCTGGCAGCAGTCTCCAGACATGTGCTAGAGGATCTCTAGTGCAATACCAATTCAGAGAGCACGGTTCCAGCTGCTGGGCCACTGATCATCTGACATCCTGCAGCTGCCCAGTTATTCAGAAAAAAAAACAAACCCAAACTCTTAGAAAAATGCCCACAGGTCAGAATGCTGCTTAAGCAGCAAGACCTACTTAGGCCTTTTGCATGAAAGGTAAAGATCCACAATTACATAAATGAATAAAGAACTCTCCAGGAATAACGTCAGACCTGGAAGAATTAGAGTTGAAATAGAAACTATGTGGTGTTGTAAGAAATTTTTTTTTTTTAAAGTAAAAAAGTCATCCAAAGGAGCAGCTACATTTCCCTTGCTTTCCTGAGTAATACTGAAGAAGTGGTGGAGATTAAAGATTCTCATCTTTTATGGAAATAAGTCCAAAAATCTGAATTCTTATTGTAAACTTTACCAGTATCAACTAACACTCTACAAGTAACTTCTACAACATAACAAGATATTCGGTGAGTATTTAGTATACATCATTTAGTATACATTCAGCGAGTGTTTAGTACACATTGCCTGAATTACCAGTTTCCTTCAAAGACCTACAGAGGCAACTTTAACACATATTTTTTCTTCTTTAAGCAGAGAATAGACTACCACAAAATGTCATCTTGTATGCATCCCAAGCAAAAAAACTCAATTATATTTGTAAATATATATTTATAAAAGACCAAGAAAGAATGCTGGCTATTGATTTTCCCACCTGGGATCTTCAAAATCCTACGACTACTCTAAACCTTATTTATATGTAAGTGATTTTTAAAATGGATTTTGGACTAGTCAGTGTGGTCTAAGGTTTAAAGGAAAGGGCTGGGAAACAGGAAATATGGGAGAATTGGGTTGGATGAAAGCCTGGATAAAAGCCTGTGGTTTGTTTGCATGATTCTCAGTTAATAATAAGGAGGATTGGGTGTCTCAGAAAATTCAAAAAAGGGAAAGAAAGCTTTATCCAAAAGAAAAACAAAACAAAACAAAACCAAGAACCTTCATATGAAGGTAACTGAACTTGTAAATACTATTGGAAAGTAGTTATGTCTCATCACTTAAAACTGGAATGGAGCCCTAGAAGCTGTTCTCCAGGGAATTCTATGTAGAATCAAAGAATTGTAGAATGTTACGTGTTGTAAGGGACTGCAGAGATCATCTAGTCCCAGATGCCCCTGCTATGGGCAGGGAGACCTCCCACTACATCTAACATTGCCTTGAACATGGAATGCTGCTATGAGGTCTCTATGCAACCTTCTCTTCTCCAGATTTTTCCAAATTTCTCAACTATCTTCACAGAGGAAATGCTCCTGTCCTCTAACCATCTTCATGAAGCTCCTCTGGACTTGCTCCAACAGGGCCCTGTCCTTCCTCTTGGAGGCTCCAGAACACTATTCCACACTCTGGAGGGGTTTCCCAAAGGCGGAGTAGAGGAGCAGAATCACCACTGTCATCCAGTGACCAGCAATGCCTCTTTTGATGCAACCCCAGGATTGGGTTGGCTTTCCAGACTGCAAGCACATGCTAATGGCTCATGTTGACTTTTTCATCAGCCACCACCCTGAAGTCTTTTTCCACAGGCCTGCTATCAGTCACTTCTCTGCCCAACCTGTAGGTTTGCTGTGGGATTGGTGGGATTGCTGTGACCCAGTTGCAGGACCTTGCACTCCATGTTGTTAAACTTCATGAGGTTTGCATCTGCCCACCTCTCAAGCACGTCAAGGTCCCTCTGGATGACAGCCCTTCCCTCCAATGTGTCAACTGCACCATTCACCTTGGTGCTGTCAGCAAACTTACTGAGGGTGCACTCAATCCCACCAGAGATATTGAACATTATTGGCCCCACTACCAGCCCCTGAGGGACATCACTTGTCACTGGGCTCTACATAAACAAGGAGCCACTGACCCCAAGTCTTTGTGTGAGGCTATCCAGCCAGTTCATCTACCAAGCCCAGTGTCAATTTGCAACAGGATGCCCTAGAAGGGTTGGACCTGTGACTGCAGCAGTGTTGGAACAATATGAACAAAAATCAGTCTGCTGAATGTGAATGTTCTTGCCCTCTCACTGATACCAACCAATGAAGAAGGAAAAAAAAAAACAAAAAAACAACAAAAAAAAAACACCTGTACAAAATCGTTTTATTGTATTATGGAAACGGTAAAAACCGTTCTTTTACTGTTTTCTCAAACCTGCTCTTCTATGTGAGATAGGTATATGAGGTCTGATGTGTTTTGTAATGGTTAACCCACTTAGGGCACACTCAGATACTGGTGTGCGTGTGTGTGTGCGTGTGTGTGCACAAAGGTCTGATCTTTTGACAAATGCTTGGAGAGCAGCCCATTATAAAGGCAGTGATTTTATTTTTAAAGGAGACACTCCAAAGATTCAGGAATAAATCTGCAGGAGTATGGCATTCAATTATTTAAGGTAAAGAAAGGAACTAATATTTTTAAACATTTTACTGTTACACTGCTGATCCCAAGGCTGTCTCTCTTCTTTGGTCCTCTCTCATGCTTACCCTCCTCCTAAACAGCAGACCAACACAAACTCCGAGTGGTTGAAGGCAAGAAGAAGGCAAGTAAAGCTATGCCAATTTGATGACTGCTGCCAATAAAAGTCATCTATTTTCTGTGGTTTTTCTTACCTTTTTTTCTGAATATTATCTCCGTGCTCACATTTTAAGTTTAAAAAGGTTCAGACAAAATTTTTGCAAAAATAATAAAAATAATCAAATTGTTTACATCTCACTGAAGTGCAATTATTTAATGTTAATCAATCTTGTTAGTACTGTTGATTAATCACTAAAATATAACTCCAGACTATCTATTGATATATAGTTACACTTATGATAATGATGTCAGATGAGTTTTCTGAAAATTTTGTGGTTTATAGCTTACTTGCCTTAACTTTGTCACAATTATCTAAATTTTTTCTTGTCTAAAATGTCAGTGTACAATGTCCTCCTTAAATACTACACTTGGAGTGTGTGGAGTGTGAAAACACACTTCTCAGTGTATGAGACATTCTCATGTCTTTAGTATGTTCAGGGTAACAATCATATGAGGCTGTAGGGTTACTGTATACCACTGGAGCCAGAGTTCATGGATTCCTATGAAGGAGATATTCATTTGTAGGATTTTTCTTTCTTTCGCTCATTCCTTCATATTCTGGCAAATTTGCCCATTTAGGGATGCAGGGAGAACACAGAAGAGAAATAACATAAGTTTTAGCAAGATTTTACAGAAATAACTAGATAGATAGTATAACGAAAATTTGGCTGGCTGCAGGGTTGATTTCAGCCATGGCAAGAAAAATCTTCTGAAAATAGAGACACACTGTGTGGCACATATTTTCCTTTAACAGGCTCTGGCTTCTTATGGAATATTTCCTTTAAAGAAGTCATCCTCCATGCTCATCAATGTCTCCATCCTCATGATTAGAAAGTTGATAAAGTCTTAGCCTGTGGAAAGTACCATTACAGTTTGCATTATGTGGTTGCTTTCTCAGAAAAAAATGGTCATCTGCAGTTATTCAACAGCTTACATGAATGTTATTTTTCCTGAAGCTTTCTACTTCAGAGTTTTTATTTACAATATATCAGGTGAAAAATGTCACTCATATTTGCTCTGGCCTTTTTCTTTTGTTTAATTGTCATCATGTCTTCCTTTTTTACCATGGGAAAAATACGCGTCTGCCTGTCTCTGTGTGGATGTATCTCTGTTCTTTACCACATTCTGAAATAGCAATGTAAAATGTCTTGACATTTTCCACAAAAGAAAAAAAAAAGCAATAACAAAAAACCCATCAGCTTCGGAAAGAGTTCATGGTTGGAATGTTTCTGAGGAAGAAAAATTCGCAGAAGATTATATTTCAAAAGAGAGCGATGAATAATGGAAAGTATGAACTGTGAAGTCCTATTATATCAGTTGTATTTAGGTTAACCACATTTAATTTTTTTTAAGTCCATAAATGCTTAAGAAATTTTAAACACATGATGGACTTATTTGTAAACCTACATACTGCCCTGAAGGAGACACTGATTGTTGCATTGTGTTGTGACTCATGTGCATCTCTGATTCAGGCTGCCAGGAATCAGAAAACAAACTAAATAGTGTGTACTGACAGAATTTCTGATAGAGTTATCCTTAGGACACTCCACGGCATTTCTTTTAACACACTGAGATAGGAAAAATAAAAATAATGTGATATAAAACAATTTTAAAGTTTGAAACTTAGCGCTGTTTTCTTCTATTCTGTTAAAAGTAAAAAATACATAGTCCAAGCACACTTAAACACTCAAAGGAATATCCTTTCTCTTTGTTGCTCACTATAATCAAAATAGGTATTCCAACAAATGTACACAGAAACATTTAAGACAGTATGTGAAAGCCCTTTTCCTTAATAAAAATACTATTATTACTTCTGAATTTTTCTTCAAAAATATCACCTTTACATAACAGTTCTTGTTCTCCAAATATCAGAAGTAATCCTGCATGCATGCTACATCTTGATAACACACACATATATATATTTTCAAAGTGAATTCTTTATTGCATGTCAATGAAAATATGTCTACAGTAAACTCAAAGCCACATCAAAGTATCACCATCTGTTTTCTTCTATTGACAAGACAAAGAGGTTTAAGATACATTTAATTATAGCATGATCAGTGATTAAATATATCATGAGTTACAACATATGGTAGTAGTCACAATTAAAAAGTTACTTGGGCTCCTATTTATCTGTCAAGTGAACTGGTTTATCTGCTGATCATAAACGAATGTCAGATGTAATCTAATGGCTTTTTAATGGAAGGAATCTTGACAAAATACTGGCAGATGGTATTCTGGGTAATGATCCAGACTGCAGTAATCTCAGTAATGACTTACCTATTTACCTGGCCCCAAACAAAGAAAGGAGGAGGAGGGAGGGGCCACAAAAAGATTCAAGTAGCCTAGGCTGCTTTAGCATTGAAATGTTCAAATCACTGAAGCAGTACATTCACTTCTGCAGCGGGAGAAAACATGAAATTGATTAAAACAGTACAAACACAACAGGAAGATCTTCCTCCTCCGCAGTCAGTTTGGGAATGGAAACTTACCTAGTTCTCATGGACTTTTTTTCTTCCAGTTGTTGCTCTGAAGTGGTCAGTTGAGGGGAAATTCTGTCCTTTAAATAAAAACATCTCATCGCACCACTGGGCCACCCCAGCAGGCTTTTTCTCAAGGAGTGGTGATCCACTCCAAAACAGAGGCAATAACACTAAGGAATGCTTTAGAAGCCACAAAGGACTGTCATGTGGCCTGAAAATCTTCCTTTTGCCTCACATTGACATGGATCATGATACAGGAAAATGATTATTTTTCTGCTTCCCTTAACAACTCACTGAAAAAATTCTAAGCAAGACATCACGAACTTTAAGGAGTATCCTCTGACTTTGTCACAGTTGCAGTTTCTGAAACCTGCAAAAAGTACTTGTGTCTTGTGAAATTTCTATTCAGATACTGAAAGTTCCACTGAAGTTTGAATTTAATGTTCTAAGTAAATACAAGTGGAAACCCCATGAAGATTTTCATACATAATTAAACATATAATAAGAAAACTCTTGCAATCAACATTAAATAATAAGTCCCATTGGAATAAAAAAGATCTGTTGAACTTTTCTTCTCTCCAACCTCACCTACTCTATACTTCCACTGCTGAAAATAGTGCTGGGAAACTTGTAGATCTGTTGACTTGGAAATATTCGTCCCAATATAAAACAGGATGACCTGAACTTCAGCTCAGCACCAGGGTCACACAGAGTAAATTAAGAGGCCACTACAACCTACTTAGGAGGAACTGGGTGTGATACTGGACTGTTTGCTACAGTATTGGACAACAGAAAAGCAGCATTATACTGAGGTATTCAGATGTTGGTGACAGGCAAGAGAAATATGCTGAGAAAATAGGTCTAATGTTTACATGCACTTTCAGTCAAGCATCCAGCCTAGCCGTTATCAAATTAATCTGTTGTAGAGATGTAATTCTGTTTTTCAGGTGTTTGGGGAAGCACAGCTGACAAAGTTGTGTTATTTTCCATTAGATGTGTTCAGTCTTTACATGAACTACTGTGGACAGTTTCAGCACTGCAGTTGAGCCCATCTGTGAAGATCTGCAAGGATCACTTAAGACACAATTTCTGCAGCTAGCAAAAATCTGCTGCTCCTAACACAGTAGCATCAGCTACAAGATTTTCTTTCTCATGAAGCAAGTGATTTTAATTTCCAAGTATAGTCCACCAATTTCTGATTTGGAAGGATTGGTCTAATTTCCTGTGAATCTCTGAGAAAACTTCAGAGAGATTTGTCTCATAAGACATCTGCTGAAGTCTAATGTATGGGAGTCACTGAGCTCAGACCCTCACTTTGTGTTATGAGTTTTTTACAAAAGGTTGGCAGACATGGGGAAATACGAACTCTAGTAGCTAGGACTGAGCTGAAAATCTGTATGTTTATTCCCAGTCTGCAGAAAGCTGTTTTGTGTTGTTATAATCTGTCCAGAAAGCTAGTTTTAGCTCTGCAGGCTGGCATGTAAAAAACTGTGTTTGAGAACAAGCTCATATGCAGATGACGTGCACTAAGAATACACAGATAAACAGAACAAATTGCTGTATTCTCCCATATCTCACTTGACCTTCTGACAACTGACATCCTGATATCATACTTGAAATTAAGACCTCAGCTATTCTTGTAGCCTTAAGTAAACTCCACAAAACCAAAGACTGAAATGGGGGAAACATAGCCAGTAATATGACAGGTTCAAGTAATATGGGAAATCAGGTGCAGGAAGGATATAAGAAGAACAGGGTTAAAAGAAGATAAGATTTTTAAGAAAACTTCCCCTTCTATTACCTGCGCACCTAACCAATACCTAAGTCACAGTAGATTTTCTATGGAAAACAAAAATGCACACATGGAAAATACGGGAAATACTGACTTAAAAAGAGTAATATTCCTGCCTGCTACTTCTTTACTTTTATATAACAGGCACTTAGAGACAACTAAAACTTTTTATATATTCATATGTTTCATATATATGACCAAAATTGGATTCTCCTTCTCTAGTCAAGTGACATAACAAGACTTACAAATCCTTAGGTCTTAAGGATTTGAACTGGATGCCCATTCAATATGTTTCCATTTCACATTAGCCTTCTAAGACACATTTAAGCTCATTGATTCACTAACATGAACATTAGAAACATACAGTCAAATACAGTGAGTTGACTCATCTGTAATCAATGTTTTTAACCAAGATTTAGGTCATTTGTTTGAAGACTCTTTGGGAAAGGTTTATTATGCCTCAGAAATTCTCTGTTAGAAAGTAAGATTTTGAGCAGTAGTCAGTCATCTTGAGATACAGCTCCATAGATAATCTATTTTCTTTTTTGTTCCTACCAAGGATATCATTTATTCCAGAAAAAAAAAAACAAAACAAAACACTCTCACAAATATTTAGGAGTATCCAGTGTCTAATTTTTGCTAACAAGTTATTTATTAATGTTTCTATTTTCTAATAAAATTGTTATTTCATCACATCTGCCTTCACCTGATTTATACAGCTGGGAAGTAAGAGTCAAGACCTGAATAAAAATACCTGAAGGGTATTTTTATTTCTTCCAGAGTACAGAGTAGCTCCTTATAGCAACAACTCGTATAATAGTCATAATCACCAGCAACCAGACTACAGGAAAATTCTCACAATTCAAAATTCTCCTTTTAGTACTTTTGGGGGTTACTTTTGTGATGTGAACTAGATAATGTAGAGAGAGTTATGTATTTGACTGTTTCAAGGGCTATAAAGGATACTGCAATGAACATCTCTGTTTGGGGAACTAGGATATAACCTTTTTCATGGTCTTCCTTTTGGTGATTTGTTTTGATCTTTCTCACCTATATTCACAAGCAGTTTTTAGATGCGGGGTCCTATAAAACTTACTGTAAAAAAAGATGACAAAGAATAGGGAATTTCTAAAATACAATTATATCACAAAATTAGTTTGTTTAAAAAGTTGCTGCACATCTTTCATTTGATTTTTTTTCCCCCTCTAGCAGCTATTCAGCTGTAGTTCTAATTTTATTTTTAAACCTTTGCCTGGACATTGAAATGGGAGTGGCATTTATAGCTGATGCATTCATAACTGATTTGCCCAGCTTTCATGTGCTGTATACAGATTGGCATTCTTTTTCTTTTTCTTTTTGGAACAGTGTAATTCTGTGCAGACTCAACTACTGTCTTTGTAGCTCTCTGTTTCCCTCCCCTTTACCTTTCTTAAAAGTTGAGAGCAGTCAGATAATAAATTAGTTCCGCCACTTATAAAGGACTTTGCTTGCATTGCTTAAGATCTAGTCAGGGTGACATAAGCTTTTGTATTAAATATAGCTCTAATTTTCCTTGGTCAAATATCAAGATTCCACTGTGTATTAGCAATCAGAATAAAACACAGAAGAGGTATATTTTCCTTTATCATTTATTATAATACAAGAAAAACAAATCTAGAAAGCACATTTCATGGAGCACCATATTTTAACAAAATTTTGCTGGCTCTCCTGCAGTGTATTTTTGACATTTAAACAATGACACACACATAGTACACACAGGCACCTACACCACGGCGATCTTATGAACAGACCCAAAGAGACACCTCTTTCCAACAGACACGCTATGGTGCACAGAGCAATGCCTGTGTGAGGGCATCTGAACGCTAACTGAGTTAATCACTCTTTTGTTAGCGATCTTCATAAGCACACAAGCCTCCCCTGTCTCACCCCAATCTCTCTTCACTGAAGACTCCAAGTTGGGCCCAATTGATTATGGATTTGTCACAGACGTGGTGTTGAGTTGTACAAAACTGGCCAATACTCCCTACCTGACACCTCTTATTGCTTTGGTTATAGTACTGAATGAAAGCCTTAAAAACTCTTAAATCTATACTCCACATCACAGAAAAGCCACTTTCACACATGCAGAAACATAACTTCCCTCTACACACACCTGGATGCATAGCACAAATACCTTTTTGAGAAGTGTTGTAGGTTTCCCCACCAAGATCACCCTCCTAAAAATCACTGCATTTTGTTTTTCAAAGTGTCAGACAGTTGTTCAACAACATGTTTTGTGATATATTTTCTTACTTTTAATAGATGGGGCATGTTTTCCTGCTGCCTTAAATTTATGTCATTGTCTACACAAGGAAAGAGCAAAATGCTAGTTTCTCATCTGCACAAAATGTTTTGCATTCCATTTATACAGTGCTAAATACAGATGCTAAGCACAGAACAATGTAGAATGATAGCCCAGAATAGCTTTTTAGGTTGCTCAAAATGAAAAAATACTGGAAGTTTCCCATGCTAATACTGAGACACAGTATTGGGGTCTCTATTATATACAGTAGCCTTCAAGAATGCTTTCAGGCACCTATTTTGTGAGCTGTTGCTCAACATGTATGTCACACTGGAGCACCTCAAGTAATAGGGTATAGTGCCCTGACAAAGTGAGAATGACACAGAAGCAAATACAGTCTCACAGCAGACTAGACAAGGCTAGCAAGGTAGTAAAATCTCTACCTGGACCCAAAACGATTGTTACAAGAATTTTGGGTATCTGACATATAGCCACTTCTATTATCAGTTGAGGACAATGCATGACATTTCATTTAAAACCTTTTCAATAAAATGTTTTGATTTTGTTGAAAAGAATAAATATGTTTCTGTCAGCCTCCTAGATAATACTTTTTCATTTTTTTTCCTTTATGTCCATTTTACGTTGAAGAAAGCCCTGCTTTCTGAACAAAAGTTTTCTGGGGAAACCCAAGGTTTTGCAAAATGTATTTCTGTCTTGATAATCAGTGAGGGTGCAATATCTTTAAATTTTAACCAGGACAGTCATACATGTTGCCAAGAAAGAAATGAAATTATTGTGCATTTTTATTTGTGGAAAATCAATGTGTTTTTCCCATTAACAGGAGCCAATTTTATAATTCCTGTTTACTATGTGATGAAGAGGCATCTATGAATTACAAAACAAGATAACAAAATTCAAAAGGGGAGAATGGACTTCAAAAATAATTGTAACTTTAGATATGCAAATGAGTATTAACAAACTGAATTACTAATTCCAGCTCTTTCCTCTGAACTAAAGGTATGTTTCAACAGCTGTGTTAAACATTTGCCTAGCATTTCCCATATAAACAGTTCAGACTTCAATGGTATAATGAGAAAAAGAAGAAAGGACTTACTAGTTTAAGTTTTACAAAGGCAAATGGAGTTACTATGGATTTAAAAAGTTTCAGATGACTGAAGAATAGAATATAATAAGGAAAAATGCTGTGCTGGGTATATCAATACAGATTTTCACTTGGATTAATGTCTACATCTTTACTCACCTGAGTAAAAGAACAGTGTAGCAAAAACAGAAGAGATTCAAAGACAAGGAAAGAGTATGAGTTATTGTTTGTCTTAAGCAAACAAAAGCTATGCAAATTTCTATATAGATAATATAATGACCAACATACATACGAAAAATTGGGATCACTTATGTTTAGTGGTTTAGCATATAACAGCAAGAGATGAGAATGACATTGAAGAGCAGCCGATTTAAATATGAAAGAAAAAATCTGTTTTCACTTTGTTTGCTTTGAACTTCAATGGGATATTTTTTATTTCAGTAATCCCCACCTCACAAAATATTTAAATCTCAAAACCCAGAATCAGCCTCTCATGAGGGATGATGAGACATCAGCAATCACTTTAGATGAGGCAAAAATAATATGGGCTGAAGCTAATAAAACTTCTGTAAGTTAAAAATTATTGCACCTTCCCCTGAAGCATCTGATACAGTCAGAGGTAGGACACTGGATTAAATAAAACATGTAGTCTGGCTATGTTACTGTTTCTATGATAAGAGGTTTTAAAAATTCAGTTTTATATCCCAGTTAGTCATGAAGATCTGTAACAATCTTCCACACTGAGCAATGATTTACAGTAACATTAAAGAATGGTAGGACAGGAGAACTAATAGTGGTCTTAGACAGTATTTATATGTGCATGCATATGTATATACATACATAGAAATGTATTATATACATATGGATGCATCTATAAATGCCCACATAGAGAGACACAGACCTTCTGAGAAGTGGGGTTCACTAGGAGATCTGAGGACCACTCTTTACACCCTTCTCCAGTGCACATTACCAACTATGTAAGTGCATGTGTGTCTATGCTTAACAGTGTGTGGAGGAAAATGTGAGAAGAATGGGAATCATGAACCTGAATATGGGAGAAATTACCCATGTTACTGTCATTATTGCAGATCTGTGCTTGAAAACACATTTCCAAATTCCTCCTATACTGGCTAAGTTGACCAACAGCCAAGCTAGAGGAAAGACATAATATTAATGGGCATTGTGAAAACACTTATGTATTTTCTATTCTTTCCTATGTCAGTAACAACACATCATATTCCTCATGATGGGCAGGATGAGAAATTAAAAGAACTAATTTGATTTTTGCCACTTATTCTGTTTATCTGTTTCATGTTTCTGCCAAAGATGAGAGAAAACTTGGATAGTCCATCTCCATATGGGTTTTCATTTGTCAACTTTAATAGGTTAGTTCATTGTAAATCTGCCTCTTCATCAGGCTTGATTAAATAATTTTAGTTTTAGAAATACTTTAACTTAATGTGTACTCTAAGTTCACAGTATCTCTTTCAATATAACAATCCATTCCTCATATTCATTCATATGAAAATTCTGCCATCTTTTACACTCACATTAATTCAAACTATTTGTCCTCCCTGTTTCTCTTCTGGGAAGGTTTTCAAGAGCATGAGCAAAACAGACTATCAACTCATCCAGTAGCAGAACTGCAGCTAATCAATTCTAAGGCTGCAAACGACTTAACTTTCAGATTAACATAGGTTCAGATATCTAAGACAGTGAAAGTCAGCATGAGTACATTTAACAGGGTAAATGACAGGATAGGTTTCCACTTCAACGAGGTAAAATTGTGCATAAGCTCCCCATCCCCAAAATGTAAGGTAATGCAAGGCAACTAACATTAAAAAAAAAAGAAAGAGAGAGAGAGAGAAATAAGTTGGGATTTTCTTAAAGGTAAAAGTGAAATTACCTTTAAGCCTATTGCTGTATGAAAAGAGATGGAGGTGGGTAAAGAAACAGAGATAAGAACCAGAGAACATTGATAAATGTGTGTTGTCAGCTCTTAGAACCAAGGGTTTGGTTGTCATCAGCTGAGTTTTGTCTCATGATGCATGCTCTAGATGGTTCTCAGTGTTGTGTTATAATTAGTCCAGGTATTTCAATTTTCAAATGGTAATGGGCTTATTTGATCACCTTTGTCTTTTTGGTCCAACTCCATAGAATTTAACACTTTTCTCAGCAGGCACAGGCCTGCCCACTGGATACAAACATGCATGATAGCATTACATAGTTAATATACTGTGCAGTGGTGTCCACAGAGAGGACAAATACCAGCAGACAAAGGTTCATCTTGCTCTGAGCAGCCAGTCTGCCTATGCCATGTATTGCATGTGGTTCCTGAAGTCTCTGAACAATAAATTTTCTACCAAGAGAGGAAAATCGCCACACTGCACTGCCCATTTGTATGCAAAGTAATTGCAAACCCCCTGTTCCTCCCACGTTCCCTGCATTGGCCACAGGGGCATAAAGTGTTTCTGATGAAATGTACAGCATTGCCTTTCCATGGAATGCCTTCCAAGCAGAAACGCTTTCTCTGCCTCACCCCAGGACTGGGTCTTCTGGGAAACAGATCTTATCTAATCACCCTACCTGCTTGCCAGCAGCACCTTTTTGGAGAAGCCTGTTCACCTCTTCTGTCCCATTGCAAGAGCAGGAGTGAGATTTTTTTTCACTTGACAATGTTTCTGTGGAGCTAGATTTTTGTTTTCTTTTCCTAGTTAACATTCATTTGACACTGTTATCAAATGTGTTCTCCTGAAATCATCTGAAAGATTTTATTCAAACTAGCATATGTTTTCCATGTTTTTTTCCCTTTTGCATCACCTTAAAGGGACACATCTGTTGACATAACTCCTGTGGAGAATGGATTTCATCTTTTGCTGAAGTTTTGTTCCAGCCAAAGCCGGACCTCTTGAAGGTTGTAGAAAAAGGGGCCTTTTCCCCCCAGGTAGGCAATTTTTTGTCTCTGCACAATGCATACTCGCTCAAATGAAACCCCGTAGGCCACATTGGCATTGTTGTCCATGCAGTCAGCCACCACTTGGCACTGAGGTGGCAAGGAAAAGTGCTCTAGGAGCTGGTGAGCAGCTGCACATCTCTCTTCCTGGCTTCTGTGTTTCTTAACTTCGAATGAGGAGGGAGAGATTCCAGGAGCAGCCCAGCCATCTGATGGGTGAGCTTCATCAATGTAGACCAACAGAAAGTCAGCCACACCAGAGAACTCCTCCACCAGCTTGCTGAAGGCTGACAGCTGGCTTGTGAACGGTGGTCAGGTAGCTGAACCAAAGTTGACCACCAGTGGCCGCTCTGAGTTGGCAAAATCCAGAAGGTGGCATTTGGTTCCACACTTGCCACCAACATTCTTCCAGCTGCCACTGCTGCCATCACTGCCCTTGGCTATGTGGATTACACTGGAGTTTGGGGCTTCTCCTCCCAGTTTGACCTGATGCAGAACAAATTAAAACATAGCAAGTTAGTGTGACTTTTTTGCGCAGTATCCTTATGACTACTCTCCTCAAACAGTCATCTGTTCAGAGTACACCCGAGTCACATAGGGACAGAGCAAATCATCAAAAGTAGCAGCTTCAAAATGGTCATCTTGTCCACCTGCACTCACAGTTCAGGAAAATGTGGTATTTCTGACAAATATGCTACTTCATAAATGTTAGAAAATTTGATAAAAGGCCTTCCCTGTCCACTACATACTTGATCCTGTCCATCGTTATGTATTTGTAGACTTGTATTTGCTCAGACAGACTACCTTAAATTTCTTCTATGTTTCCTCTGTGATACATAAGGCTTCTTCCGCCAGCATTTTCCATGAGGTCTCTCCACTTGGTTCACATCATCCTTGAATCTTACTATTCAAAACTTCAGCAGTGTTTTCACCAATTTTCAGTTTAATCAGACAATTATTTTGTGTAATGCAGTAGCTCACAGACTACACCTCTTTATATATTCTAGTTGTTTGCTTTCTATGAAACACCATGACTGTTTTGGAAAAACAGTAGCTTATTCATTAAGGATTAGCCAGTAAGGTGTTAGCCTAGGTACCTTTTCAGCCCACAACCATTTTCCAATTCTCAAAAATCATTCTGCATAATATTTCTGATCTTCACAACACACAGAGCCTCTCAATTTTGAGAGATTTTCAGATTTGTATATTCTCTTCCATACTGCAGTCCAAGAATGAAAATACTCAAGAGTATCAAACACAAGAAATTTCTGCAGATGCCCACTTAATATATACACGGCTTTGAAAGTGAATCATCCAGGATTGTGCTCTCCAAAATTTCTTCTAATCCCTTTGCAGTAATTTCATCACTGACTGACTGACACATCACCTTCTACTCCAATGTTTCTTTACAAGATGATTGTGGGGAAAAAACAGCAGGAAAAGGGGAAAGTTTATATAATGGCTGAAGTATGATGAAGCAAAATTAGCTCTTCTCAGATCCAACTTCAAATCTAGCTCAGAACCAACAGGCAGTGGTGGAAAGGTCATTTTGCCTGACCTTTTCTGTTTTCATGTCCATAGAAATAAAGACAGAATAACAGCAACTCACAGAAGGGCATGCCAGAATAAGGTGGAGCCTGCAGAGGGCTCCAAGATCCTTAGCTGATAACTACTATAGAACCACAAAGTGTTATTGCATAATGGAATTAATTTTTAATGAGCTCTGCCACAGCAATTCCCTCTGCCTTTAACATCAACCTCTTGTACAGATATGCAATTATCCTTCTGTATTTTCTTGACTCTTTCTATCTCTGTCCCCTGACTATTTGATCATGTTCAGAATTATTGCTTTGAAGGAAAAATGCAGGGCCAAATTCTGAAGTCTTTTACATTTTATGTATTTCTTTCTACACTTGAAGCTACACTGCAATTAAAGCCTATAGAAGTTAACACTACATGAGACCCATGTAAAAATTGAATAAATATCTGATTTTTGGTGCACTTCTATTTTACATTGCATTATAGGGTATCAGATGCAATATAAGAGTCAGATGCAGTAAGAACCAGAGTGAATAGCTGAATACTGAACTCATGCAGTTGCTGCTGAACATAGATCCAAAGGCAAGTAGATTGCTGATACTGGATCCTCCATTTCTCCCTCAGAAACCTGACTATCTTGAACAAAACTACAGTTATTCATGACTCCGCACTATTTCACCAGAATAGAAGCAAGAGTATAACCAAAGAAAAGTTTGTGAGACACAGCCATTAATGCTTCCAGACTTCATGGCTATATGAAAATGTCTCACAGCATGTTGGCACATGATTATGAGCATTATTTTGACTCTTTTCAATAGGGAAAATTGAAACACAACCATGCCACTATTCTCACTCAGAGATCAGCAAGGAAGAGAATCACAGGAAGAAGGATGACCTGAGACCCACAAATCTTACAAGTGTGTAGTGATCATGCCACTGGAAGCAGAGGATATGCAGCTGAACCACAGTCAAGAGAAACAATGATGCTCTGGGAAAGCAAAACTTCTTTTGCCCCCACCCCTGTAAACCTGCATCTGCAGCATTGCTATCTGCTAGAGCAGTGGTAACACTTAAAAAAAAACAACTTGTGCTTTGCCTTTGAAAACAAGAGGCTTGAAACAGCTGAGTTCAGGACCTGATGTTTGAGTGTGCTGTCCACTGAACTCAAAGAAAGAAAATAACTATATCCCAATTCTTGAGAAGAAATGATGTGCCTGGAGAGGCAAGCTCAGAGACTCAGGCTCTTGCATTTAAGAAGCAGCATCAAGCATCTCAACAGCATTTAAGGCCACCTACACCTTAGCAGGTAGTCTTCCGTTCAGCTCTTGATCATCTCTCTCTGCCATTCTGTGATGCAAGATAGGTAAAGCAGGAGTAAGGTAAAGGGCTGCACTTGTACAAAGAAATACAGAGATCAAGATCATGTGGCATCCATATAATCGCCCTGAGAGCTGCATTCAATCCAGAAGCCAACTAAACAATTCAGCCATTTAATAATGATAAATGATAAATGACTATTGATAAATTGGTGACTAGCAAAAAAAGGGAGACCTTAAGAAACACAACATATGCATATCTACACAAACACTAGATCCCTCTTTTCCTAGAAAGCTTAACTGTTCTTGAACTATCTTACATGATTTTTCAGAGCTAGCTTGATCAAAATGTGCCTTTGGGGGAAAGCCTGACATGTAAGTATTTGTGCTTCACCCAACCCCCTGGATGAATAATGGACTCCAGTATTTAAGAGTATGTGCTCATCCAGTCAAAGAAAAGAAGTAATAACATGTCATTTACCTCACAAATCACAATAATACAATTCATTTTGTATTTCTTATATTTGCTTTCACACTTCAGAGGAGAAGAAAAATAAAGGTAAGGAAGAAGCACCTATAGGTCAGGAATGAATAGAGCTTCTTAGAACCAAAGAAACATCTAAGCAGCTGTTTCTCCTTACTCCTCAGGTTTTATTTTAACAAAACTATAATGACTTAAAATATATAGCCCCCACTCTTGAACTGAGAAACCACAGTTTGCTTCTTGATCATTTTAAGCAGAAAGAGAGGCTATATATCATAAGCTTTTCATTACCAATTCCTCACTCAGGTCTACCAAACCCTTTAATTTCCTAGTTTGCAAACCCTCAAGAAACAGACTAATAAAACAACTTCCAAGAGACACCAACATAAGAATGCCCTTCAAGTCCCATTTAACATTGACACCAAAGACAACATATTTTCAGTTCTTCAACAATGCCAGTTTGCATTCTGTCTCTCATACTCCTTATGGACTATAAAAATATATGGAGTTAGGAAACAAAGTACAAAGCTTTTATCCATCTGTACAGCTATACATCACCTTACAGCAGCTTCTCTTCATTTCCCACAGCCATGAAGGAAGTCTCATGGCCGCAGGTTACCTATCATTTCAATTTTTGTTTCTAGGAGTGCTTGTGTTGGGCTTTTCCCCTTAATGAGACATCCTTGCCAAGCAGGCATTCACGAGGCATTTTCTGCTCTTGTAGAGAAGTAATTAGGTCGGTGCCTTGTTCCATGCCAGTGTCAGGCACTCCAAAAAGCAGCCCTGCCCAGTCGTTAATGCTTAAACATAAGCAGCAGCGGCAGATCCACTAATTGGTCTTGATGAAGCACTGACATTCCCAAGGGACCGTTTATTTCACCAGACTCTGAACCGATTGACACAGGATGACAATATCACCCTTGCTGATCATCTGCATTGTAGGCCTTGGCCATCTTTGTTGTTATTTGTTGAAAGAAAAAATAGCTCTTGGAAAAGAAAATCAAATGAGAAAACAAACAAAAACACTCATGTATGCAGCCAAACTGCTTTTGAAATTTTACACAAAGGCAGGCAAAATGTAAATTCTGAGAAACAAACCAGCAGAACTCCCCTCACACGCAATCCATCATTTCCATAATCACGTACTTTTGTGCGTGAATATTTGGCCATTGGGTGCCAGCCTTCTGAATGAGGTAGAAACTGAGCAGCACGAAGGCATCCCCTCCCACACAGCCTGCGTGGGACACGCAAGGCAGGCCAGCTAAATCTGCAAGCCAGCCCAGCCATCAGCAGGGGCAAGCAGCAGCACCAAAGCACTGACTCGCATCATTTGTGAGAATTTTGTGTTTGCCTGACAGCCTGTTCTCAGTCGGCATGCAGAGTGAAAAGGGAACAAGATTGCTGATGCTTTAGCACACAGCCTGCAAAATGAAGGAGACTTAGAAGCAGGAGAGAAAGCCCTATTCATAAACCACAGGCTAGAAATAGCACATACTGCAAAGTTTGTGGTGCATTTTCCACAAGGACTAGGTAAAGCCCCACAGATAAAACATTGTCTCCTCATTTACCTTTTCTTTTTTTCCTGTTTTGCTTTTATCAAATTCAGCATAACCTTCCTGGGATCCTGTGCACAGGAATACAGCTTTAATTCCCTGCATCAGGGACTTTCATTCAATTTAGCAGACTCATCAAGCTGTGTCAACCCCCTAAAAAATAGGTGCTTCCAGACAATTAACAGTTTATGATATTACTCATTTGAATATGGACATGTTGAGTTTGGGACAGGAGTGCAGTGACTCTACCATTCTTTAGAATTCTTTAGAATTCTTTAGAATTCTCTGCTTTGATATGATCCTATTCAGCTAGGCATAGCTTCATCCAAATCATAATTTGACTCTGACTGGCAAATTCTACAATTACTTTTGTTTTCTTTATTTCATGATCCAGAGTTGTGCAGTTGACAAAAATCACAGAAGACCCTTGCCTGGAGTAGAGTAAAGGTGCAGAAGTTCTTCATTTGTCTTGGGAGGGTGGCAACTTGAGTTACTCAAATTGGAGAGCAGACTAGAAACGGCTCAGGCTTTCCCAGAGTCATTTATTTAGGATCAGATATGTGGAGCTGACGAAGGGAAGTGGGAGACAAACAAACCAGGCACAGTCCAGATAAAAATAACTAGTCAAATGCTGCTCTCTCCATTTAAAAGCCACCAGTCCCGCAAATGAGTATGCATGGCACAAGGAAAGCATAAAGGAGCCTTTTGCCTTGCACTCTTACAGTTAATTTTAGTTCCTGCTATTGGGGAGCCAAGACCAAGCTTCTTAAGGGCTTTATGTTTCCCTCAAGTTGGGAGCATGGCCTGGTACACCATGGCCACTGGGATCTACCTACACGTGACAGAGAAGCTCCCCAGATTTTGTTACTCAGCACATGAAGGGAATTTGGATGATGGAATTTACTTCTTTTTTTACTCAGCTTTATGAGTATGAATACACAGTGGTGGTTTTGACAGAGAGATAGAACCAGCAGTCAAGAACCATGTGTGATCCTCTTCCTGAATAGTGCCCATTAGCTAATTTTTTGTGTCTATCACAGCAAAAGGGGGTTTTTACAAGGCTTTGTCAACAAGGCAAGCACTCCTTACAGTCAGTTTTTCACACATAAGGGTGAAAATGGAACAGTGCAAAGAGGTGTGGCAAAAGTGAATTTAGATCCGTAAAATGAAATGGGATAAGAGCCCATGTGGGATCAAAGTCCTCATATTCCTCTTCCTACTCTTTGAATGCTTGAACTCTTAAGTTCCATGGGACCAACACTCTGCCCCTCTTGTTGGGACACTGCCTAGCACAAAGGGTCCCTGGCCTAGGCTGATCCTCCAACACCACTACAACCAACATGATTATATATTAATAACGAGAAAGTTTTAGTAACTATTACAATGTCAAGACCAAATCCTCTTGAATTTATGCTCCAATCTTTGCAGGAGAAGTTTTAATTGTGGTTCGGTTCAGTTTTGTTTTTCTCGCTTCTTTCAAGATTGTTTTCATTTGCAAATGTCAATGAAAACAGCTCTGCTAAAGTTGAACTTTTTGAAACCAATAAAATATTTTTAATACCACACAATGTCTAGTTTTAAACCCTGAAATTATACAACAGACTTTCACAAATTCCCTTTATCACTATCAAATGAAGAGAGAGACACTTCTTTACCTTGCCAGACAAAATAAATACAAATAGCAAGTATGAAGTTTGTGTCTTTGTTTCAACCTTTAAAACATTTCTTCAACAAGAAAAGATTTACTGGACAGCCAAAGAGAAGGTAGAGGATCATACTTTTATATTACTTTTGCATATATCTTTGTGATAATATTGTGCATCATGCTTTTAACACGTAAGATTTGGGACTGTTTTGCTTTGCATGCAGATTTATTTTAGATGATCTACCTACCAGGCAGGAAAAAGCAGCCAAAGGTAATTTAACTGCCTGCCTGAAAACCCAGGAATATCGCACTGGGTGTTTACTGAACCACTCTACTTGCTGCTACATCCAGAGCTGGGTCTACGCCATGAACCTGGGATCCTGTGCCAGCCATTCCCCTGTGCTGGGACCGTCATGCCAGAGCTTGCTGCTGGCCCATTCTAAAGACAGTAAAAAGCTGTACAAGTACACACACACCCACCACCATCCATCACTTGAGACACCAGCACCCTCTGAGGCCCATGACGCACGGTTACACACATCTCTCTGTGTACGCATATGTGCACACTGACCCAGACGTACATCGCGGCATTCCTAAATATTGGGTTGCTGCAGGAAGAGGCCATTAATCCTCCCCTGTAGCTGCCCTACACTGAGGTGGAAAAGAGGGACAATTTCCTCAAGGATAACATTACAGCTTTCTACGTGAGACCATGAATGATAGCTCTGCCTTGCTGAAACACAGAGCTCATATCTGGCCCTGGAAAAGCTCCCAGCACAAGGCCTTACCACTGGGTATCTGTAAAGGGTACAACCATTTTTTAATCTATTTAAAAAGCATTTTAAGATAACAATTTCTCACCTTTGGTATCTTAGAAAACAGATTCATCCCATTACTAAATAAAGCATAGAGCATAAAGCATTATCAGGCAAAAAAATAAGGCTTTTAATTTTTTTTTTCAAAATCTCTCCAGCTTTTTCTCAGATTTTTGCAGATGTGTAATACATTTAGTACATATGCTTTAAGCTAAAACAAATACCTCACTAGCATTTTACAAATGGCCTGTGTAAATCATGCTTATACTAACACCCTGCCAAAAAGTCTTGGTTTTTCCCTCTCATCAATAGCTATGACTGCATTCATATTTGTATGTACACGTACATCCACACATATATGTCCATATATACAAGGAGAAATGAGAGGGACTGACTCCTGAAAATGTATGCTTACATATGTGTACTTTTGCCTTTTTATACATATATATATGCACATACATAGAGACAAAGAGGTATATATACGGGCAAACATTTATCTTATACAGGCAAACATTTAAAATTTTAAATACCTACATGTACATACATATATGAAAATAATATTGCACAAACATTTGCACTTTTCCAATTACAGAAAGTTAATCTGACTTGACTACTACCTCTATTTCTCTCTGTTATGATGATTAGTTTGGTCCTAAAGACCCCCTTGTAATGTAAGACACACTTGCCTCTTGGAAAATAATAGAAGGATGGTCTATAAATCACAAAGCTGGTGCAATGTAGGCAATGTCAACACTGAGTCTGACAGATATTGAACTCAGAGCTAAGGAAGTAAAAAGAAATATGTTATCCATTAGTAAAATTTACATTTAAAAGAACAAAATAAGCCAAAAAAAAAGCAATTATTTTTATTCCAGTAGGATTTTAAAATGTGGAGAAAACCAGTCATATAAAATGTTCCAATAAAAAAGAACACTGAATATACTCTACATACAACACAACAAACTTTGCATTGTTTCCCCACTAATGATGTTAAAATCTTGCCTATTAAATAATTGCCTTCACCAAAAACACTAATACTACAATAATACTTAATAACAACAAAAAGCAGAAAAAAAGTTGAAATTTGGATATTAATAATGTTTTCTAGACAATGAGAAAGTAAATCAGAATAGCTTCTTTGAAATATACTCTAACCATTACAAGATCATATCTTGTACACACTAACCTTGAAAAAAAAATCAGTTCTGGGACAATGCATGTTTTTGAGTTAAATTTACTTTAATTCAGAATGCAGTATCCACTCACAGGGTTTTTCTGGAATAGCTTCCCATAAATTTTTCTTTGAATAGAAATTTCACATCAAGTAAAAGTAATTTTGTGAAAATATTATGAAATGTACTTAGGGAGAATTCTGTGTGAGTGACACAAAACACAGCAAAACCAAGCATAGTTACTTCTTTGATCCAGTCTTCTGCTAACTGGCACTCTGGCCCTGGTTATCTCAGACATCTGCAATTACATTAATCTACATGAAAAATGGTGATTTTCTCATAAATATTGCTCAGTGGAATGAGTTTAAGTACTTTTTAAAGTAATTTGCTAATACCTGGTTTCAGCTGGCAAATTGGAGCAACAAGCAATCATGGTTACCTTATCAGCTACATTTTGCCATGCTGTATAGTGCACTGATTCCATAACATTTTCATTTCTCACTTATTGTCTTAGAGTAAGATCACAACAAAACAGGGTAACTCTATTCAGGATTTAGAAAAGGGTGACTTAAGGAAAAATTAGCTTTGTAGGACATTCTTTGATATATTTCACTATTTCTCATGCTTTTTAAATATGTTACAAAACAGAGTATGTTTCAATCTTTTTCAAGTCTACTAGTACAACTTTTCAGATGAAACTTTCTTCCTTTTTGTTCCTTGCAGGAGCAGCAAAAGATTCTCCTTTATTGTGAAGGTGATTAGTCTTCTTCCAATATTGCTTGTCAGTTTATTTTGACACTTTTATAATTTGATTTCTATGCTTAACTATCTTTATGTGACAGTAAAGAGTTTCCAATGATCTTCTGTCCTTATGGCCCATAGTTTATCAAGTAAAACAGTCTTTCCATGAATTTTTGGTCAATTCATTTTGTCTTAAGGATAGCTGCCATGAATGGACATTTTCCTCTTTCTTGGAACAAACTGAAAAAATTTGGTTGTGTTTATATGCCTTTTTCTTCTGAGCTCATTGAGGCACGGAGTTCATTCTAGGAACCTTATGGCCTGATTGACCTGAACCCAGATGATTTAATGATGATAAGGGAGAGAATAAAATTACCAAAGTTCAAGGTATGAGTTTCATTGCCAACTCCAAAAATAGCACAGTCACCATACCTGTTGCTTAACATCAATGATACTGAAAGAAAGGCAAAGCATGACTTTGGAGACTACAGAAAGGCATGCAATATGTTAATTTTAAATAATTGTGTGCAATTTAAGCAAAAAAGAGATTGAAAATATTTCATGGATATAAGGTTTCTTACAGTTTCACAACTACTCCAGACCCCAGGCCACATAAGATTGCAAATATAGGAACTCAAAACTTGACTGATACAGAGTCATGCTACCAACTTCCACTGGAGCCTTGACCAAGTCATGTGTTAACTGTCCTGCCTTGCCTTGTCTGTAAAATGGGAACAATTATGTTCAGTGACCCATTTAACAAGGCCACTGTAAAATGTACTTACTTAATGCCTATGAAGAGAATAAAAACAAAGACTAGAAGGGCTAGGAGAATAGTGGGCTTCATTCAGCATTATTTTATTTGGGTAGCCAGCTGGATGATTCCTGGGGTGACAGTAAGAGGTTGACCCATTTGGCAAAAGCTAAAGTTATTTATATTTGTCTTACACTGAAAATTAATGTCCCCATGGCTTGAGTTTCGGGCTAAGCAGATGGTATTCTACATCAGAAAGCCAGCAAACACCATCATCACCAGCTCTTCACATTTTTAGATAAGAGCATATACAAAGTCTATTGTAGAGGTGTGGAAGCGAACTGGGGGAAAGGCAATACAAAAAGAAGTATTTCAGAAGAGTATCATTTGGACAGGACCCCTATGACATCACATGGAGTGTGTTAAATTAGATGGTCTAAATTAGACAACAAATTAACAGACTAAGCACTGTTTTGAAAGCCACAGAGCTCTGAATCAAGTTCTACATACTAACAGGGTGGTCTGTGCAAGAAATTTCATGATTTTGGATCCAACTTTTCATTCTATAAAAGGGAGTTCTATCTACCTCATGAGACCTGGGCAGTACCACTGGGTAATGTTTGAAAGAAATCTTAAAAGGAAAAGTACATGTTGCATAACTGTTACTAGCTTTATTAACTTAAATCACCAGGCAGCTGTCCGACAGCTAGTCAAGTTCATTTTTAATCTCTGACATGTCCCTCTGTCACCACTTTCATGAAGGAAAAAGGTAACTTTTTCAATTTGTTCACAGTTCTACTATCACTTGGATACTTCCTCCAATATACTTCAAGTTAACATATGAGTAATAGAAAATTCCAGTGTAATGGCAATGGTTCATTTCTATACTTTACTCTAGGTAAAACAACTCTAGTTACATAGCTAACATCTATGTAGAGCTCTACCTGAAGATACAGTCTTTTTATTATAATATCTGAGGATCTCACATGGCAATAATAACCTACAGCTGTGAAAACATCTAGAGTATTTTGCATTACTTTAAAACGAGGATCTTAAAGTACTTTAAAACCATGAAGATTATTATCCATACTGTTGGGGAAACTGAGGCACGCCTAAACTAAGTGACACGGCCAAGGCTGCAGAGAGTTAACGCAGGTAGTCAGCGGCTCCAGAATTTCGTCAATCCTTAACCTTAACTTAGAAGGACCTCTTCTTTCAGCTTTTACTTCTCCCGTCAAACTTAACATGAGATAGGGGATCGTTTGCACCACACAGTCATTCCCTTCCCTTCTCCGCTGACAAGCGGGATGCTCATCCCAAGCTCACCCAGCCCAGCCTCACAGTCCCCATCCCCGGCACTCACCTGCTTGTAGGCGTCCAGGAGGAAGCTGTTCCAGACGCAGCGCAGCCCCTCCGAGGTCAGCATCCTCCGCCACTCACCGCGCCCAGACTTAGAGCGGCTCAGAAACAGAACCATGTGCTTCAGGAGAATCACAGAGTCATAGAGCGCAAGAAAGAGGCAATTGGAGAAAAAGACCGGCAAGATCTGAAGCGTGATCAACAAATCCACACTTAGCAGACCCATCTTCCTTGCTGCTTCTCTTCAGCCGGATACCTTCAGCTGTCTTTATTGCTCTGTACCCTCATTTAAAAGAGTAAAGCAAAAGGCATTTCAAAAGCCTCATTACCCCTTTCACAGCTGCTCTGTTTAAAATGAGCAGAGATAGTTAAGTATGAGCAGGCTGGTTAAAACCATAACTGCACGATATTCATTCAACTGCAAGCTGCTTCTTTTTCAGAAACTTAGATGTTAGCAAAAATTCTTCTCTTTACCAGGAGACCTGATTTTGCTGAAGAGAGAGGCAGCTCTGTTTCCAGTTCCCTGCAGTTACAAAATTTAAGCTGAGACTGTTAATTGTTAACTTTTCTGCACTATCCCATTGTTTCTCGGATATTTAACTCATTTCTGTATCAGTAAAACTAGCTACTAGGTGCAACAATACTTTAAAAAAAAAAAAGTTTATGTACATAAACTTTCTGTTCCTTCCTCCCTGCTTCCCTCCCTCTCTTTCCCTCTCTGCCTCCCCCGTCCCCCCCTCCTACTCCGCGTCTCTGTATTCCTGCCTTCCTCCTCTCGAACTCTCTTTGCTATCTGCCTATGGTGCAAAGTGCTCTCCCCTCTGGAGTCCTAGCTTGCTTCCCTGAAGCCTTTTATACATTCCCTAGCTAATTGCTGCAATAGAGAAATGAAACCCTAATCTTAGTAAAGATCTTGACGTCAATGTAAAAGAGGGCTTTACTTTGGCCAGGACTGCAGTGAATAGAAAAAATGAAATTCTCAAAACTTTTTTTTTTCTCCCTTAAGAGAGAGGAGAAAAAAAGAGAGACAGAGAGCAAGGGTGGAACTTTGTATTGCTTTGAAAAGGAGAAAGAAAAAACTCAGTATGTTTCTGAATGCTCTTATGACATACTTCCAAATTTTGGAAGAAATATTTTCATGTGACATGGAAGGTGACACAGCAACACAGACTTCTGTTATTGATAGGCTTTTTCTCATGGTGATTTTTTTTCTTTCTCCTTTTTTTCTTTTATAGGAAGGTGTGTGATTTGATGCCTCCCAAGAAAGGGCACATTTCTGTAATATTTTTCTCCCACCTACCTGAAGTACATGTATAGTGCTTAAATATCTTTTGTTGTTTTCTTGGTAACATAAGTGAACACCTATAACTGACTTCATCTACTGGTATGTAAGACAAGGAGATAAGAAAGACAGAAAATAAGTGTTTTATGGATTTAGGTTTTTGAAACTAAAGTTCCCTGCCCCAAAAAAAATATGATTCAGCCTTAAATGTTATTAAAACAACTGAGCTTCAAGAACTTTAGTACTCCCCTATGATAGCTATTTACATCCACTAGTCTACTAAGGTTAACTAACTTTTGGTTAAAAGCTTGTAAAGAAAAAACAGAAAGAAGTTTCCTCTGGTAGAGCCATTAATACTTTTACAACTACAAGTATCCTCTTCAGCCCCATGCTGATGGGATTTTTTTGTTCATTTGCTCTTTTCTTTGTTTCACCTTTTTAATCCAATACTTAGTCCTCTTCTCACATGATTTTTTGAGGAGCTACAGTAGATGTGTTTGTTTGGGAATTTTTTAGCATGGTTCTAAATCCCTTAGGTAAATACTTCATGTATTTCCTGTTGTAGACATCCATAATTTTGGGTTTTAGTGGATGTCTTCACTATGTTCTTACGTAGGCTCTCTTCACTGGATACATTTCATTCCCAGAGATACCAGCATGATATCTAGCCTTTGTCAACTCACATCCTTGATAAGGGGTACAAACTTTGTTCATTAATATAACTTAGTCTTCATCAGTCATGACTATCCTTTCACTGCTACCAAATGCAGAAGGTAAACACCATAAATCTTCCCAACTCTGGGGTCTTTAATTTTCAGACATTGTAATATCACTTGGCCTGTCATTATACTAGGATGTACACCTCTAGAAAAGCTACCCCATGTCTTGTCTTGTTCTCACCAAAGAAAAGTTTGTTTATGTAGCTTAATTTCAGGCATTCGCAAAAGATATCACCCAGACAGGATATCTTTCAGCAAATGTTTACTCATAGAAATAACTTTAAAAGGTTGCACACATTAAACCAGTGACCGTCTGCATTACTAGCATAAACCAACCAAACAAACAAACAAAAGACTGAGTTTCTTTTTCAAACTATTTTTAAGTCAAATGTTGGTGATGACAGCATTCTGTTGCCATAGAAGGATTGAAGCCTCACAGATCTGGCTTTATTACTAAAACTTGCAAAAACACGTTATAAGAAGGCATTTATATATCCCCACTCATGGATGAGTCAGTGTGCTCATGTCATGTGAGCACAAGACAGGAACAAGGGTCCCCAGAGCTGCTAAACTCGCTTACTGTCTGACCTCGGGCAAGCATATATAATCACTTGATTACCAGCACTCTTAAGCCTAAGTTACTCTTCTGTAGATTCACCACTAAAAAATACATGATTCTGTCTGGGAAGGTCCCCTTTCTTTATTTTGGGAAGGTCTGTTAAACGGCAGGCCTGGAGATTGTTGATGACAGTGCCAGATGAATCATCAGCCATTGTTTCTGAGAACAGTTTGCAAACAGCTCTGAGGACAGTCCAGCTCAGGCTCTTCCTGTTCCCTGGAGGTAAAATCAGGCAAGAACTTACCCTGGGAACACAATGTATTCTGGGTTCCTGTGAAAAAACTGCCCATACCCACAGCATGCTTCATGGGTGAAGAGGTTGTTTGTAAGACAGCTGGAGACCAGACAGCTACAGAGCTTTGAAGTGCACTGGGAGCCAAGCAGGAAGCCCATGGAGCACTGGTGTGAGATGGAGGTTCATATTTATTGTGTCACCTTTCTTGTCTATAAAGCTGACTGTGTGAATAGAGTTAAACAGAACTACAACAGACGGTGTGTTTGGGAGCTTCAGTCAAAAAATGGATGATAACTCCCTAATATAACCATAAAACATAAATCTTTTGAGTACATAAATGCAAAAAAGATAGTTTTTGTCATTACTGTCTTCAGAAGTAGGCTCTGCAGGGCACAAGGCTCTTCTAGTCATCTTGACAGTAGAGTACAGCAGCCTTCAAGAGAGATGGAAAGTTTGACCCAACTTCTTGACAGTAGTTAATAGTTTTTCTCCTTGATTGGAACAATTGATCCCTCTGTTTATTTCTCTCAGACATCAAAAATACAAGGGTAATCACTGCTTGCATCTTTTGTGAAAATCAGGTGTGTAGAATATAATCTCACTTTTAAAGCCAACAGTCTGTTGCTGTTTCCCTGCAGATGGTCATGAATAGAGGAACAAAGGCTAGATGTTTCAGACCTTGAGATATTAAGAGAGCCTTTAAGTCTTGAAGCCTTCCTTCTTGAAGGAAAACTGGATGAATTTGATTCATGAGGAAGAATATGCCAGGGTTGAATTTGCACATGAAAGAACTGAGATAGGGTTCAGCTAAAGCTCATTTCAGTTACCTGCTCTGCCATACCTTCCTATATAATTTGGGCATAGCCCTACAATGTACCTCAGTTCTTCATCAGCAAAAGAAAATAAAAGTCCTCTCGTAATCTAAGGAGCAGTCAGGTTCAGTAATGGGAAATTAAACATATCATCCATAATTTGTCAAGGTGGAATGAGCAAAGCCAACAACATTAAAGCACTTACTGTTACTAAACCTTGTATGCGGCTAAAGTCAACAGTATCGGTATACATGTTCGTATTCTGTAATGTTTATAAAAATCAGTGCCATCAAAACGGAAACCATGCATAGCACCATGTTTCTTTCCAGTTTCAACCACAGTAGCATGAAGATTAGGACGAGTCCCTAATAAGTTTGTTTATTGCACTCTCTTGATAACTGCATCTGGACACAGAAAATTTGAGGTAGAGTTACCACAGCTCAGGCCACTTCCTCTAATCTCATTTTATAGTGCATCCATAGTAGCTTTCTGCATGTCAGAGAGTATTTTTTGCAATCTTCACTTTTTTATGTTGGTTTTTACTTGCTCCTTGCCTAATTACCTGTGTAAGCCACTGTGGCAGTCAATCACACTGTTTCAAGACACTAGAGTACAAACCAAGTAGACTGATTGATATTTTGGTTATTCAACCTTATTTTCTCCAACTGAGCAAGACTCTTTTGAATGCACTTAGTCATTGCAGCACAGCTGTGAAAGAGTACCTCAGAGTGACAGGCAAGCAAAGCTGCTGCTCTGGTCCTACCCCCAGAAGGTTCATGGGAGAGATCACCCCAAAGGATTCAGCACAACCTGTGTGCCTGCCTTGCTGCTTCTCACTGTTTTCACTGCCAAAACCAAAGAATGAAGCTTTTTGTTTCAGAGCTAGTTAGTGTGTTCATGAGCTTATCCCTGGAGAATTGTGCAGCTGCAGAGTGATACGGCTAGAGATGGGGAAGAGTAAAGTTTAGCTTAGCCTTGCCGCCCTGGGCAAAATTTGTTTATTAAAGCCAAACAAGAATTTGTACCTCTCATAAACCCACATTTTTCCTCTTTGCCAAAAGTGAAAAATCACCCCTATCTCTCAGCAACAATTCCCTCACTTAAAATGCCATTGAGCATTCACTGTCTATTTACATTCTTTGATTAGGACCAGCAGCATATTTTCTTAAAAAATATAATATGTTTAATGAAAAAAATTGGGGGGGGGGGGGGGTTGTTTAAATTTTTTTCTTCCTGCACAAGTTGCATTGTTGTCTGAATGGATTATCCACGGTGCTAATCTCCAGGCCTTACCTTCCTCCATCACTCCTGGCCACATCACCTCATCCGAATGGAGCACTGTTCATGCCCAGCCCCATTCTGCCTGCTTAAAGCTGCCTCTGCTCTCTACAGGAATTTCCTTACCAGTATTTCCAAGGTGAGCACACTAAATCTATCTTTACGGCCTAATTTATTTACCTTTTGTATAAGCCTTGGTTTTGTTTTATTTGGGTTATTCTTCCATTGCCGTTATGCTGCATAATTGAGAGTTGATTATTTTGTGAAACTGGCAGCTGTGAGAGGTGTTGATTTAATGACCCAGAGACCTGTTTACTTAAGTTTATCTGCAGTGCGGCCAAGTACAGGTAAGAAGAATATAAACTGCCCACAGGAGCAGCTCTCCATGACAATTTGGAGTGGATTCCCCTGAAGCAGATAAAGGAAGACACCCTCACTGCTCACTCAATCCACAAAGCAGTGCTACAATTAGAGGTCATTTCATCCAATAGAGGCCAAACTGGAACAGTATTCAAATGAACTAAAGAAGAAAAAGGCCACATAATTGGGTCACTTCTGGATAAGGAAAGAACAGAATATCCTAACACATAGCAAGTTATACCTAGATACACCAGGAAGTAACTGAGGTTGTCTTATAATCAAGCTGCAGTTGTTCAGAAAGATCGAAGTGCACAAGGAAAAGTGGGACTGCCACTGCCTCTGCAAAACCTGTTCTGTAAACTTCAAAGCTGTCAGTCTGGCACCTTCTAAGAGCCTGTATTCATTGTATGATGGCAAAATGAAAAAATTTACTCATGGGTGTGGCTGTATAATAGTGACAAATTTGAGACTAGAAGAATTCCTCACATCCCTTAACTAATGATCCCCAAATTTCTATGCAAAAGAAAAATCCTTTCCCTGTTTCAACAAAGCTGATGCTAAAACACACCTGGCTGAGTCAGACTTAATTTTGGAACAAAACAAATCACCTTATCCACCCTAAAAGATAAGGTAGAGTGGTGTTCCCTACCTTAAAGGTTTTCCTTTAAAGGAAAACAGGAAGGAAGATTTATTAAAAAGGACAATCAGAAGACTTTGTCAGAAGAAAAATTAGTCAGCCCAAGTATTCTGAATAATGCACAAGAAGAGCAAAAGACACTTTTATGTCTTGAATATGAGAACAACTTCATCTATTTGTAGGTTCTATAAATTACCTCCCAAATTCCCCAGAAAAGCTGGGACTAGAATTTAAAGTCTACCTCTCCCGTGACTATCCACATTAGATGCATGTACACAGGAGTCTACTGGCAGCTAAGTGCGTAGCTGTCAATGATGCTAACATGATGTTAAGGTACTCCTACCCATCTAAATACCAGAGAGATGGGGGGAAGGGGAGAGAAAGAGTATGTAAAAAATTTTACTATCATCTCTGTAGCCCTTTCTAAGTAATTTGGCTCAAAGCTCTAGAAAAGCTCCACAGCCTCACCTTTTCTAGTTGAGAAGGGTCCATTTCCTTTTTCCCAGCAAAACACTGACTTTCTTAACAAGAATAATCTCTAAGATGCATGAGATTAGTAAATATATACCCAAATACCATCAATTCTCAGTCTCAGACCAGACAACTTTGAAAATTTTCAGCTGGATTCTAATTTCCTACATAATCTTGCTTCTCTCAAGTCTGTCAATACTTTATTACCATCATTTGTATGTGTTTTAGAAAGAAGGAATTTGCTGCTAAAATATCCTAGAAGTTTGCATCTTTGGGGAAATCCATGAGTTTGTAGCACTTCATCCTCAGGAATCAGGAAAATACTTAGGTCTTCTTGGATGAGGCAGTAAGGAGTTCGTGGGCAATTTATTTCTCTAAGTAAGGACATGGAACTTCTTATATCAAAGATGGAAAGCCAAGGCTTCTTCTTTAATTTCAATGTTTTCAATATTTGTGTCAGAAACTACAAATCTTTGAATGAAATCATATTGTAGGTGTCCAAATCTCCTTGCAATAGCTTGGTTTCATACATTCAAGTGTATAAATAATGGCTTTCAGGCCATTTGAAGACTGGCATTACTTTAATTAACTCCTTCAGTTTCATGTTTAACAGTTTATTTAAAACTGTTAACTGTATATGGGACACAGGACCAGTATTGCTGGAAGTCTGCCTTAGCCCAGGGCTCTAGCTTTTCCTAAACTACTCAGGTCTGCTCATGCTGTGTTTTCTACTATATTTTCTTCAGTTTGAAAAATTGTTCTTACTGAACATTTTCTTTGCTGCATTAGAAAAAGTTCATTCTATTACCCTAAAACAATCTAAGTGATAATGCAAAAAGTGCCCATTGTGCTTCTTATAGAGGAATGTTAAATATGTATAAATTTATGTGCTTTTTTCTCCCATAACCATATTTCGCAGAATAGAGGGAAACATTTCAAGTCAGTCACTTCTCCAAAAAAATAAACCCACTATTTCATTAATGTTTCATTTTTTTACATGAAAACCAGCAAATTTCTGAGCTGTATTTTCATAGACAATACAGATGCTAGACAGGATATATACTCAACAATATGAGCAATGGAAAGTACACAAGAGCTGCATTGTAAGAAATAAGAATACTTTCAGTCTTCAGCTCACAGACTTCAGACTTACTGAGAGGGCAGCTTTATTGAAACTTCTGTTTTGACTCTAGTGAAATTTAACTTGGGTTCTTTTTTTATTTGTTTTTAATTCATTTTAATCCCATTACCATTTTCTCTTTAGAAATCATTTAGGCCTAGGATGCCTTGTAAAAGCATGTTCTTTCAGTCTCCAGTTTCTGTGGTTAGAAGCCTGTGACACTTGTACAATCCCATGGCTGCCTCCATCCATCTCCTACCACACTTCCCCTCATTAGGGTCACAATTCATGCAAATTTCTTTATAGTCTGTACACTTCATCGGTAAATACGATGTTTAAGTTAAATCATCAACTATACTAAGCCTCAAATTAATATATATTATAGAAAATCCCTGCCTTGAAGAGCTTCCATTTAAGTAGGAAATTTAGAAAGAATGGAGAAAGGGGCAGAGCCTCAGAGAATTTCAGCAATTTGCAGTCATAAGCCAGAACTTGAATTTCAGGGTTCTGTAATTATTTTATTTCAGTATACCTCTACCACTTTTATTACGGCAAAGAATCATTCCAGCCAGAAATAGAAAGAAAATAGCAGGTCTGATTCTCAGGTTCTTATTTACTTGATGCTGCCACAACTAATGTTCAACAACTGAGGGTCAAGTAAAGAAGATTTTGATGATTTAATGTTAGAGTACCTTCAAACAGCAAGTTTATAGAATGAGGCAATTAAATTAAAAAAAAAAAAACAAAAAACAACAAAACTTTGTCTTAGAAATAAACTTAACACAAGTACAGGGTCTAGAATTTTTGCTTTTTCTCCCCTCACCATGTCCTTAGCTCCAAGTACATTTTGCTCTTTATAGTTGCCTAAATGTCTGTTATGCTGCCTTCCTAATCTGAAGAAAGAATAAAACTTCCCAGCAGCTAGCCTTCTCTTGGGAAAGGGGACGTTTTTATAGATGATGAAAGATGCTTGTTCTGAGGTTCAGCATGACAGACCATTTCAATAAATGCTGTGAGCATGTATCCAGGAACATTAGTTTTCATTTCCTCCTAACAATATTTGAACAGGGATTTGAAATTAAATGTATTGATTCAGAAAGTTAAATGTAATTCCCCTTACATCAGAAGTATTGTACTGGTGGAAATAAGAATTTTAGATGGAACAGTAGATTAAGAGAAAAAACCTGTCCTCAGTCAGCAAACACCTCACTGTGTGCATTTAAATAAGCCACTGGAAACCTCTGCCATGCATTCCCTATATACCTACTTTTACTAAAAGGGTTATATCACACATTTTTAGCACACATTTTTATGAAACTTAAGTAAGCTCTTCAAAGCTTTAAAGCTTTTTATGTCTTCAGAGAAAAGATATGTAAATGTCAGATATTACTAACCGCACTAAACAGAACAATGCAGCAGAGACACAAAATAATGGCATTCACCTGTAAGGTTTCACTATACCTTTAGCTACCTAGACAGTAACCTATTATTTCCTCACACTCAAAGTAGCAAGAATCTTATCAAGTTATTGTGCGATTTTGTTTTTGAAGTCTCATTGCAAGTGAAAAAAGGGCCCTCATCTTCACTGTGTACAGGTAGGATTAACACTATTAATTTAATGGAAAAAAAAGTTATATGGCAATGGATAAGATATAGTCTACTTCTTTTAAAAACTCAAATAACTAAGGAACCAAGACAAAAGACAGCTAAGTATGAGAAGTGTTTCTATAGCCTAAATAATGTCATGTAGCATTTACCATAGAGCTATCCACAGTACTTCTCTACCCCACTCCTATTAATTCACAATGTTTCCCTAGAGTAAAATTCAGGTTTTTATGTCAAAACATTCTAAATATGGATAAGGTATATATATACTGAGAAAAAACAGATTTGTTGACATATTTAGTGGTAGACTTTTGTATTTATTACTATAATTATTCAACGGCAAATTTGACAGAATGCCTGTTTTAGGGGGCTAGTAAGATTCTAATTTTATATAAAAAAGTTAAAGTTCTGCCTCTTCCCAACAAAAATCAGATAATTTTCCTAAAACCCACAACTAACACACATACCTAACTTTATGCAAGACTTATTTAGTCCAGCATAGAAACTTCAAAAACCTAGATTTTCACTTGTACAGAAACAGATTTCTTATGATAGCATTAGCTGAAGTGTCCCATTCTTGAAACACATATCCACAAGGCATAATGTAAGTGTCTTTTAGGTGTCTTCCACTTCTGACTTTCCGCTGCTCTGTACCTCCTGTGACCACTAACACAAGTTAGGTGTATAGTTACCACTTTCCAAGGGTGTATTTTTTGCATGTATTGTGTCTGCAAAAAGAGTGGAAAGTCATGTTCATGTGTCTGTGATTATGATCAAGTGCAGCATAGCAACTCGTAAGGGTGCAGTTTCTTAAAGAAATGCAGCTACAACTGATCTCTACATTGGTTCAGTCAGTGCTCATACACTGTCATCACTGCCGTCATCAGTGGTAGTAGTAATTTGCTATGGTTAAAAAAAAAAAGTCAAAGCATTTCCTAATGTTATTTTTCCTTGAGAACTAAGAAGCTTAACAGCAGCTAAGTCATGGCTGGTTTTATGATAAAAGATAATGAGTTGAATAGTACTAACACTTAGCACTTACGTAGCTATGTGTACTTTCAAAGTGCTGTACACATACTGAATAATTCATTTTAATTAAAAAAGCCTTGAAAAGATTAAGGTACCCTTGAAATAAGTGAGAAGTTTTGCTTATTACTTCAGCAAGGGAAAGATATGTCCCCAGATACCTTTATGTCTGAAAACTATTAAGAAACTAACATGGCAACATGACTTAGGAAAAAATAATGCTTCACCACATGGAATAAGCCTTCAGAAAAGAGTGAAACTACTTACACAAAGCTGTAAGGTCAATCCCTAAATTATACGTCACAGCTTTTTCCTTATTTTCTCCTTTTCTTTATTACATAGATTTTAACCTTTCAACATACCGGGCAAAAAGTCCCACTGACTTTACCAGGAGAAGTCCCTTAGCAATTTTTATGTGCTAAGTTGTTTACCTTTCCTGAATTGTTCAGTTTCATGTCAGCAGTGGTTTTATAGCATGTCATAGCTATGAAACAAAAAACTTTTTTTTTTTTTTTGCAAAACCACACCTTACATTTCTAAGAACAGGGCTGTTCTCAGCACTCCTGCCCTTAAGAAAAATGTTGCACTTCCCATTAGAGACCTTCATTTTGTTCCTTGTAAGAAGGAGGTGGCCAGTAAAAGGGTGTTATGCTTCACCAAATTAATTGCACAGCCTCATTTTACTTGTGTTTTTACACTTTGATAGGAGCTGCTCCTCTAGGGTGACAGTTTCATACCTGTTGCCATTCTCCCCGTCATGCCACCCAAATTGTCTGGGCTGCATGCAGCAAGCATGCAAGAAACTTCAGTTTCTCACAGCTGAAGGCCATACCATCTTGTGTAAAAATTTTCCACCCCTTTTCCCATACAACTATTCATCCTTCCCTCTTCCAACACACTTTCTGCTTTAATAACAAATATATGTGGACTTGGGATGCATCTCTCACCTTTGATTTTCATTTTCAAGCATACTAAATTTTAATCCATAAATACTAAAGTTAAATCCATTAAACTCACAAAGGTAATTTTTCTAGTGCAAAATCACTTTTGCATCTAACTGATCCATGCAGTGCTACAATAATCTCAGCCAGTCATTGCTGCCTCTACTGAGAAGCAGGAAAAGATCCCTTTGTCTAGTGAACTCCATTGACTTTCCGAACCATTTTCAGTAATCTCTTCCAAACATATTTTAAGTAAATTTATTTAAAACATCCTTCTTCTTCCTCAGAGATAAAACAGTTTCTTCTTATTGTGCTCTCAGAGGTCTCTGGTAATACATGGACATCTGAATGTTTTCAGCAGATATACTGTAAGTGTTCAAAAGCAGCAAAATCTTGATTTCTGGTCAGCAGATTTTATGAAAATGAACATGGAATTACTGTTTGCATTTAAAGCCTTAAAAACTTGTCTATGGAAAAGGCAGGAAAGTGTACCACTTTGATATGACTTTTTGGAAAAGTTGGTACAGAAGAATCATAGAATTGTTTCGGTTAGAAGGGTCCTTAAAGATCACCCAGTTCCAACCTCCCTGCCATGGGCAGGGACACCTTCCAGCAGACTAGGTTGCTCAGAGCCCCATCCAAGCGCTGGCCTGGAACACTTCCAAAAGTGGGACACGCACAACCTCTCTGGCCAAACTGGTGATGGTTCTAGTATCTCACCACCCTCACAGTTAAAACTTTCTAATATCTAATCTAAACCTATCATCTATCCGTTTGAAACCCTTCTCCCTTGTCCTGTCACTACATGCCCTTGTAAAATTTCCCTGCTCATCCTTCTTTTAGGCTCCCTTCAGGTAATGAAGGCTGCAACTAGATCACCTCAAAGCCTTCTTTTTTTTCAGACTGAACCATCCAAATTCTCTCAGCCTGTCCTTGTAGGAGAGGTGCTTCATCCCTCTAACCATGCTGGTAGCCCTCCTCTGGACTTACTTCAAGAGGTCCATGTCCTTCCTGTGCTGGGGACCCCAGAGCTGGACTCAGAACTCCAGGTGGGATCTCACCAGAGGGGCAGAATCCTATCCCTTGGCCTGCCAGTCAAGCTGCTTTTGATCCCAGGATACAATTGGATTTCTGGGCTGTGAGCACACATTGTTAAATCACGTCCAGCCTCTCACCCACCAGCACTCCCAAGTCCTTTCAACAGGGCTGCTCCAATCCGTTTATCCCCAGCCTTTTGCATCCCCACCAATTGGTACTGGGGGTTGTCCAAACTCAGGTGTTAAACCTCATGAGGTTCCCAGGCTCATATTCTGAGTTTATACAGGTCTCTCTTGATGACATCCCATTATTCATGTGTGTCAACCACACCCCTCAGCTTGGTGTCATCTGCATATTTGCTATATTAAATAACACTGGTCCCAACAGAGATCCCCGAGGGACACCATTTGTCACTGATGTACATCAGGACTCTGAGTTCTTGACCACAATCCTCTGAATGTGACCATCCAACCAATTTGCTATGCGCCAAACAGTCCACCCAATCAAATCTATCTCTCTCCAATTATCCAAGACTTTACAGAAGGTCAGGTAAATGACATCTGTAGCCCTTCCCTTGTTGACTGATGTAGTCACACCATCAGAGAAGGCCACTGGGTTGGTCAGACAGGACTTGCCCTTGGTGAAGCTGTGCTGGCCGTCCCAAATCACCTCCTTGTACTCCTTGTGCATAAGCACAGCTTCTAGGAGCATTTTGTCCATGATCTTCCCTAGCCCAGAGGTGACGCTGACAGGTCAATGGTTCCCAGGGTCCTCCTTTCTACCATTTTTAAAGATTGGTACAATGATTTCCTTTTTCTAATCACCTGGGATTTACCTGACTGACATGATTTTTAAAGTATCATATCAAGAAGAGAGCAGAGTATAAATTACAGTTGGCAGCACAGGTAAACTAGAAGAATGTATACTTAAAAACAGTAATTCTGGATTACTTTTGTAAACCAAGATACACTGTTGTAAAGTTGGACAAAACTGAGTGAAAGTGTTTGGTGGAATGGCTTGTCTACATAGAGTTAGGAGTAATTTTCATATGACCATAGCCTGAAGAAATTATACAAGTTTCCAGTTCTGCTTCTTCCAGCACACACAAAATGTGCTTAAACCCAAGGCTCTGGGCTTAAGCTTAACTCAGTCATTTTAGAGGACCAAAGCTGAAGCACTGGCACATAACCTTTGAACAAGACAAAGATTTTTAAACAGATATTGGGAGTGAAAAAAGGGCAAAATGGGAGATAGTCTAGTACTTTATGCTCCCAAATTGGAAACATGAACCCCTTTTGTCCAGTCCACGATCTGAAATTAACTCCCTGACAGATTCTCAGATGCCTGTATGTGTCACTGTCCCTACCTTACAGTATGGGCAATGACTGATTCAAATCAGAGCTAAAAAAGGGATAAAAATATTGCAATTTTTTTTAATCATGAAAAGGAGAAAATGGAATGAAATTTGTGCAGCAATCTTGAGACAAGACAAAGTATGTTAAATGTTTTTCACTAGATAAAATTTACATCATCTGCATATTCTTCCTCTTTCATACACTCTAATGAGGGCCAGGTATGTTGCAAGTTTAGCACCTTTCCCCCAGGCACCTTATGGTTAAAACCACTATAGAGGGCTATAGATCCCCTCTGTCATGGATGGCCTGTATGACCTTGAGTGAGCCAGAGCAGTGCTCAAGGAAAAAATTCCTTGTACAGAGGATCAACTTACAGCCGTCAGACTCAATTCCATTTCTTTGTCTCTTTTGATTTTGCCCCTTGGGCTCTTGTAATACTTAGTATATTGATATTTCTAAGACACTTCAGTATTATAGCATTTCCAGCCATAAAGTTCTGATGGAGTCACAAGCAAATGAGAGCTGTCTCTTCAAGATGTATAAAGTTCAGCCACAGTTCACAGTCACAGTGACTGTATTTTCCAAAGCGTCCTGTACAATGCAATAACATGAGCTTCATCAGCCAACAAAAAAGAATAACAAGGTGTCACTGTAGATGTTATTTCTGAGATGTTATTTTTCTAATTCACTAGTCTTTGCACAGATTACTGAGAACAGGTGTGCAGCAAAGTTGATTCCGTTCATTTGTATTAATAAGTATATTAGGGTATCGTGTTTTATCACGTTAATTTATTAGAGTGGATTGAGTTAAGTTGTTGACCAGCAACTAATAAAAATTAATGAGGGACCATACAGTAAAAGGTAATCCTTTATGCTCTATCAGGTAAGCAGTAAGAGAGGTAAGCACGTAAGTAATATCTGAGTGAAATCCCACACCAAATTGGGAAGGCATTGTTAATCAGCTTTTAAAAAATATTTTTGGCATATAAAAGTTATGAACAACATCAAAATCAACAAAACCTCCAATTTCAGGTCTTGCAGATGGGCAAAAGATGTAAGGAATGAATAAGCATTCCAGGAACCAGGAAGGACACAGCTAGATTAACAAACTGGCTTCACATATTTTGCTTTTTTACATCCCACTTTCTTACCCAGATAAATCCTTCACACAATCTACAATATAAGACAGCTAGCTCTAGCTGTTTTGGGTGACAACAATACAAAGCAAGTCACCTCCCCTTGATATTTACTTTCTTTCTCTCTCTCTCTCTTTTTTTTTGCTAGTACATTAAAACTTGCTTTGAGCCACTGTCATGTGCAATTACATCTACGCAACACAAATAAAATACTGCTTTAGTAATATGTGTGCCTTTGTGCTGAAATACCTGAATCACAGAAATTTACCTGCATGGGCAGAGAACTGTGCAGTCCACCCCATGTCAAAATAGGCTTGTTCTCTACAATTATTCTGAAAGGATTGTCTCAATTGGTAGAAATTTCAAGGCATGTGACTTCTGCCCCTTATTTTGCAAAAGATTTGACAAACCTACAATTTCTAGAATAAAAAAAGCTTTTGACCTCCATATTGTCTTCTCAAAAGATCACTCCAGGACACCTTAGTTTTGCTGAGGAATGTAAAGTACAGCAGCAAGTTTTACCCACTGTTTATACAGTTCAGTTACCTATAGATAGCTACACAGAATCATGGAATGATGGAGATTAAAAGGAACCCTCAAAGATCATGAAGTCCAATCTCTTTGCTCAAAGTAGGGTCAGCTCCCAGGTTGCTCCCAGCCTCCTATAGTCAGGTGTTGAATCTCTGTGACAGTGACTCCACAACCTCTTTAGGCAACCTGTTTCACTATTTGACCACCTTTACAAAAAAAAGGATTTATTTTCCTCTGTTAAGTGGACTGTCCTGTAGTTCAATTTGCAACTAATCCCTCTTCTCTTTTCACTGAACAACTCTGGGAAGAGTCTACCCTTATAGTCTTTACCTCCCCCCTTCACCCATGTCAGGAGCTGATCACGTGAATATAGAACACAATATGACCCACATATGCACCCCTGAGATGTCCTCTGGGCTGAACAGTTCCAGATCATTCAGATTCTCCTAGGATAAGAAATTTTCTATTTCCTTAATGAGCTTCATGGTCCTTGCTGGACTTGCTTCAGCATGCCCATGCACAAAGGGACTCAGCAATGCTGAGTAGAGAGGAAAATCTCCTCCTCTGGGCTACTAGTAGCACTGTCTGTCATACAGACCAAGAGGCTGCTGATCTTCTGTGCTGCAAGAACACATTGTTGGCTTATGTTCAGTTTGGAATCTACCACGACACCCAGCTCTGTTTCTGTCAAGCTGCTTGCGAGACACCCAGAATTACTGGTGCATGGGGCTAGATTCTCCTCCAGGTGTAGGACACTGTGCTTCCCATTGTCAAACTTCATGCAGTCCCATTTCTCGAGACTGATGATATCCCTCTGAACAGCATAACAAACTGACCTAATATCCCCACTGAATCTTTCTTTGGGCAAGGAATATGCATTGGACCATGCAAGTCTATAATACAAATTCAGCTGAATTTTATCTGAGATCACACTTACCTTGGCCCAATTTTTGTTGGTCTACTGGCAGAGAAAGATCATTTCAAGGTTTTGCTGAATTATATCCGACCCTGCAAAAGCCTGTGATGAGGAGAAAGGCCCTGCTGATGTCAATGTATCTTACACATACAATAGCATGAGGGCCCTTTTGTTAAATTTTTAATTCAAAATAACAAACCTCATCTAAAATTGCACAGAAAGGGGAAACAGCAAATTGTTTTTCAAATGTTCAGGAAACTAGGAGAATAATGTATGCTAATCATTGGCTCACTTTGTGTCTGCAGTAAGCCTTTCACCTTCACTACTCCCATTTGATATACACTTGAAAGCTGACGGGAAACAGTAACCTTACTGGAAAATTTACATTTAAAATCTCATTCCCTGAGCATCCAACCCATATCCTCCATTTCTACAAGTTGTCAAATAATTTTCCCAATAGTAAATGCCTTCTATTTTTCTTTAGCAGCAACATTTTCTGCAATATATTTGATCCATATAAAAGAAGCCACCTTCCTTTACTACTCAGCTCACTTAAGCAGCAGGATAATTATGCACATAATAGTCTTTTGCACCCACTGTGCCCTGAAGGAAGTGTAGTTTTTGCACATTGGCAGCAAGTGCAAGAGTGGTGGGCCAAGGGATTTATTACCCAATGCATCCTACATGACAAATATCCAAGAAACACTCGGGTAGGGCCACTACAGACTTATCTTGGGGCTACTAAAGGGCAACAATAAAGCAGCTCCATACAATTCATATAAAACAGAGAGGCTTCCCACACAAAGAAAAAAATTCAAACCAACTATAAAATCAAATCCCTTAGGGTTCAGATTGAAGAGAATGATTAAAGCTTTTTTACCTCTTCAAAACACAGAAGATTTATTATTTCTAAAGTACTTCAAATTGAAGAATCATAATATTGTTATGAATCACTGATGTTTTTTTGGAAGTCATTCATCCACTTACCACCCAGACTCAACTTTTCTTAATTTTTTAAGACCAAACAGCATACTAACTAGAATGTCATAATGAACAAATACATTGTAATGATAGAATGAAATGGCTCAGATAATATATACCAGATCCTGGTGAGGATAAATTTCATGGTAAAAATAAATTAATTTATTTAATAAAGGAAATGGTTTCAGTGGTATAGAAAGAACAACAAAGAAACTTATACTCTGAGGTCCTCATTTATAATGGGTATTATGTAAACATACTCTTTGCTCTTAGAGCTTATGACCACGTTAGCTGACAGAGCATTTGTGGAACCTTCTTTGTTCCAGCCTAATCATATGACCCAGACAGACACACAAAAGCCTCAGTTTCAATTTGGACTATAAATCCCATATGCATCTATGGTAAGCCACATCAGAATCATGATAGGAGAAACTATCAGGCTTTGCTTTCAGACCAAAGCTATCAAAAAGAGGTGACTGGAAAGCTAGAGACTGCCTGAGCAAGTAGATATGTCCCTAGGGTTGATCTAAATATGATGTACATCCAGAGTTCACTGGGAATACCAGGTGGGCAGCCTATAGTCAGCCTCAGTGTCTTTCTTTCAGGAACATAACACTGAAGGGAAGTTATTTCAATCTCATTCTTCTGTAATTACATCTCAGTACAGTTTTGGTACCCCTTTTACTCCAGCAGGTTGCAGTTAAAATATCCTGTTGCAAGATCACATAAGGTCCTCATGTGTGTCGCTCTCCAGTGTTTAGCCTGCTGTCATAATTTAGCCAACAATAACAGCAACTGACAGCCACTGCTTCCCTTCTAGAATAGCAGCTTCCAAGTTTGGTGGTTTTTGTTTTTTTTCTGGAAATGTCACTTTGGGCTTATTATATGCCTGTAGTTCTGAATTTCACTTTTACAACTGAATTTCCAGTTGGCTCCTGACTTCTTGCACCATTGCTATGATCATAGAGTTTGGAACTGGCAAGTTCAGGAGTTCATCTCCAAATATTCAGGGTCAGAAACAGAGATATCTGATAAAGACTGCATTGCACAGAAGACTGAAATTACACTGGAAAAATGAAGAAAGTAAAGATCCTGTGGTATGTTGATGAGAAGATAAAGCCATAATAGCTCAGGAAGATTCCAGATTTCATCTGGAAATCCAAATTTCTACTACAACTGTGCCCTCTTATCAGCACCTTGAATTTCAGGATGGATTAATTAATGAAAGCCATCCTACATATTCACTTTGTTTGTGGAGAGGTAAAGGATGTTCAGAGTTCAAAACTCTGACCTGGCCCACAAAAAGAAATATAATTAATAATTTGGCTGTGTTGGAAAATAACACTCTTGAACCAACCAGGTGTCTTCTTGGCACAGAAGCCCCTTCATGATAAAAATCAAACTGGAATGTTTGGGTGGGTTGGGTTTTTTTCCATTTTGTTTTAATAAGTCAGTATGAATGCAAGCCAGGATTAAGCAGTGAGAAGGAAACAAAGTGTTTTACCGGGTTTCACAGTGCCTTTAGGCTATGCCAGCTACAATACCTTTCAACACCATTGTCTGTCCCATTGTAAGGAATAAAAAACTAAAAAGCCTTTTTGGCAAAAGTGGCTGAGTCATTAAGAATAAAATAAATAAATTTTAGTGAAAAAAAAAAGACAAGCCATGGTGGAACTACCTGCAGCTGACACCATCTGCTCTAAAAGTGCAGGGTCATTGAACTCCATAAAAATATTTGAGGCAATTGGTATCCAAAGGCAATCTGTTTTAGTGTATTGTGCAGAAACACTGGTTTTTCTGTGAGTACCTAGGCTTCTGCAAAAGGTAGGCAAGCCAAACATTTTTCATACAGCCTAAGGGATTTCCTACTATCTCTGTAATGGGGGAAAGCATAGTGATCACGTTTACTGGAGGTGTTTCATTTTATCTGGGAATTAGGAAAAGCAGACTTCTAGGGGGAACAAAGCCCTGTAGACTAAATAAATTGTTTGTACTGACTTAAAATTATTTATGATGATGTTTTATTTCTCCAAAATTAATCAATCAGAGAATGGATGACTAAAGCACACAGTGACTAATTTCATGCAGTATGATATACTTACTGCAAGGAATTGTGAGTCAAGTAATAAGGTCTAACCCTAGCCTTGACAGGCTTTAGTTTATGTGTCTTACTAGTTGTTTTTGTGGCCTCTCTATCCGTTTATCTAAGTCTTCCTACTGTAAAAAATGGAAGATTAGTTTTCATTAACTACTGGATTTTTAAAATTGGTTTTAAATCACTGTTAAGTCTTTTGCTTTAACTCTGCCCCTTATTCTTCGGTTACCTCTGGAGGTACAGAAGTCATTTCACCACTTACATGTAGACTCTTTTGCCTTTGTTTTAGAGATCTGATAGCCCTATTTCACCTCACTGTCGTGATTTCTCCTCACAAGGTGGTTGTGCAGCACCTAATACAAAAGGAGCTTCATCTACAGCCATCACTACCATCACAGCTGCAATCACCACAATAGTAAGAACAGTGTAAATCACTACGTAACTTACCAATCACTTGTAAAATATTTTCATAATTTTCACTGAATTTCTTCCTTCGGAGTAAATAGAAATAAAATGCTTATGCAATTGTTTGATTGACAGGAAAATTAAACTGAAATTAAAGGGATTTTTTTTAATGATCAGAATATATATACCATGTTCTGCTGCCTATGTGGTTCTCATCTATGTATCCTGTCTTACTGCTAAAATCTTTTTGATGTGGACAATGATTGTTTAAATGGATTTCCTTAATTTCTTGTGTTCAACATAATTGAAGTTATTTTAATTACGTCACTGGCATATGCATTGGTTAATGGCATCATTTTTTAGAGAATTTTTGCAATGATAGAAAGAAGAAGAGTAAAACAGGTGAGGGGGTGGAGAAGAAAACACCCCAACACACATGGGAAACAAGCTCCAGGGCATTGTCTCTTCCCTGCCCAGGCACTTCATTATGATTTATTGAGATTGTGCAGAGAGATAGCATCCCTCAGCTTGACAAGTCCTAAATTATTACTTTTTTGCATTATTTATTTTTCTTTCCATGTGTCCAAATCACGACACAGGTGTGAGGGAGAGCAACTCAGTGTATGTCTATGAACACAAAAACAGTAATATGATTACTTGTAGTTGCATCATAATAATAGTGAAAAATCAAAGTCCCTACACCCATATTCACTATGCCAAAAGACCTAAACCCACAACCCAGTGAAAGCAAGGAGTGCAAAGTGTTAGCTGAAGGAGGCTTGTGGCAAGACCAGGAACTAAGCCTAGATTTCTGGAGGCTCATTCAGATGTTTTGAAGGTAACACTACTTAAGAGAAAGAATAAAGTCAAATAGGAAAGAAGGGTTAAGTATGATGCTATGTGAACTCAAAGAGCTTAAGTGAAGGTCACAGAGCTCAGTACTTGAAATTTAAGAGTCCAAGGATTCAGCCTTTAGAATTAACTTTTTTTCTAGGATCTGGTTAGTCATGTATATGTTTCTCATACATTAAAAGCTAATCAGTGCTTCTAGGCTAAAGAGGAATTCTGATTCTGGATTAGAAAAAGTACAACTTTTCCCTTTCCAGTGGAGGGGAAGATCATGCCAGAACAGCGCTTGAATCCAGCACCTGCGTATTTAATTTTCATCTTGGAAAAGAGAGACTATGTCATGCTGGAAAGTTGCACAGTTTGTGAACTTAAAATGGGAATGATAGTATTTCTCTGTGTCACTAAGGTACTGGAAATGTATAAATTTTTGAGACACAAAATTGCTAATATAGCTAGGACCAGCTTTCCAGTGACAGTATTTTTACAATATTGAAGTTCTATATTCATAATATAAAAGAGTAGTTCAGACACCAGAGCACAAAAAAAAAAGAAAACAAAATAAAACAAAGAACAAAACAAAACAAAACAAAAAAAACCAAACAAAAAAAAAAAAAAAAACAAAACAAAAAAAAAAACAAAACTTGGGAATATAATGAAAAACAGCCAACATATACATGCACCTTCCTTGTCCTCCTCACACTTCACAAAGTCTCTGTAACATACTACAAAAACACACTCTTTAATTGTCAGCCATTCATATAGAGAAAGCCTCCTGTAGCATTTAAAGTTAGTAGAATTCTATGCGGTTGAGTAAAATTTCAAAGCTCATAAAAATTCATTCAAAACTCATTTTTGTACTGGTATGTGAAAGAATGAGCCTCTTTAAAAGTCAGTAAGATGTGATCTTGTATATCCAAAATAATTTAAATATATTATTACACTTACCTGAATTTGTCAGGTTATTAGGAATATCGGGTATTGCAGACTACTGCCTATTGAGGGAGTCCATTGCTGAAGTTTCTGAAATAAAGATGAGATACAACACATTTCCTGAACACACATGCTCTTTGTAGATCTATAAATATACTCTGGCATCTTATCTCAGGGGAAGGAAAAAATATAAAAATTTTTGAAGGCAGTACTGCTTTTCATTTAATTAAGATATAAATTTAAAAAAAAACAAAACTGCTGTTACTTTCTGATAAAAGTTTTAAATTGCAAACATGATGGAAGAAGCTAATGAAAACATATGTCATTATCTTTACTTCTTCCTTCTAAACTTCACAGGTCAAACAGAACAAAGTTTATCTGCTGCTTAAATGCAGATTATGTCTATTAAAGGTGGTTGTGGTCTCTACTGCTACTGACCGGAGTGTCGTTTTATTCTAGAATTTTTAACATCTGTCTAGTTTTCATACCAGTCTCTTCTATCAATTCTCTACACAGCATTTTCCAAAAATTCCTTTGCACACCTATTTCCCTTTCAGCAAATAGCCAGACCAAAATAGAAAACTTTTACACCCATTGAAACCGAATCAAAATGTCATGTCTCATCCAAAGTTGAGAAAATTGTATTGTTCTTCATTTGCAGTTAGAAAGCAATTCCACAAACAGTCGCCAATTAATTACTTTCTATAGTACTGCTGTGAAGCAGTGAAATTTGAAACAGAGGAATTGCAATTCAAAGCCTTGATGTCAGGGCAGGAATCTTTTAAGACATTCCTAGCTATCCCTCACTTTTAACTCCTGACCTTAAATTAGTGTCTGAAATAAGAGATGTTCTGATGTCATCATCCACACCAATTTGGTTTTATTCTTGCTGTTAAGTGGACCGTATCCATAATTTTCAGAGGCAAGAGACAAAGCTATGTGAATTCATGGTCCTGCCCCTTTTTACTTTTTAATTTGCATTTAGTGCCTAAAGAATCCACATACAAAGCCCAGAGAGCTAACCACACAACAGTCAAAGGCAAAGCAATGCTGTTGCCTGTGTGCACTTATGTTCAGAAGTCCTCTTGTATACAGACACCTTTTACTGTATACATTGAATAAAGCCTTGTATACAGCTAAAGTAAAATACACAAAAAGTCATTTAAACAACAACAACAAAAAAACCCAAACAAAACCAAAGAAAAAGTAAGTTTGTCAATACTAAATTTGGAGGAGCTGTTGACTCTGTAGAAGGCAGAGAGGCTCTGCAGAGAGACATGGATAAATTAGAGTGCTGGGCAATCACCAGATATATGAAGTTTGACAAGGACAGATGCCAGATTATGCAACTGGGACATGGCAACCCTGGATGTACAGACAGACTGAGACATGAGAGGCTGGAAAGCAGCACCATGGAAAGGAACCTGGGGGTCCTGGTCAATGGAAAGTCAAAATGAGCCAGCAGTGCCCTGTCAGCCAGGAGGGCCAGCCCTGTCCTGGGGAGCACCAGGCACAGCGTGGCCAGCCAGGGAAGGGAGGGGATTGTCCTGCTCTGCTCTGGGGTGGCCTCACCTTGAGTGCTGGGGGCAGTTTTGGGCAACATGAGGACGTTAAGGCATTTGAGAGAATCCAAAGGAGGGCAATGAAGATGGTGAAGGGCCTTGAGAGGAAGCTCTATGAGGAGAGGACGCTGAGGGGAGACCTCATTGCAATCACAGCTTCCTCAAGAGGGGAAGAGGATGGGCAGGCACTCATGTCTTCTCTCTGGTAAGCAGTGATAGAACTCAAGAGAAAGGCATGAAACTGAGTTGGGAAAGTTTAGGCTGGATATTAGGAATAGGTTCTTCACTCAGAGAGTGTTTGGGCACTGGAACAGGCTCCCCAAGGAAGTGATCACAGCACCAAGACTGACAGAGCTCAAGAAGCATTTGGACGATGCTCTCAGGCACCTGGTGTGGCTCTTGGGGCTGTTCTGTGCAGAGCCAAGAGTTGGACTCAATGATCCTTGTGGGTCCTTTCCACATCAGGATATTCAATGAATTTATGATTCTAAGAGTCAGTATTGTAGTATTTTGGCTCATTCAGAAAGGGCATCCAGCATTTTAGCATAGAAGCAAGTGAAAAAATGGTGAAAGAAATGCTCAGAGAAGACAGGTGGAAGTTAACACCATGAGAATAAAATTAGGTGCAAAGAGTAAACAATTTGCATAGCTGGTGTTTCAGCTCAGTGGCTCTCTTCCTGAATAACAACTATAGCTGTACTACTCTGTAGATGAGTTAAACCAAGAAATGCCCTGAGGGTGAAAACAAGAATCTTGATTTCTAGGAATCTGTGAAAAAGTAAGAAAAGAAGTGGTGACATGGTCCAAAACCAATCAGAACTATATAAATAGCAACATTCTGACCCTTGTGCAAAGATGGGCTTGTGAGTACAGTGACAGAGAAAAGAAAGATGGCTAGTTAATATGATCTACCTGAATAGTTTTAATGGCGCAGCCAAAACCTTAAAAACCTCTGACACAAAAATAAATAAGGACATGCTGGACTCCAGGTACTCAGAAATTACTTTCACCACAAAGCCGTCAATGTTTTGCCAAAGAAGTTGTTCATTGTAATGACTGCCACCTTGGCTCAAGTAAAATGACCTGAGCAGTGTCACAGCAGCTATACACCTAGCACAGAAGAATGATTTGCAGTGAAATACAGGCAGGATAAACTGGCAGCCCTCAAGGGGCTGATTATAATCCAGAGTGTGTAGCTCTGCAGTGTAAGCAGTACAGGACAGACCCTTTCAGTCTGTTCTTGCTGTCCTGCGCTCTCAAATCTCCTGGGGCTCCCTGGCAACACTGTCTACGTTTGTTCTCGATATAGGTGGCCCTTATACACGTAGCTCCATGGAATATTCCCAGCAGTAATGACTACTTTCCCAAGAAGGGTGTGTGGAATCTCATGTGAGCTTGACTTCAGCTGAATTATTCGTGCATTGAAAGTTAAACACATGCAGAATCGTGTTTCCAAGTACTGAGCCCAGCTGAGTATCACAGTGTAGAGAAAAGGGCTGTGCTTGCAGCTCTCCTACTTCTGCAGTAGGAGGATAGGATACGCACTTCATAACAAGTACCAGTGTCCCCTTTTTAATTCAGCCAAAATCAAAACTCTCCTACCCACTCTATTATGAAAGGAAGCATAGCTATTTTGTGGAAGGAAGCTATTCTTTCATTTATACCTGCAGGAAGCAGGAAACTGAAAACATTTGAGGTATTTTCCTCAAAGATGTGATTTTCACAGAAGGTACTACTGTCACTTCTCTCAAAAAAAACCCAAAAAACAATCAATCTAGATTTTCTTGTCTCCACAACCATGAATGTCACCCCAAAATTACTTTTTAAATGCATGCTTTTACAGGCCCATGTTTAGCAGAAAATAAATAAGTTTTAAAATATTTGCTTTAAAATCAAAATTACCAAAGGATAATTGATTATTGCTTATTAAAAAAAAAAAAAAAAGATGTTGGAATAGTAAATGCAAGAAACAAAGCAAGAATCCCTGCATTTTTAGGTATTAAAAAACCCCAGACCTGTACATACATGGGGGGAAAAAAATAACAACAATTACACAGTCACAGCTAATCTCACCTAAGTGCCCATCCTCTCATTAACTTGTGAGGGAATTATATTATCTGGCAGCCCAGAAGCTATTTACATACTTCTGCATTGCCCTGCTTTCTTTAGTGTGCCAAGGAGGAGCAACCTTAAAGCTCAAAACTGAAACAAGCACATAAGGAAAATCTTCTGCTTCACTGTATCAGCCCTTTCAGTTTGTCAGCACAAGTGGATGCAGAAAAGGTGGTAGAAGCAATGCAAAAATAACCCTTTCTTGGCAAGATACAACACTGCCAGATCCAAGGACAACTCAGAATAAACTCAGGTCTATTTCTAGCCTGCAAAGCCAACAAGTCCCAATCTCAGAGCACGTGCTCCTGTGCTTTGCATGTTCATTTATCACACAGGAGTGATGTGTTCAATGTGTCAACACTGCTGTTCCCTTCCAAGGGGAGGGAGCCCACTTCCTGTCATCTCCGTTTTTCACACTCAGATTGACTTCCAAAGTGCACTCAGCTCTGCCGAAAGCATGACCTGCTCGGGCTGTAACCTTCACTCACCTGAAGAGCCACAGTTCACCATCCTTCTTCTAAGGGGAGATAATTTTGTGGACATACCTGAGAGTTTTCTCTCTCTTGCTGATTTATTCACAGCCCTATTCAGAACACCAAAAAATTTTTGACAAAGTTCAACTATTTCCTATTCATGCACTTGCTCATTCATTTTCCTTTGTGCCAAAAACAATGTTATGGATTGACATAAATTTTGCTTATAGTTTTGTTAGCTCTCTCCAAGTTTGTAGCCAGTTCTCCAGAGCTAATAATTTCCTTCACAAAATCATTGGATAACACTGGATTGGAATCTCACCACTGTAAAATCTTATTAAAAATCTGATTATTCTATTTTCAGTGTTGACATAAGCAGGAACAGGAGCATTTGCATATAAAATGGATGACCAAGCAAAAAAATAAGAAAAATTTTGTTATTAATTTTGCTGTTCTTGGCAAAACACATGACTGTGACTCCCCAGATTAATGGGTTTAAGTTCTATTTTCTTTTAAAATACTTGAAAATTCATATTTTCTTTTTTTCCCCTTCACATTTATTTTAAGCTATAATACATTTAAGAACCACCAGATTCTACAGAAAACATAAATCCTCAAAGAAACCTCTGATGCTTGGTCATGAGGGAATTGGGGTGAAATGAGAGCACTAACTGTTTATAGGCTGTCAGAGATTTAACTTCATGTTTTTCATTGGAATTAGGCAATGAGCTATTCTGGATCTACAAAACCTTCCTAACAAAATTATTGCAGAATGTAGCATAAGCCTGGAAAAGCTTTTGATTACAACAAATTAATTTTTAAGGTAATTTTTCATCAGGAAGCAAAACATCTCCATTTGTTACCTGTTCAAAAATAGATGTGAATCCTAGATAATACATCAGAGTGAAATACATTGAAACTACCATTAATATTTCTCCTTAACTATTCCACATACAAAAAATTACAGCACACAGGAGATACATCATAACTTACATCTTCATATTTTGCTATGCCAATGGGCTGTGGTGACAGACTTGACTTTAAATCAACCCATTTAAATCTGCTGGGCCTGTTAATTCTTATCATAAGCCAAAGCTCACCATTCAGCCTTCTTTTATAAAAGTGCAATACACTTTGAGAACCAGAGGAAATTAGTGAGGTGGCAAGAACAGTACACGGTACACAACTATGTCAGAAAGCACCCAGAAGAAAATAATTCCCTTCTGGTTTATAAGATCCAAGGTGAGCACAGACCAACTATTGAAGTGCTCCAGGCCATTCTGAAGCTCCACATAGCTGCAATGCAGATGATCTACTCTGAGTTAACTTCATGCATGTATTCCTTATCACATAGGAAAAGCTCAGCCAGCATGGCATGGAGCTTTCCGTACCTACCTCAGCAGCCATGGTTTGGTGCAGGCACAAAACCCAACTAAATATAAAAAATATCTATGATACCGTCTACATTATCAATTGATACAAGACTCAGTAAGTTTCTCTGATCATCTGGAAAACTAGTGCAGGTTCATGCCAAAAAGATAACAGCTGAACTGACCCCAGAGCTCCCTTCCCAATGATTTTGTAGGTACACAGGTGAGCAAGGATTATATGGTCATGAGACTCATATCTCCTCAGGAATTGTTATCACCTGTTCTCATTGAATAACAATGCTTCATTTGGCAAATATAATTTCAGTAAATAAAAAAATTCTTGTCCCTCTGCTACTATTTCTTAACCTTTTACCTCACCATTTATGGAAAGTCCACAATGATTACTTATTTTTCTTCAAGTCCTTCCCTCAACCCATTCTCTAACCTTCCTAAAGGCTATCCCACCTGAGGGTTGTCAACATTTTCTGGCATCTCAAAACAACTCCACACTACCTTTTCCTAGAAGGTCTTGGAAAATGTCCATTTTCTATCCAACAAGTTCCTATCACTAATGTCATATTATGCCTCTTTTTGTAGGACATGCTGCTATCCCTGATCTCTAGCTTGTGGGGTTTTTTGCCTACTTTTAAGTTAAAGTGTGTTGTTTTGGATCTTGGACAGTTTCAAACTCACAGCTGATATTTAGCAAGATAGAAATAACAGTCTGCATTTTTATTGTATAATTATGGGAAGAATGCACACAAAAGGTCACAGTCTATTGCCCTGCATCTTAGCTCAAGTCTTCAGCTGCCATAGGTTTGTAGAAGCCAGAATCAGCCTCACCCAAGGACAGTCTCTCTTACGAGGTCCAGTGGTTCACACTGAGTTCCAGACAGGACTCCATTCTGGAGCAGAGAAGTGCCTTTCTCTGAGTATTTCAGCACTTCCTCTTCTGTCTGGAACTTCTAAAACATCATAAAGAAGGAATGTAGCAGTGGCTGTGAAAGCCTGACTGAAGCTTTTTACCTAAAAATTACTTGCTGTGTCAATGCTAGCTATATTTTCTGCTTTTCTTACAGCTCAGAGTATTTGAAGATGTGGCTACATGACACCTCAAGAACTGGAAACAAATTTTTATTTTAAATCTTTGGGGGAAAAAGGGATCAAAAAACATTCCCCAAACCTAAGGCTCAAAAGACAATGAAAATTTCCCTTGCTGTTTTTTTAATATTTTGTATAATGAAATAACATGTGCTTAAGTCGTGCCAGGAGAGATTCAGATGATTAAACATTAGATAAAATACACTGCCCAGGGAAGTGATGGAGTCACCATCTCTTGAAGTGTTCAAGAGGTGTCTGGATGTGACACTTGGGGATGTGGTTTAGGGGTGACTGTGATTCTAAATTGATGGTTGGACTAGATGATCACAGGGGTCTCATCCAACCTTAAAGAATCTGTGATTCTGTGTGTTTTCAAGTGTCCGCAGTGTTTGAGGACTGATGCACCAAAGCTGGGTGTTCTGAGGCAGCAAGGATATACTTACTAGACAATCAGTGACAATTTGAAACATATCCTGATGTACAGTAGACCTCCCTACTGCCATGGCCCATGCAAACCAAGGATGCACTTTGGCATTAGAATGGAAATTATTTGCATATGTATTAAGACACAGCAACCAACTATACCTGCTTATCTCCACATTACTTAAATTCCGTAAGACAGGTGCGCACAACTAGGTAATGGGCACATAATTCATATTTCTAATGGAGAAATATTATTCTTGCATTAGGAAATCCCAGAATGTCAGGAAAGTATGATGTGGAAATATCTGTACATTGCCCCTATTCTGATTATCTTTGCAACCATATTTAGCCACTGTTAGAGGCATGACACTAAACTAGTTGGACCTTTGATTTTAAAAAATATTTTCATTATTGCATTGCAAAAACTGTCTTATGGTGATCACTGAAACACATCCAGCCCTTACAGGGGATGCTCTTGGGATGATCAGAGCAACAGTATCACTGCTTGACATGGATACATCAGTAGATAAAAATACCAGAAGGGCTTGGATCTACTAAATTCAAATTCTTTTTTTAATTGAAGAATGCTGTCATTGAATATACTGTAAGATGTAACAGAGAGAATTATTTCTTCTTTACTTCTCCAGCTGGGCAATATAGCACAGCTTTTTAGCTCAGATTTTGAGATTAATTACAGTGTGTTAGATTTTGATTTTCTGAGAATGTTAAAAGGAAAATAAATGAAGTTTTACATGAAGAAGACTATCAGTTATTTTCAGTTCCTCAGGGTACTCACAGTTTATTTCAGAGGGCAGAGAAATAGCTTTTTGCTTAGTACCTTTGAAAATTATTCATTTGCCTAAGGATTTCAGCTGGATCTAATTTGAGTCCGTAGTTACCGTGGTCATTTCTCTTTGTATAAGTGGAAATGATAAGACCATCTCACATGCTGGATTCCAGTGTGCAGCACTTTATAGGATACTTCAAAAACAGTATTAAGCTTAGCTCTATAAGCTTTCTTTGAAGAATATTTGCAGGGATGAACAAATAACACAGAAAAAGCTTCTGATAATGGAACTTGTGGCAAATAGTATAGGGATAAAGCTGCAGGAAATACTCATTTCACCCTCCTGTTGCATATGTCTCTAGCTGAAACTCAGGAGATGTGCAGATGCAGTCTGCTGACCAGCTGACATTCCCATATCAAGTTTCTTTTAAAAGGTATCATGTAGACCCATGCCAGCTGCTGCTGTCACAACTTTTTTATAGTTCTCCTTCCAAAAGCAGATTATTAATTCAAAAATACTTGATTTTTATTAAAGTATAGAATTGTTTGACAAATGTATTCATAAATTCAGAGGTAGGATTGCAGAACCTCAAACACTAAGCAATAACTAAGAACTTTTAAATACTATTACCTACACTGCTGTTCCATCCTTGCTAAATTACTGGAAGACTGTTAAGACTGTCTACTATTTGTTACAGGATTATGTGAAGATTTATTTAATTCATAAATGTAAACAAATATATTAATCTGTACTGCCTCTTCATTTTTAAAGATTCAGTTAAATATAATCTGCCTCTTGCAAGTAGAATTTTTCTATTTTACATATAACTTTTATATTTTTCATTCACAGAATTTTACTAGTAGTATAAAACTGAAAACACTTCCCACTGTACAAGGAGGGGAGAATTTACATGCTTTTCATCTCATCAATGCTTTTTCACTATATCCATGTGATTATAAAAATACATATTTCTTTCTGTAGGCATTTAGACTTCAGGGCACGTCCCAGTGTAATTTTATGCTAGTCTCAGAGTCAAGCATATATATTTTGAGGTACCTTTTTAATGACTAAAAAATGTCAAAGAGAAAAGGTGTACCTGTTGGCTCTCATGATGATAACCAGTCTACTTCCATAAATCACTAAATGTGACTAATTCAATATTTGTAAGTGGTCTACCAATTTGATTATATACTATTTTCCTTGGAAAGCAAAAAGGTATAGCATTTATTACTCATATTTATACATACTTTAAAAGTATCTCCATGACTATTTTAATGAGTCAGCTGCCAAATACTTTGCTGTGATGTAATTATGCTCTATGCTCCAGTTTAACATTTACTTTTGTATACATTTCTATCAAGACAGTGATTCATTAGTAACAGATTAAGTAGTGAGAAAACATTTGTAAATTGTATCATACAGTAGGGACAGGATAAAAGAGAGAAAAGTGCACTAAAGGGGCCGAATTCAGACCTGATTAATATAAAACTTCAGACCAGAACTGAAGTTCAAATGTGTGCTGGAGTTAAACTCTGAACAGAATGAGAATATCCTACCTAAGTGTATCAAAAATCTCACTGGTCATCTTAAGAAAGTTTCAGCTCATAATTACAAAACCTCATAAAATCCTAATATTTCCACTTTCTTGACCTAACACACCTCCAATTCATATAAACCAGCAACACACTATAGAATCAAGCCTCATATCAATGTACTCTACTCCGGAAAATTGTATCCTTTAAAGTCTTTTTACTCAATCAGAAAAAAAACCATGAAAGCAGGATAGACCAGAAGTAGTTAAATAGAATTGAAATGCCATTCTGCCCTGTTTTTCTGCCTTGGAAATACCCTTTTCCAAATTCTGCTTGAGCACCCTGCCCTTAACAAAGTCTCGGAAATACAGAACTGAGGTTATAAGAACATCCTCATTTGCATCCCAGAACAGGGCTTAGAAGCTGCCATCTCTCTTCCACTTTCAACTGAAAACATTAGCTTTTTCCTTGCCTCTCCCTCTGGAATATTTTAATTCTATAGCTATGTTATTTAACTTGGTAAAGTATTTGTTTGGGGAAGTACATGGAATGAAAGATTTTAAAGAAGTTAACATTTTATCCTATTGCCTCATACTTCTCTGAATAGATAATATCATTGACACAAATGGCTGGACAAAAAAAAAAGTCATGAGAACTGAAGATGTGTGGGCACTGAAATATTTCTAGAATTGAATAATGCTTTCCTTTCTCTGTTTAGTCTGACAGACAACAATGTGTCTTGAACACTTTGGGACTGAATGATGGAGAAGATGAAAAAGACATTTGAGAAATGCCTTTCTTATTTCAAATGCTGCACTTTGCCTTTCAAGAGTGTGCCCAAATTGGGCATAATGTTTCTTTTACTAAAGGCAATGTATAAGTCACGTAAATAGTCCTAGTTACAATCTAGTTCCATCCTTCCTGCTCTGCAAATAATGACTGCAAGTTTAAACTGGTCTTTGGTTCTGCAGAAAATGTTATTTTATTGTAACTTCTAATTGTGAATTACAATTATATTTGTAATTGGAGAAGTCTGTGGTTTTTCTTAGCATGAGGAAATCTCTAGCATTTCTAGTAGCCAAAATCCTCCAGGCTTCTAGGAAATGTCCAGATTTCTTTAACAATGCAAGCTAGGGCCAGAATATGAAGCTAGTGCTTGAATGAAGACAGCAAGATCCTGCTCACAACAGAGGAGAGGTTGCCAGTGTAATTTTCTCAAACCTGAACTCTTAACTTTGCAGAAGTTCATGAAATAAGAAGATAAAAATATTATTTATATTTGTTTGTTCAGGCCTGGCCTTCTCCAGTTCTCCATACTGTGGGCAGAGGGGGTACATGGTCCCCTCAGTGCCTGGGAACTCAGCAGCTGCTTGCAGCACCTCATGCACCAGCTTTCCTCCAAGGACCACCTGCAAAGTGAGCCAAGAGCAGACGGTCTTTTCCTCACTCACTGAAGATACACAGAGAAGCAGCCAAAATGACACACAAAAATGACATTTTACCAGCTGAAAGTAGAGCAACAATGGCTGGAGATCAATCATTGACATATGTACTAGATTAGGATCTCTATCCGATGTAACCAAGTAGCAATGTATTTTATAGCTTTTTTAGCATTACATTATACATCTTTCAGCATGTTCTATCTAAAGATAATACACTACACTAAAACAGTGATTTGTGTAATCATGTGTGCAAACTCAAAAAGACTGAAGGCCTTTGAATTCATTAAAATCTCATATTTTTTCATATATAATATTTACCTGAGTCGCACTGAAATGGATATCTCTGGTTTCTCACAAGCTCAAGATGTACAAACAAATGTTTTTGGAATACTCATTTTCTATGCTGCCTCTAAAAGCACCTTCCCTGAGCTTGCAGATTCTGAATGTAACTGATACTTGCAGTGCCATCAGCTAGGCTAGAGAGTCCCAGATGGATGCTCTCAAATCTCATAGTACAGAAAACCTGCAGGGATACCCCATGAGAAGGAATCTGGAAGTCAAGAGAAACCTGCGAGAGACAATAATTTGAAGGTCTTCTGGCTATCTGAACTCAAAGACTTTCAGACATATTATAGTCAATTATTAGGAAAATTCCCTGTAGAGCAGGCAAATTTTAACATTAAGAAATGGGAAATGCCCGGAAAAAAAAAAAAAGTGAATTTAAATTTCAGAACAAATACATTTTGTCTTTGATAAGCCATGTATTATGCTGCAGAGAAGGCCTTGGCGGTACTGGTGGATGAGAAACTGGACACAAGCAAAGAGTGTGCACTCACAGCCCAGAAAGCCAACCACATCCTGCTGCAAGAAAGGAATCCTGACCAGCAGGGCGAGGGAGGTGATTCTGTCTCTCTATTCCACTCTCATGACACACCACCTGGAATGCTGCATCCAGGTCTGGATCCTCAGCACAAAAAGACATGGACCTGTTGGAGCAAGTCCAGAGGAGGCCCACAAAAATGAAGCACCTCTCTTGTGAGGATGGGCTGGAAGAGCTGGGGTTTGGGAAGACCTTACTGCAGTCTTTTACTAGCTAAAGGGGGTTTATAAGAAAGGTGAGGACAGCTTTGTGGTAAGGCCTGTTGAAGTGGAGTTTTAAACTAAAAGGTGGTAAATTCATACTAGATATAAGGAAGACTTTTTCATGAGAGTGGTAAAACCCTGGAGCAGGTTGCCCAGAGAAATTGTGGATGCCCCATTCCTGGAATCCCGGTTGGGTGGGGTTCATTTCAGAGGCAGCTGGACTAGGTGACCTCTAAACGTCCCTTCCAATCCCAGCTGTTCTATGATTCTGAACTCTTAGCCGATCTTGCACATCAAAAATGTTACAGAAGCCAAAAACGCTGTTATTTTAAGAATCCACCTCTCAGTCTGGCTGAGACTAATGTCCTAACACCCTACAATATATCTCAAAGATGTAACTATTTCACAATACCTTTTTTTGTAAAAGTGGCAGCACTGTATTTGCAAGAGTTACATGGAAACACACATCACCTTTCTTGAGAGATGTCTGAAAAAACAGCTGTTTTTCCTTTGCAGTGCAGCATGAAACAGGGACTGAGTCAAGTTATAGAAATTTTCCTTTCTAATAAAATTGAGGTTAGACATGGAAAGTTATCCCATGAACAAACGAGAGCTTGAAGTTTAATAGAAACATTTCAAAGAACTCAGGGAATTTGGCTATCCTATTCTTGAAGAAAAGTGACTAAAAATAAAATAATACAATTGTATTTTCTTATGACCCGATTTGTAGTTGTTTTAAATTGTTTAAAAATGCATGGGCAAATACAATTTTAAAGACATTTTTTAAAACTTTAGATAGTTGCAATATTTTAGGCACTGTTACTTGCTCCATGTCCATCAGCTTTAAGTAGACTATACTTTGTTTTGATACGACCATGTACATTTCTGTCACCTTAAAAGAAATGATTGCAATCTTTGTAGTTTCAGCAACATAAATAGATTTTAAAAGAAATACAATTATTTTATTTAAGGAACATTTTGTCCCCCAGGAGGAAACTTTGCTTTAAGGCAGGGACTTACAAAACAAGAAATCTAACACTTTTTTTCCGGTCTGCTCCCCTAGCTCCACAGCAAACCATGAAAGGACTGTGCCCTGGAACAGGGGAGACCCTACATTCAGCTTGTGCTGTAGTGGTGGCACAGACCTCCCCACTAAAGGCAAAAAGTCTTTTCCAGGCTTCTAGTGCTGTAAGTCGTGGCTTCACAGTAGGAATCTGAGACCCTTTCCAGCAGGGTGGCAAAACCCATTCAGGCTGCAGACCTTGAGTGTGCAGCCCTACCCTGGAAATGCTCCTGCAGCTTCCTAACCCAGAGCTGCAGATGCTGCCTGGCAGTGTTAAATCTGGCCAGGTTCAGAATCCAGGTCAGGCTCAAATTCTTTGAAAGTTTGCTAAAAAATGAGACATTTTGGACAACACGTCCAAGACTCAATAAAAAGGCATTTTTAAAGTAAATTCTTTTACTTTGCAATTCACAACAAATACCAACTGTGAGTTAGCTCATTACATAAACAGAAAGGGATTGAATTTTGGCTACCTTCAGTAACTCAGTCTATTGCTCTTTCTAAGGAGAATATCAGCCTCTAGCAAAATGTTTCTCTTGCTACCTATGTGAATGTTACCATATTGTCAGATTATTTTTTTACAGTCACTAAAAGATATTCTCACAAAAGCCTCTAACACAGGAAAATAATTATCCTCATTTTGAAGCCAAAGTATAAAACACTGGCTGTAATGTACATGGTAAAGGGTATTTGTGGATGCACCAGAGCATTAACCTGATTTTTGAGTTCCTATTCAAATCTGCTTTGCTGACCTTAGAACTTCTGCTTTCATCATTTTTTCCCCTTACTGCAACAGCATAGTCTCAATGCCTTTCAGCTGCATCTACTTAATTATGAGTCAGTGTCCCAAAAGAAGAACAAAGTGATTATAATGCAATGTGAATTTTCAGAATGTTTATCTAGTTATAGATATATGAATGAAAATAATGCTTGAGCATATAAATAGAAAATCAGAGCTTTATTGTGGCTTCTTTGAAAGCCTGGAATGCATCTCAGAAGACAGAAACAGAAACAAACAAACAAAAAAAAAGGGCTTTATTCCAGCTGATAAATGTTTGTTCTCTCAATTATTAAATATCCATAGCAGGGAAGGTTAATGAAACAAGCCCCACCAGCAGTGGCTAAATGTATTGATTTAACTTTTTTATTGAACAAAAGAATATTTTTTTTAAAATCCAAAATCTGTTTTTTAAGGTGTTTAATAATCAGCATACAGATGAAAACAGGTAAGAATTATGTGTGTTAAATGCTGAATTATTCTGAGAATAAATACTATATTTCTTTCTCTTTTTTTCCCCGAAACATTAATTTTTTTTTCTTTGCTAGCTGAATGTGGAATTTGAAATAGACTCAATTCCTACAGAGCTGCATTTGAGAGTCAGAAAAATATAAACTATGGCCTCAGACCATCTTCTTGCATCACACAGTGATTCCCTAACAAGTGAAGAGCCACCTCGAGGTACTTTCCAGACCGTTTTCCTGTGATTATGGGTTCATTTATACCGTACACCACTAGCAGTATCTCCAAAACCTAGAAAAGTTTATTCTCATTCTTAGTTTGAGACAAGAGGTGTATAGGGGACACCCAGAAAAGATAAAAAGCCAAAGTACTAAGGTGGATCTGAAATGACTTTGTAGGTATTTGCACCTTAGTTACTCCAGTAAAAATTTAATTGCCAATTCTATTCATCCACAGCCTTTTGGGGAGACAAGGACATCACTGCCACTTGTAGGGTGGGAGTGTTTATGGAGCTCCAGCCCCGTCCCTCCCCAGTGACCCTCACTGCTCCATTTGCCCGTAATGCAGATAAGAAGCAGAACCCTTTGTTCTAGGAGAGGAAGGGCTACAGTAAATCCTAATCCTTTGTTTTTGGCATCACAAGAGTATCCACGGCAACTAAATGTGATGTGATACAGAAAGGAATGCGACTTCAAGTGCCAGCAGCTGGTGAATGCCTGAGGTGCAAAATTTGTGTTGTCACGTGGATACCCCCAGCAATGCCATATGCATGAAGCAAATGAAAGTCACACATCTGAAATATACACTGAAAAAAGGTTGGGTTTTGGCAAGTGTTATTTCTGCCTCAGACTTCAGTCTTTTGTCACCAAAACAAAATATTTCGAGAGAGCCAAAGATGGCAACTAAATCCTCAAGGCACCTCTATCTGTCACTGGATGGCTATTTATTTAAAATACTATCTTTCAGCAGGAAATATAAGTAACTACATCAAATTTCTGCATTTCCCATTGTGTTTCCAGAGTTCATTTATTAACTGTGTTGAATAAACAATGCGAATGAGAAAACCAAGGATAAACCCAAAGTGTGGAGAACAGTAAACTACTTACAAACTGGCCCTAGAACTCTGGATTTGGGAAAGTTCTTTTCCCAGACTCACCTCAGATTTCCCTTAAGAGTATGACAAAGACCTTTTTGTTGTGTCTTTAGAATACCTAGCACAATGAGGCCCTGATCCATGACTGCAGCCTCTGGGCATTGCCACAGTACAAACAAATAACAATAGTTTGCAGCCAAAGACATTGCTGAGAATTGCTTAGTAGGCAAGCAAGCTTCTTATAGAAGTGTGTGCTCTGAGCACTTGCTCAGTTCACAGAGCCTGGGTTTTCAGAGCACTCTTTGTTGGAAAAAGCAACTGTTGGAAATATCCTCTTGACCCTGAATCAGGGCCCTGAATTAGGGCCAAGAAGACAGAAGATATTAGAGACACTTTTCTGTACATATTACATCACTGAGAGAGTCTTCCAGGATGTGAGTTTGGTGTGTGTTTGACCAAGGCCTGTTCCAATGTGACACACAGCACTTATGTAAAACACACAGGGAGCAAACACATAGCAGGAAATAACTACACTACACATCTAGCTATTTATGTAATGCAAAAAAGACACGACTGGGAAAAAAAAAATCTGTCTTTTCAGGCATTGGGCTGGTACACTTAAAACATGTACCTGTTTCCTGGCTCTGGCACAAATACTTGCATGCCCTTTGGCAAGTCTCATCTTTCTTTTCCTCTTTAAAACAAAAGGAAAACAAGAATACTTCTGCTGCTTCACAGGTATCATATAGATTTCCAAGCACTCTCAAACATTCAGATGCTGTGCAGAGGAAGCCAGGGAGATATGTAGAAATTGAGATAAATCTAACACTGAATTTGGGGTGAGAGCTCAAGTTGAAGTTACACAGAAAATAATTCTCAGGTTGCATTGCTTCCACTGCACTTTTCCACCTAAATATGGGAGGGTCTGGCTTCAAAAGTATTACAGCCTATCATTAATTCCCCAGCTCCACTGAATTTTGCATTTATTGAATAGTTAGAAAACAGTGCCAGTTTTAATGTGTGCAGATTGTGTGAAAGCTGAGCAATAATCTTGACTTTTGAAAAATATGGCTGTCTTTCTGTGTCTAGGTCCGCTACCACAAGGAGAATATCTAACATATATTTTCCAGATCATTAGACATACTACACCAAGTGTAGCACAAGTTTTTTTTTTAGTTAAATTATATCAGTAAAGCCCCTTTCTGGAGTGCCTTCACTCCAGTGAGTGTGAGCCAACACAGACAGGGTAGGGCTGCACTCTGGTTCTTGCTCTTCAGTTTTTCAGTTTTTCATGTGAACAAAACTCTGTCTCGATATTGGATTTTAGACCATGACTCTTGTTTATTTCTATCCAGAACAAAGTCTGTAGACAAAGTCAATATATTTTATCAGATTAACTAGCAGCCAAGTTTTCAGCCACACAGGTCATCTTCATCCCTTCTTTTTCATTCTCTGCCATTGTAGGCCTCACCTGACTTAGTCATTTCCTACAGACAAAAAAAGACTTCTCAGGAAAGTCATTCCCTTTGCTGCATCTGCCATTCACTGGGACAAAAAGATGAAATCATGGCAAACATCACTTCCCTATGAAAGAACTGTAGAAATGGGCCAGCCTGTCCAATGGTGCACACAGACTCAGCTCTATAAGGGGACAGCACCATCCTTCCTCTACACACTGATTTTCACTTTCTTGCACAAGAAATTTCTCACATGAAATTCTACGAGCCTTGATTATTCTGTTCTGTTGTACATCGAGAATTTCTTTAAAGCATATGGATATATAAAAAACATTTTTTTCCTCTCTTGCTAAAAAAGACACCAAAGCTGTAGTTTTATTCTCAGCAGTTAGCTGTTTTCCCATCTATCCAGCAGTTCTTCCTGTCTCCCAATTACTTCTTTCACAATGGAGACATGTTGTTTGATTTTGGGGCGGTATCTTGCCTTCCTCTGCAGTTCTTCCTGTTATTTCTGTTCTGCAGAGAACAATTCAGGTGTTTTCAGAATGTCAAGGCAGCATATGGGGACCCTGCTTACCAGCAGAGTCACATCCAACCACAATGGCCATGGGTAGTGGTAGAAGTGGGGAGTTGCAGTGGTTCTCCTCCTGTGCAGAGGGAGCTGCCCCACTGGGCAGTAGACATGTCTGGCAGCATTTGCACCTCTCATACTAGAGTCAGGAGATAAAAAAGTACAGAAAGAAAGTAAGGATCCAACCTGTCTCTTGAATATAGAATTGAAGGGAACTGTGTCTTCCATATAGTCATAGGGGTAACAACAGGCACAAAATGCAGACATCTGGGGGAGAATTAGAGTATAAGAGCAGCTTTAGCAGTTTAAAAGACACAGCACCATTAATGATCTTTTTTCAGTCAGACCCAATTACAACTGTTTACAGAGTCCTTTCTCTTTCCCTCAGAGGCTTTGGCTGAATTCCCATTATTTCCGGGACCAAACCCAATTATGCCACTGACCACAGCATTCTGACTGCTTATTGCAATTCCATGGCAAGGACAGGGAACTCCCAGAAACAAGAAAGGGATTGATTTGCTCCACACTGTACCTGGAAACAGCTTCCAAAGCAACATGTTATGCCAAATAACTATGCCTCAGAGCAGCCAATTAATTTGTGCAATTCTAGATTACAACTTAGACTATTCCTTATCTTTTCTTTTTGAAAAGGATTTTTTCCAGGTAAAAAGTATTGGCAGAGTTTCCCCCTTGGCCGAAATTTCAGAGCTACATTTTCATTAACACAGGGCTAGGAGGCAATTAAAAGGTGATGAACTGGGGGAAAAGGGTGTTAGGGGTGAAGTAGGATATAACAGGTTAAATTTACAAAGCACTTGTGCATACCAAGGAAACCATCAGTACTTAGAAAAAACTCCCATTATCCCAGGTCTGGCCCATCTCAGCAAATGTGCTTACTCACACCGGCAAAAAAAAAGTGTTTGAAATGCACTACAAGACGATTTATTGACATATTTCATACGATCATTTCAGTTTATATCAGCATTCAGATAGGCTGATCTCTTCTACTTAAGACTGGTATCAGTTTTACTGTCATTATAGAGTACCATAAGATATTAGCAACCAAGGAAAAGACACACAGGACTGAATAGAAACTCCCCCTTGAAAAGAAAAGAGAGTTGAGAGTCCTATGTGAGTATAAGGCAGTTCAGGAAGTACAGAGCAAGCACAGCAGCATGTGACAGCTGCAGAAGGAATGCCCTGTGGAACAGATAGCATTTCAGGAGGGCTTAGTCACAACAAAGTGAGGTGAGAGCTGTGAGAACTAGCATTTCTAAGTGAGCCCTTTGGCAAACTCTGAAAAGAAGACACTTTGAGGGACTAGGTTATGAGAGATGCAACTGCTGGCTAAAATTAAATATGTGCAAGCTAGCAGGGAAATAATTTTAGTTTTTATGCAATGTATAAGAAAGGCGTAAAGGTCTACAAGCACATAGGGCAAGTATGGGAACATTTGATAGTATTCAAGTCTTCTAATCAGATTAAAGAAAATGTCATCACATTGAACATGGATGCCTTTTAGGTGGGTGAAAAAAACATTGGCCACTTGCCAATTAACCATATTAGAGACTTTACCTCCAAATTTTACTGAGTAGAAGTTAACTTTCTGATTTACCTCACAAAGCACATCACTTTTCAGAAACTATTACGGTCACAAACATGGTTAAGACTTCATGGTCAACTGCAGCATCTCAAAAATCTAGTGTCATCACACAATTTTGATTTTTCTCATCTTGAAAGCTGTTCTGACAAAGTTAAACAGGAAGACAGAAGCAGACAATATCTTCTTTTCCATGACTATGTCCCAAGAAAGTTTAAACTGTAACTGGAGTATGGAGTATGTATTCTCTTCTACTGGGTTGTTTTGTTAAGAGTTTTTTTTTTGGGGGGGAGAGAGGGGAGGGCTGTTTGGGGCTTTTGGGGTGTAGTTTTGTTTTGGTTTTTTAGTTTCTCATTAGTTAAATCTCATTTTACTCACACAGCACCCACCTCCTTCTATTCTTGTCTGCACACAGAAACCAATACCCTGCACAGTCCTAGGGCTAGCCATCCTAAAACAATTCAGTCAGCCCAGCCCGGGATTCAAAGCTGAATTTCTTGAAAGTCTAGGCCTTGAAGGCCTAATGCTTCAACAATTAATCATTTTTTTCCAGAGATTAGGAAATCCTCTGAAGAACCCTAATCCAACTAAACACTTAAGTAGGTGCCCTACTTTCAACACGAGTCTCCTTTGTTGAGTGGAACAAAGAAATACATAGGAGAGTATACTTGAAGGCCAGAAAGGAAACCTGAGAGATAAGGCAGAAATAAGGTATTGATTCCTACTTGCACATAAAAAGTATTTATTCACTACAAGTTTCTCAAATTCCTTCATTAACAAGCAACACTGACAAGAAAATATATAAATACACAATAACTTTGTATTGGCTCTTGGATTTAATTGGACTAGATCTCACAGAAATCTGAAAAGAACAAAGCTGGTCATTCTTTGATGAATTCTCACTTTTTTCCCAAAGAGAAGCCACAGTTTGTATAAGTAATAGGGATTTCTTTTCTCTGGCCCGATTTTGAGGATTTCTAGTAGGAATACTGACATCATTGTAATCAACAGTGACAGCAGCACATCAGTTCACTGGTAATGTTTACTGAGGTAGTGAGCTGCTTTAGCCTAAAGAACAGTACTGCTCACCTGGATGGGCTTGTACCTCCCACCGTTACACAGTATGTGGCCAAGTATTTTGTGACATGGAAACTGCTTGAGATGGAAAAATATAAGTGCCCCCTTCTCACAGCTGCAGAGAGCTGGATATTACCCTGCTCTACAGCTGTTCCTAAGCAAAAATCAAGCTCTTCATGCTCTAACGTGACAATCTGGAAGTGACAAGTCTTACCTGCCTTCTCCACATCTGCATTCTTAAAATTTTCTTTTCTCTGTCTGTGACCTGCCTTTCCTCGTCTTTCTGGTCTTCTTTTTCATCACTCCTTTTTGCTTCAGTTAAAAACAAAGAAATATACACAGTTCCTTTCTTCAAGCTGAGCTTTTGCACATTTTGTGACCAGAGACTCTAGGGCTAAAGCAACATTCATGTGCCTTCATAGCTGCAAGGCCAAATATTTTGAAAGAATTTGAAAAGGAAAGACTAACTGTTGTGGTTTAGGAATGGTATTCTCCAATTTAGAGTTCTCAGTGAAACGCTCCAAACCACGCACTGCTCGTTCACTCTCCACCTCCCCATCCTCCTCCCACTGTGGTGAGCTGGAGAGAAGAATTGGAGGCACAAAAGGTAAAGATCACAGATTGAGCTGAGAGTAATTGAGTGGAAACATCAATGAGATACAAAAATGAAGAGTGACAGCAAAAATATTAATAACAGAGTGTACAAGAGAGGTGAACAATTAACACACAAGTGCTCACGAGATGGAAATTGGCAATACCCAACTGCTCCACCATGCTTCCTCAGTGGAAGGGACCCCTTCCCCACCACCCCCTGCACATGGGGTGAGGTTGTATAGAATAGCCTCAGGATCCTAGCCATGCCTTCTGGCTACTGACAAAAATAACTTTGTCCTGGCTGGAGCCAGGACACAGATGAAGAGGAGATGCATCTTTCCAAGTCAAGGGCAGTAGAAATTAGCTCATAGACTGATACTAAGAGTGTCAATTCCTTTATGTACCTTCTGCTCTTTATAAATGAAAAGTATAAAATTGTGGATATTATCAATAGTTATGGTTCACCCCCCCCCCCCCCCACGGTCACTATATTTTAGGGATGTTTACCCCTAACTTTATCTCTCATCCATTGCTCTAGTGCTGTTTTACTGGTCTTCTATAAGACCTTCTAATACCACACTACTGCTTCCCTGTCTGCCCTCCTTCTCCCTGTAGCTTCTTGAATCTATTTACTTTACACAGTTAAAACCAAGCACAAGCATTTCTATGTTTCTGATGGTTATATTCCATTCTGTTTGCATTTCTGCTTTTCAGAAGCTTTATGAATCTGCTAGGGGCCGTTTTTTGGGGCCAGTTCCAGGCAGGTTCTGGACTGATAATGGCATTTCAGGTCAGAAATATAACAATTCATTTAAAAGACCAATTCTCACATTAACTCACCTTCATAATAAAGCCCTGAGGCAATGAAAGACCACAAAACCAAATACTAATTCAACATGAAACAATGGGTCACTTCAGGTTTAGTGACTATTAAGATACTATATTTATTCTTAAAATCCCCATACATACAGTGGAACTTGTTTTTCATGTACGCTGTAGAATTTGTATTGTATGTGTTGAAAGACTTTTTTTTTTTTCTTCCTGGTAGTGGGGAATCTGTGTTATTTGCACATTGCAAAACTTGTTCCACAGGTATGTTGTGAAATTTTATTGGGTATTTCACAGTTTGTGATTGAAGTCATGTAAAAGTTGTCCAGCTCAGGTTTGTGTTTTACTGATTTATGAGTACTGCGTAAATGTGATATTTTCTTGGTTTTCCTGGGATGCAAGGCTACTACTACAGTTTAAAAAGTCAGTACTAACTTACACTTTCCTTTATGGCCCTGCAAGAATTGCTAAAGCACAAACTGTATATCTGTGTGTATTCATTGGCATGGAATAGAGTAGTATTCAATCCTAGCTTCTTTAAATAGATATTTATGAAATGGAATTTACTTGAAATAGAATTCCCACTTGATTTTATAGAAATGTGTGTGTTTTTTTAATACTATTGATGAGGAGACCCCAGTAATTGTCTGATTACCATGTGTTCTGAATAGGTAGCAACCACTGAGTCGGTGAGTTTCACACAGCAAACTGATATGCATTGTATCTGAGTGTATAGCCCAAAAATATATATGGACCAGGATACTAGAAATTCTGCTAAGCATTATCAGTGAAAGGGAAAGTATCTATTCCTCTTCATGAACATTTAGGCCGGTATTTATTTTCCAAACACAGTAAATCATGCCAACCATTTCTAAGTGTCCCCTGCTCCCTTTCTCTTTGTATGTGACAAAAGTGCTCATGTTTTCTAACTTAGGAAAACGTGGACCATTCTGTAGTTGAAGGTGAAATATGTCTAAGAACAGTAGGATTACTAAGAGTGTCAGGTGGGAGTCACTATGTGACTTAAAGGAATCTGTCTAAATTATGTCTTTGTTTCTATTTTTGTGTGCAAAATACAATGAAAAAGGATGTGATGTACCTGCCCATCATTTTCTTCTGCAGTTCCAAGCAAGTCTAAGTTCTAGGCAATTAAAATATCTTAGATTTATTTTAAAATTACCACACATTCAATTTTTTTATGCTAAATAATTTCAGTGATTGAATTAGCAGCCTTTTCAGTTTCATGGGTTGCTACACCTCTGATCAAAGTATACCAGACCTAGTATAATTAATGTCTCCCTTTCACCACTTCATTTAAAGAACTGTGCTTGTAACAGAGCCATTTTACCATGCTCACACTCCACAACTGCAGTCCATTACTGTTAGTATCTGGATCACTTTACAAATGCAAACTATTACAATTATTCATGTCTGACATGGTTTCTACATTTCTCAGTCCTAGCTGGAGCCAAACAGGAGCACCAAAATGCTACAGGAAATGTTTTCTTTGTAATATATTTGGGCATACACCAAAAACTTAATTTTAGGAGCATTAGGCTGTTTATAAAGCAGGCAAGCTATTGTATTCTACTTCACCAAGAAGGAGCTGGAGTTTCCTTGATATTTGTCTGCTTCTGTGCTACTGACAAAAACTGAATTTACATGAGGGAAAAATGAAGGTCTGTCTAAACTGGCTCCCCTTCCAGAAATTAGTAAGTATTTTATCTTACACTAATCAATTTTCCTATAATAGACCTTCCTGAATAAAGTTGAGAGAAGGTTCAAAAGAGGCAGGCAAAACCTGACATCAATTCTGTGGCATCCTGATATCTCCATTGCACTGGCACCACAGTAGGGCTGGTCTTTGCCCAGCACTTAGAAAAGTATTGAGACTGCACCTCAGCTTAGGAAAGTGCTCCCCACTCAGCTGTGGAAGGGAGGGAAGGATGACCACTACCTGCAAGTACTAATTTGAAATCATGAACGTACCTTGTTTCATTATTTCAAAAAGCTAACTGTGAATGGAAAAATTCCTTTCCTTATATCACCAGCCTTTAAGTTTCCACTCCTAGGGAAGCAGTGGCGGCCAGCCATGCATCGAGAAACCTCACGCTGTCCTAGGCTACGCCAGGTCACAGCAGGCAGGAAACCATGCTGGGCTGTCTGAACCATGACTGCTTCAGGTCAGTGGGTATTTGACTTGCACATACCTGAAGTAATGTGTGCAGCATTATAATCACCCTTCTCAAATGAGTGCATTTTTTTTTCTTCCACACGCATGCATTCCCAAAGGGACGAAACCTTTTTCTCAGTATGTACATAAGATCTGCTGCCAACACATGAAAGATGATGAGCAAGAGATTATGCTTAGTTTCAACAGAAGAAAGTATTGTCTAGTCAGCAAATGGATAATTATCTTCTAATTAATCAAAGTGATCTTGAATCTGAAGAGGATTTACTTTAGAACAGAAAAGTGTTGGGAAATAAAGCTAACTTCCTCCCCACCCAAACTTTTCTGTTTTTCTCAGACTGAACCAGAAATAATTAATTTTGAAAGTTCAGAAATAGTTGATGAACTCTTGATTCTTCCAGCTCTTCAGTGTTGTGTCTGCAGTTCTGAGTTCCAGATAAATCTGGAAGTAAATGTGAAGTAATGGTCTCATGGCATTTTGGCAGGAACCTCTGGAAACCTCACCAAACAGTTTTTTCCAGACTCAAAGCTGATTTTAAAAGAGCATAACTTTTTATGCTATTTAAGAAATACATTCTTTCTGTCAGAAGACTTACTTTTTCATGTGGCAGTAGGCATGATTAAAAACCACTTAATTAAAAAACTATGAAAAGAATATACAAAAACCAAGTAAAAATTTATGGAGACAGCTCCAAGGTGAGTCTAGTTCAATAGAGAGGACATTCAGATACAGAAATAGAACCTGTTTTGGGGTCTTACTTCCAGTGTGAATCTCAACCAAACAATCTTTACAATTGCCCCTATCCCCCCAGTTAATGCATTAATCTAGCCATGTATATCATATATACTGTCGGCACATATATAAACTTGTGTTGCTGTCACACCAGAATCTACTTTCACATGCAAACCCAGCTTTAAAGACCAAGTATGTATAAGAAGGTTGTCTCTTTAGGTGACAGAGAGCACTTTTAGCTGGAATAAAGGGGTCAAACCTCTCCTAGTGAAAGAGACACTTATGAGCAATAAAAGTAGGCAGCGGCAGAGTAGGAGGGTACTTAGGCAGTGGCAAAGTAGGAGGGCTTCATGACATGCTATCTGCTGTCTACTGACCACAGCACCTGCTCCTCATTCCCTTGGACAGCGAACAAAGACAGGTTGATGGTAGCTTACTTTGCTCATTAATCTTCCAGGTGTTATAGTCATTTATGTTCTCTGTGCCTCATATTACCATGTGCAAATTCAACAGGATATAAATGTGTTTATTTCTAAAAATCTGAAAACTTCCACATTTATATATATGCTGGGACTACATGTATTTTTACATTGAAAAACCATGAGCATGTAGGTTTTTACTGATCACCACTATTAATTTCGCTAAGTGAAAATCAAATTCTGCAATGTGTATTTTGATATCTATAGTGCCTTGACTTTCCTAAGTTCAATACCCATTGTCTCTTGTTACTGCTCCAAATCTAAAACAGCTCTTAAAAACATGGCTTTGTTAAAGACCAGGAGAGTTTGGTCTGGCTTAGTGCTTAATAAACATCATTTTCTGGTAAGATCTGATTGGTTTTTCCCAAAATTTTTCCATTGCTTTATTTCTGAGTATTTAAACACATGTAGATTGATTTGACCCTGCTTCTTACAGAGTCCCTAAGTGTTATGCAACAGTAACACAAATCAATATCTAAGCTGTGCTCTGTGACACTGAACATTCATTCTTTCAATATATTTGCACAAAATTCTACCACAGAAAGTCTGAGCAAGAGGAAAGCATTTGCTTATCCCTGGCAAAGGGTCCTACGTGGCACCACTTTGGAGCAGCACCACATCTCATTTTACATGGTCACCTCAAACAAATCCTCCCCAAATGAAAATCACTGCAGTGCTGCAGGACCTGACACACTGATCTCCAACCACAGGTGATGCTGGGCAACAGAATTCATTTTGTCTACTCACAAGGGTGTGTTCCAAAGTAAGAGCCCTCCTGACCTATACATCAGAAAGACAGAAAACTTAAATCAGAATCACACTTCACTGGCAAATAAGTGGATTCAAATTTTTAAGCCATGCAAAGCAAAACTGCAAGATATGTTTACAGGAACCTGGATGCCAGCTTAGATTTCCAAGTTTCATATTCAGATGTTTGATCCAATTTTCAAAAAACAGTACTAGAGAACAATGCTCACATGATGAAATGTTCAAAAGAATAAACCTGCTTTTCTGAAGGTGAAACAACAGAAAGCCACCTGTGCCTTCATAGCCCTTGTCAGGGCTAAATGTACATGAGGAAATGCAGATGAATGACTTAAAAGTGTATTTGCTTCTATATATAACATACAAACAGTATATTTGCTAGAAGCCTGACATTAAGGAACATGAAGGACATACCCCAAAATGCACCGGGTAGAGACTGCAGAAAGATCCTAAGGACTCTTGTAATAAATAAGCCATTAAGCAGATTCAGTGTCTACAGCTTACTGGTGAAAGATGCTGAAATCATTATTCATGCTGGAAGTTCACCTAACAATGATCTACTATGTGCAGTGTTTGCAGAGAAGGCAGAGGTGCCTGGATAAAAATAGGTACCCTAAAATTCTCTACAGGTGTGTAACTCTTTAATCTCCTCAGCAAAATGTTAACTATGCTATATAATCACAAAAATGCATGCACACATAGATGTAAGCACACAAACAAACGTACAATTCCAAGAACTGGGTAAGCGGATTCACTCTCCTACTGGGGAAACAAGCATACTTGTCCTTCAGTCCCTTGCTGTGGGGAGATATCCTGGTTCCAGCCAGGACAGAGTTGATTTTTTGCAGTAGTCAGAAGGGGCTGTGGCCAGGGCACGGGGGTTACCCTGTACCACCTCACACCACTGCTGGGGTGGGGAAAAGGGGCCTCTTCAGAGAAGGAGTTCCTTCCAGTGGAGTCAGTGTGGCAGAGGGAGCAGTGGGGTAAGGCTGGTTCCAAAGCAGGGTGAGGGGCTGGGGAACAGTGGGGCTGCTGTGGCACAAGGAGCAGAGAGGTGCTGTCTATTGCTGGGAGTTTCCTGGATGAGCAACAGGGTTTCTTCTCATGTACCCTCTACTTTGTTTCTGTTACTGTTCGTTTTCCTCTCTCACTGCCGTTTCCAGTAAATTGTTCTTACCCCAACTCATGACCTTTATCTTTTGTGCCTCCAATTCTCCTCTCTATTCTGCCACAGAGGAGGGCGAGGGGAATGGTGGAAGGAGAGAAGTGTGTGGTTTGGATTGATTTCAGGGCAAATACTACATTGGAGAATACCGATCCTAAACCATGACCGGAAGAAAAGAGGACTGTTCCTCATGAGTGCCCAGCACGGCTGGAAGGGGCAGCCTGTGTCCTAGACAGCCACAGAAGAAGGCTCTGTTCTCTTCTAACTGAACCATAATGGCAAAGGGTCACTGTAACCCCCCTGTTCCTAGTGAGGCATAATGACCAAAGGTCAGTTTCCCAGCCCTCAACCCTCCCCCAGAATGACAAAGGAGATACTCCCACCATTCGCCTAATCCCAAAATTATTTACTGTAATTTCCCTTTCTTACTAATCAGTCTCTTCCCATAGATGAACCCTTAAGTGATGTAAAAAGGTTATGACATGGAGCTACAGACACTTTTGGTAAATCCTTCTCTTTCATTGTCTTAAGCCCATATGGGCCGTCACTGACAATCCAGTGCAGTCATTTTGTTGTCTCTTCCATCTCTCTTTATGGTGAATTGCTGACAAGACTTGCTTTTGCAAAAGGAGACTAAATACAAAATATCCTATACAAAAAAATAGCAGCAAGTCCCTAATAAAAAAAATTAAAAAGCAAACACCTTGGATTCAGTTGCTGCAAAACTGCTGGCTGAATTTTTATTCACTCAAAGCCCATGCAAAGTCAATGCTCTAAAACTGGAGTGTGGAAGGACAGTTCACTGCAAGTGATTTCTGCAGGCAGCCTAAATTGCCTGGGCTAAGCAGGGACAACTGCACGTGCCTGACTAACTTCAGTGTACAAAAACATGATTGGGAAGAACATTTGGTCAGGAATAAAATTCTGGCTACTTCTTGTGTCCACAGAAAAGAACAGAATTTGAGGACTTTGGTCCTGACCTCTGTGTCAATACCCATAGGTGGCCTGAGCTGAAGCACCTCAGTTCAGTTATGAGATTTATTTTTTTTCTGGACGTGTGTGGGGGTGTGTTGGGGGCGGGGGTAGGAGGGGGTGTCATGTGTGCTTACAAAGCACTGTAAGGAACCTTTTGAAATGAAGTGCATTGTTGCACTGATTTCAACAATGAATCTGGAATTGGTTCCTATTATGGTACAGTACCTAACTCTCAGGCATGTTTGTGTTTTCAAAAACTGCTTTCCTCAACTACACAGCAGCTGTATTTTTAAAATCTTTTTTACAAATCCCCCCCCCCCAACAAAAAAAAAAAACAGAAAACAGAAGCTTAAACACTCTGATAATGACATGATTCCAGCCATTGGGACCTTGGTATCTGTCATTTAATCCACTTCTGTGTGGTGATTTTTATGAGATCTCTTGTTATGATTAGCGCTCCATCTTTAATAAAATGGACAGAACATTTACTCATTAGAGAACATTCCTTCAGAGAAACAATGGGAGGAAAGAGATTAACAGATTATGTAACCAGAACCAATTAAAGGTAATATCGTAAATAATTTAAATCATAGGGCTCTTTGCCATTAGCATGATTGGGGCTGTGATGCCAATCCAGCTTTCCATTGCATTTTTCCTCTTCCATTCTCCTAAAGCAAGCATCCACATCAGAATATCCTCCTAGAGGTCTACTGGACCTTTTCATACTGATCTGGGGAGCTATGAAGACTGAGTTGAGGGCATGATACAGCTCTGAGGCTGTTCACATCCACATTGCTTTTTTTCTATATATCTCAATGAAGTGTATCTCCCTGCAGCTAACAAATTCAAATCACATCAACCCTCGCTTTACCAACAATGCAGCTTAAACTTCACAACTGTTTTACTGTACTGAGCATAAGCTAAGAACTTCTGATCCATGAGTATATTGCAGAGAACTGAAAGAGCACTGAGTCTTTTTAGGTCAGCAGAATGTGCTGACCCCCACTGTGCCATCACTCCTGCTCACACAAGTGCTGTGGAAACTTTGGTAACCAAAAGGAATTGAGGCTCTAGTTCTGTTTTCCAGTCCAAGCTCATCAGAAATCTCAGAGCTTCTAACGTCTCAGAGCTTCCTACAGAGCAATGTATTTGCTGTGGGTGGTAAAAGTAGAAATTGTGGTGTTTACCCCACCTGCTGATTGTTTATAAGATTATAAAAAAATTGGCAGGTAGAAAAGTGTCAGCAGGTGTGTCTGCCATTCAGACCTCATCATCTAGGACTGTCCTGGTCCATTTGAGCTGTTCCTCCTATGCTGGGAGTTTTGAGATTAGGAGCACTCCTAAATGACCCCATTTGTGCTCTACACTAGAACTGTGTTGGTTTCAGGTAGTTTGTACTCTCCTGTTCAGTCATTAAAACTGTGCCTTTCTTGAATTACAAACTGAAAATAGATTTGATATTTTCTTCATAAAAATATCTTCTTATCACGTACATGCTTTAGCAAGGAATTACTGGTTTTCCCTTGAAGCTCTGTAATGGCATATATCATTTGCACAGCAACTTCTTGCCTGTTCTGGTACTCAGCCATATACCAGAATTTGCATTAGGGCTCTTACATTATAACTCTATTCTGTATAATTTTATGTAATCATGTATTTTTTAAAATTTTCTTTTTTTTTTACATAGAGTTTCTGTAACAATATAGATTTAGCTCTCAAAATTGTGTTCAGAAAAAAAATGTTCCCTACTGAGTAGCAGAGGAATATTTATAATTCTTTTTTTCTGTTTTTTTTTTATTACCCGTTCTATCAATGTTTGTTACCTAACCTCCAGGGATGAACTGATCTGCAGATATGAGTGTCAGTATTTGGGTGTTTTTCAAAAAGTATATTTACTTTGGTTTAAGTTAAAAGGAGATGGCAATTCAACTTTTCCCAAATAATGTGTTCTTTCAAGATATCTCAAAATAGGAGCTCCACAGATACAATAAATAACAATATCATTGTGGAAGCTGGTGCTTCATTCAACATCTGAACTCATGGAAGAGAACAAGGAAGATGAAAAGAAAGATAAATCTACCTGTACTTCCACCATGCCATGGCTATTTAGCTGCAGAAAAATTCTGTTCAGGAGAAATCAAACTGGGATGGTGACTACCGTGACATTCACTGTGAGAAGGACTAATAGAAGAAAACACTTTTCAAGAAAACAAGATTTACCCTGAGGCCTATTAAATCGTCTTCATAGTCCTGTTGTTGCTTCCCCTTATATCAGTAAAGCCACATTTCCTCAAAGTTACCTAAGGAACCCAGTACAAGAGGCAAAAAAATACCTCATCCAGTAATATGCAATTACTCTGACATTTTAATGGCAGATTTCACATTTGATTAAACTATTAATAGTAAAACACTGTTTATAACTCAGGATGTCTTTCAGTATCAAAGCAGTAACAGAGAGCCAAAACAACATTTCTTCTCCTTTTAGATAAGCAAAATGCACCTATGCTGAATTATCTGCCTTTAAATTTAAAAAAAATCTTGACTGCTACATTTCAACTATGTTTGTATTTTAGTACAAATGGAAAAAACAACAGCAAAACAGAAATGAGCCTTACAACTTTCCAACTGCAATCTCAAAATAAACTCAAGGAACTCAAGATATTATGTCACCTTGGCTACCATAACATAGTAAATAATGGGATGGTCTTGCTCCCAAGCAGGATAATGATGGCATTTCGTTCTACTCCAGTGGGAAAAGAACAGGGACATACTCTAGCTATTCTGAGAAATTAATTGGTACAAGTCCTCCCATTTCAGGAGCTCATTAACTGTTCTTAGTCCTAAATGAGTTGGGCATTTCAGAAACATCCTTTCCTTTCACCTTTGTTAAACATAGTAGCACTGTTGATAGTATTTATTTCAGAGCTGATGAAACCCATTTAAAATGGCTTACGAAAACATGTGCTACCTTTCCTCAAAGCTAATGCTTATTGTTTGCCCTAGTTTAAATACTGGCTTTCCATCAAAGGCATTTCTTAAAATTTCTGTGTATTATTAAAACCTGTCCTTGCCCTAATGCATTTCATTAGGGAAATATTTGACTAGCTCCAGATGTACGTGATAAAAATCCATGCGCATATATATAAACTTTTTTTTATTTAAATACTGTGACTTTTAAAAGATTGGCTGGAGGAGAATGTGTTCAATCAAGTAGTTACCTTAGATGGGCACTGCTTAAACTGTCATTCAGAGCTACGGGTGACATCAGACCCTATCACTTCACCAGCAGGATGGATTTTTTAATTTTTAAATGTTTTAGAAGAATGGTCTAATGGATGCAGTCACTACATCAAGGGACACAGTGATGCCTTAGATCAGCCATATGTTCTATGAACCATATTTGCTGCTCTCTTTACATTTGTCTGTATTCCAGTAATACAAATGTAAGGAGAGTGTTGGTGTTCCTAAAGTCAATGAAAAGACCTAGGAGCTGCATAAAACAGGCACTGAAATAAGCATGTGATCCTGTTTTTACATTCAGCAGTCTGAGACTGGAAAACAGGTCCAAGAGAAGGGAGATTCTTTTTCTTTTTCTCTCTCTGTGGGTCTGACACTGTGCCAGGGAGCTTGGGGTCCTTCCACTGGTGGGTTCCTCACCATGTTCTCCACTTGAAGGTAACTCAGAAGTGGTCCAGCTTAGATAAGCAGAGCACTGCTGAGCAGACAGTACCAAATTAATTAAAAATTGAATCTACCAGAACCACAGTAGCCAGAGCTGATTTCACCATGGCCACACAGAGGATGACAGCACAGAGCCAAACTTCCTAGTCAGTGGGAGCCCCCAGTGCTGATGCCAGGGCTGGACCGTAGAGGTCGTCATCAAATGAGGCTACACGGCTGAGGAAGAGTGGTGCAGACAAACACATCCCAGTGGGCTTCACTTTTAAACTTATTTGGGTTTACAATTGATTTTAAGAGGCTCAATGTTGCTCTGTGACAGTTTTCAGCTTGATTTCAGATAGTTGCAGCTGAGAACCCTGAAGCTGGCCAAATTTCCAGTGAAACTATTTGTTAGTTTTCAGTTTATCACACAGATACTATACATGTTTATCATGTTTCTTGTGGGTTTTTGTTTTCCTCCACACTCCATAAAAAATATTTTATATTTATTCCAAATGTTTGCAATGTCTGAATGTTTGCAAGTTGAGAAGAATAATCTTCAAAATGTGACATAAGAACTTATGCTTCTATTTATTTAGCTCACAAAAAAAAAAAAAAAAAAGCCCTGGCTTTTGCTCAAACCATAAATGTTTCTCTCAAGGAAGGATTTATAACATTCAAACCCAACACATTTTGCAGCTACTGACACCTACAGAAACCTACACATAGCTCTTGTAGGGTACATTATTTAGCAGTTATCGTGTTTTATGATTTCTGACTTGGCACACTGTCTTTTGTATATTTTACTGTCTAAATAAATGAAAGTGCAGGGAGTATGGGAAGCAGCAACAGGGATGAGAATAGGATCCAGAACCTTCAATAACTAAGAGACAAAGACATCAGTGTCTCAGACTGGGTGGGCAGAGTGTGACAGATGAGGTTTCATCTGCCCAGATGAAAGAGGTGATGCAGAACTTGGGCAGAATGGCAGGAAGCAGAATGCCAGGCTGGGTCTGGAAGATGGAGGAGTAAAAGGCAAAGAAAAGGCTACACTGGAGAATGGGTTATAATTGAGCCTTTGGATACTGGCCACAATCTAAACAGTCAGTTCAGGAGAATCAAGTTGAACTGGTTCAAACATGGATTACAGAACACAAAGTCACAAAGGAACAGTGTTTGGTGCTCTGAAAATAGATAAAACTTTCCTTCCTTGGGAGCTAACAGAATTTAAGACAAAAAAATATAGCTCAGGCCTATCCATTAGTTGTTGATACTTTCAACTATAAATAAATGAAGTAGAGCTGTTAGAGAAAACGTTTTAGAAAGAAGTGAAATCTATTTATTACTCACATTATTTACACACTTGAGATTTCTGGTCTGGTTTTTCCTCAGTCATAACCCATGCCAAGAGACCATATGCCTTACACAATGGTTTACTTTCATATTCCTAGCAAATTCCAAACTCTTCTTCAGATCAAGGACAACCTGGGCATGGGAGAAACATGGGACTGGATCCTTGCTTGCAAACTATGCAAGGCTATGTTGATCACAATTAATTCACAAAACGGAGGAAGAATAAATAACACAGAACACAGACTTGAACAATTTTTCTTTGTACCCTACAAAATCAAGTTTGTTCTAATTTGGGTAACGTTCTTCAATGTACAGCAATAAAGGAGACCTCTGAGCCATTTCACACCACTGTATTTCTCCTTCTCAATTAAATCCACTGTTATGAATGTTTGTCTATAAAATGGGTAATGATGTACAAAGAGTCAAAAATAATATCAAAGGAAGAAGAAAAACTGTCAGCTGTAGCATGGCTGATAGTTACTTTTCAGGTGCTTAGAAGAGCCAAGGATGTGCTCTGATGCGTTTTAATACATAGCAGAGACCTATTTTATAGTCTGATCGAATTTGATGGAGTTATTCAGCTTAGTTTGGGCCAGACACAATAGCATATCCATGGAAAGCAGCATCTGGCTCAACATGATAGAACTCCCACCATAACAAATAATTTAATGAATGCTCACCACTCCCAGAGGTGCTTAAATTACATAAGCGGATTAAAACACATTAAAACCTGTTAGTGTGCCAGTCCTGAAACACTATTACAAACCAGCTGAAAATTCTGCAAAAGTATAGCTCCTCAGATGCCAGAGTCCTGATTGTGCCTTTTTTTTTTCTGATTTCAGCATCCAGTTTGTTGCCTAGAGCACTGTGTGCTTCTAGCAGGGAGACTTAAGGTGAGGCAGAGTTCTTGTGTGTTACTTTTCCACCCATTTATCAAATGGTCTTCACAAAGAGTGAGCCAGACTGCCAGCTGATGCACAGATTTGGACAGATCTACTGACACCAGCTGGAGCCTTACCAGTTCACACCATGTGAGAACAGGGTGGTCCATTTCTTCTGATACTTTGAAAATATTTTCTTCTTTACCATAGTTCAACAAATCTCTACTGAAATTATCACAATCACTTTTTTTGGCCTCACTACTGTTAGTTTCACAGCATTTTTAAAGTGAGAAGGACATAAGCTACACCTCCTTCATGGAAAAGTAGCCTGGGGAAGAGGCAGATCAAGTAGCTTGATCTAATAACAAAAAACAATAAATTAAAAATTTAAAAAATTAAGAAAAACCAAAACCCTCACATCTGAAAAGAGACACGGTGACAAAATTGTAACAACAATGTAACTATACTTCTTTTATACTAGGCTTTTGTCTCAGACTGGGTCCAAGGTGGTTTTTGAGTGCACCCCTCTCGGAGGCTATAAGCTATATAAATCCAAGCTTCCTTTGCCACAACCAGCAGCTGTTGCATACTTCACTCTTACCCTAAATGGTCTCCTAGGCTGCCAGTTTAGACTGATGTCCAACTTCCCAATCATCCTTGCTGCCTTCTATTGCTTGTTTAAATTGCATAAATACCACACTCCTTCCCAGCCCCAAATTTAGCTCTAAAAGTGCTTTACAACCCATGAAGCCTAATTTAATCTCACGTCTGGCTGGACATATAAAGGAGAAGCCTACAGAGAATGTGTGATATGAACAACCTCCCTAAATATAATTAATAAAATAATTGAAAGGGAGAAGCAAAACAAACTTACCTATAAAAGAAAAAGTATATTTTATAGGATAGGGCAACATGAAGAAAGGAACAAAGGTGTCAAAGGAAAAGATGAAGATGAAGCAGTTGCATAAAACGTGCTATTACTGCTTCTTCTACATGAAACTGGTGTCACAGCTCTTCTATTACAACCCTCTCATCAGCTTTCTTTTCTCTCACAGTGCTTTCCTGTAACCAATAGAAAGTCAGGAGAGTCACACAAAGCACTAAAAATGCTGATTCAGTTTGAGCCATCCATGCACATTTCTAAATGTGTATTAGCACTATTTATCTCTAGTTCAACTCTTGCTGAGTCATATGGCCACATAAGAAGCCAAAAGGAAAACAATATTATCTCCAATCACTCTTTTTATGTCGTGGCTGGATTTGGCAAACAAAAGAGAGAGAAAATATCTGAGGGACAGAAACATTCAGGAAATTTTTTCTACATGTAACTCTAGTACCATTAAGATCAGTAAGGACAAAGGCAAAGTATATTGATTCTCCATCCTGCACTACTTTGAATTTTAAAAAAATTGCATTAAGGGAACAGAATTCAAGAAATTTAACACAGTGAAAAGATACTTCCCATCTATCCTCTTGTTCAGGATGGAGAAGACTAGACTGAGGGGAGACCTTATTGCAGTCTACAGCTTCCTCATAAGGGAAAGAGGACTGGCAGGCACTGATCTCTGCTCTGTGGTGACCACTGACAGAACTCAAGAGAACGGCATGAAACTGAGTTGGGGAGATTTAGGTTGGATATTAGGAATAGGTTCTTCACTCAGAGGGTGGCTGGCCACTGGAATAGGCTCCCTGGGGAAGTGGTCACAGCACCAAGACTGACAAGAATTCAAGAAGCATTTGGACAATTTGGGCACTCCTGAACAGGGCACATGGTGCGGTTCTTGGGGCTGTTTTGTGCAGGGCCAGGAGTTGGACTCAATGATCCTTGTGGGTCCTTTCCACATCAGGATATTCTGTGGTTCTGATTTGTCAGCTTGTTCAGAAGCCAGCAATTCCATGTCTCACCAAGAGCCAGAAAGAATTTAGCATTGAATTGTTTCAGATAGTATCTATGAGACTTTAGGTTCTAACATATTGTGAGATTTTTAGGACTTAGAACCAGATGAAGCACACCTATGAAAAAGGAAGGCATTCTGATTTACATAAACTAGAAACAAATATTAAAGAAAAGGTATAAAATTATAGGGTATAAAAGGAACAGCCTTCATGTGAAAGAGGGTCAAGAGGGTCTACTAAACCTATATTGGGTGTCTGCACAGGTCACAAGGCTGGTGCTCAGACTGTGTGATGGAATAAGTTCTTGTAGCAAGTGTTCAGATAGAAACTGAGGGTCATTTTGGGTCATGTCCTGTCTCCTACCCACTCTTCTGTCCAGTGTCTGCAATTATCAGTGTGTACAAGACCTTGTTATGGCCCATCTTTGCCTCTTCCTACCCAAAATCTGAGGCACATGGACATAAATTGGACAGAAGCAGTATAGTATGAGGAACATTAGTTTCCTGAGGTGTCTGTTAAGAAATCTAAATGAAAATTACTCTCACCCTGCTGCATCTCTTACTCCTTTATCTCTGTAAAACTCTTGATTTATAAACATCCTTATTGGCAAATGTGTATGCAATACTGAGGGAGTGCAAAGCAGAAACTTTTCCCAACAGATAATCTATCCAATTTTTCAATATGTTTTTTCAAGCATATATTGCAAAATACCTGAGATGGATTGCTGTGAAGTCTGGGAAGAAAACACTCATGCATCCAGTTCCTATAATTCTACCCATTACTAGAGAGTTAATAACATTTATGCAGTATTATTTCAGCAGATCACCAAAGACCAGGGATGAAATCCAGTTCTGCATTCCAAAGCCACAATACTGAACTCTGGACTAAAGGCACAGAGATGTGACATAGCTGATGCCTGTCTGTGAAGCCCCAGGCATTCAGAATGAACTTGATGGATCATTGTTTGAAATTTCACAATTGTTGTTATTGAGTAAGATGCAAAACTGTACTGAGGGGGTGGGTGAAGAGAGAGGGCATTAATTCTTTATTCATGTATTTGTCACAGACAAATGAACGCATGACGATGGAAAGAAGATGCTAAGCTATTGAGAGAGGTAAACCATATAAATCTCTGAACCACTGGTGATTCCAAGGAGAAAGGATTAAGTCAGAACACTTCATTTTTCTAAATCTGCAATAAGAAGCTAGATTAACAGCTACCAAATACAGTCATCAAAAGTTTGGTGCCTTGAACTTTAGGTTTTCCATCACCTTAACAACTCATCATGAGCTCTGATATAATCTTGTAATAGACTGAAAAGTAAAGATGTTTACTTCATAATCCTTCTAGAGACTCAATTTTCAGGCTCTCATCCAAGGCCTAATTTAAAGACATGAAAACTACAATTTTTTTCCAGTTCTTTCTTAGATGTGAATTTTCTTTTCATGCTGATGTACCTTTGTTTGCTTGCTAGATGGAAATCCTTTTATATATTCCCCAACACTAGACCAGTTAAGCCTAAGTTTTTATAGCTTTTCAGCAAACTAAGGATGGGACATTTTGTGAATTCTTTCAAGTGTGAAATCTGCAGCATGATTCAAATCTCCTGCTGCCGGTTTAAAAAAAAAAAACCACCACCCACATGGACAGGCTTAGATCCCCGAAAAAGCATCTGCAGCAGTTTTTAAACGCAGTGTAATCTCTGCCAAAAGGAGGTGCACACATATTAATAAAAGCACAACTAAGGCTGCTAGCACTGTTACTTCTACATTAAGCAATTTTCATTTTACAGCCTTTTGAATAGCCAGACTCAGCATTTCTGCCTTTGTGAGAGTAAAGTTGTGTCACACTGAGGCTGCTACCTCTTTGCTGCTCAACTACAAGTACTCGCACTAGGGGGTAAGAGCATCTCCTGAAAAAACAACAAAACAGCATAAGAAACATTAACACCACTGCTCATCAGGAGAGATGCAGTCTTGGAAATGGGTATGGAAAAGGTCAAAATGTATTCCCTTCTATAGGTTTTCAATGACTGTGTGTCTTGAGAACAATGTGTGTCCTATGAGAGCTCTGTGCTCAGTTTCCTTCTCCGTGCACATGAACACATTCCTGAGGGACAAGCAAGATATGAGAAGGATGAAATCAGTCTGTGAGATATTTCTCATCTTCTGTCCACAAAGTATTGCAGAAAAAGGGAACCCAGCCTTTCCACCCATTTGTGCTGTCTACTGTATTGCCTTGGAAGTGACCAAACAAACATTTTCACAGGAGAAACAGCTTTTACACACCTTCCTTTCTAAAATTATTATAACAAATTCTTACAGCACCAGGAAGAGCCAATCTAAAGGATAAATAGAAGCCTGTAGTCAATGAGTTCACCCTGTATTTTAAGGGTACTTGTGGTGGCAGTACTTCAGAGCTCTTTAGGTTTTTCCAGCTGGTGCCTGCACTGAGATCCCATTTTCCTGTAAATCTCATCATGATGCATAGTACTCCCTGTGTTCTTGGCTGTCATCAAACATTTTGAAGGACCCTAGCAGACACAAACTTCTTAACCCAAGAAATCATGAAAGCAGCTTTTTGCTGTTACATTATCTATAATTTAAATGTCTCCATATACCTCAAAGTTTCACAGGATTCTTTCCAATCCTTAGAAAACAATTTCTCTGTACTCTAACTTCAGTTCCACATGGCTTGTTTGTGACTCACCAATCTTTTGATCTGGTCAAATACTCCTGCTTGGTTTAGGGTTAAATTCAGCTTAAATCTGCAGCATATATAAACCTGAGACTGAAGACATCTTTTCTATTTGTTTGTCTCACTACCAAGGTCGTGTCACGCTCTAAGGCAAATTTAATATGAACCACTCATCTTAGTGCCAAGAAGTCTCCCTTGGAATTAGGGCTTTACTGGACTGTGCACCATGCAAGATAGACAGCCCTTGTCCAGGAAGGGTAACAAAGGATGTATGCTCAACTACTGTCCTGGTCTCTCATGTCAATATTGGTAAGAAACATTGTTGATTCTGGTAAGAAATCTCTCTCCTTCACCTTCCCAGAACTAGATTCAGAATTTTGTCACGACTATGGGGCAGACTCTATAACAGCTGTTGGTGCAAAGGCAGAGGATGCACAAGCCTTCACATGACGAGCCAAAAAAGGACCTGATCTGCAATAAAAAGTATCAAAAATGACAACTAAGGAAAAAAAATCATTTGCACAGAGAGCAGCTTTGTCAGTAAAGAAGAGCCAGTGTGCAGTAAAGGTCTTTACACTCTAAGATCCCTTTAAGAGGTTTGACAAAGGACATCACAAAGGGTTCATTACAGTGATACTACCATTAAGTACCAGTTTCAATATTTCCCATAAGTTGTACCTTTTAAGACTTTTCAAGTTATATATGCTGTGCTTGTGTTCTACATGGTATGTTTAACCTTGAGAATTTTACATCCCAGTCAATTATCAGAAGAAATAGTTGAAATCAGAGTTCTTTACACAAATAGAGCTTTTGAAAGCACAATGTTTTTCAAGGGAAACAGCTACTGGAAATAAGAATTAACCAAAAATCTAGATTAAGAAAGAGAATGCAGGAAAAAGATCACATTTTGGACTTGAATTTGTCATGCTACTTCATCCTAAAAGTTTATTAATTCTTAATGGATAGTTGATGTTTTCCTAGCCAACATTCTAACCAACTACAACTAAAAAAATCCTTCTCTGACCCGTTCCTAGGAGGAGCACATGTAAAGCTATGCTTTCTGTGCCAATATTGAAATTCATTTAATTTGGATTCCATTATAACAGTTGCAGTTTTGGCAAAGCTATTGCAGAGGACCCTTGCAGCAGAGATAACTCAGTAAACTGCAAAAGATTATGAAACTGGTCCAAAAGCAAAAGTGTCATAATTCCTTTCTTGTACCTATAACTTTCTTCTCAATGCCACACTTCTGGGCAGTGAGAGGACAAATGAGGCATAGTTTAAAAAAAACCAAAAAACCAAAAAAACACAACAAAAACCCAACCAAATAAAAGGTGTTAAAAATGTGCAAAAATGGGAGAGAGATAAAGAAGAAGATTTCTTAACATGGAACACACATATGGGAAAAGGACACAGTAGAAACAGAGGTCAATATACATCATCTCATCATGATGCAACTGTCTAACCCCACTGGAGGTCATGCAGCATAGGAAGAGTTTTCATTTTAATTTGGAGAAAGATAAAGGTCACCATTCAAACAAACTAGCTGCGAGAAACTTTCTTGTCTGTGTTTCTTTTGCCAAATAATCTTTAAAATTAGGTCTGGCCCTTAATCTTTTTTAAGGGTGGGACCTCCTCAAATTCTTGTTCTTTTTTTTTTCTGGAGACTTAAGTGAGGCAAACAGCTCTTTGGGATGTTTTGTTGTCATGCTGAACCATTCTCATGTTTGCTCCCTGAAGGTACACAGAAAACCAGGTATACTAAGTGCTCTAACAAGTGAGAATTTCCCCAGCTTTAACTTACCTTGGAGATTCTATACAGATGTAGAAAGAGGTATGCTTTTCTCTTTATTCCCTTCAGTACATCTAGCACAATATACATCCCCTAAATAGGTGCACATTGCTGACCTAACAGTTCCAAACCAAACAAAGCCCTGAGAGGAATTGGAGTTCAGCAACACAGTGACACAGCATCTGCATGCTCAGGAACATGAACAGACTGACCCACCCACCTCTGTGAGCTTCTATCCACACACTGAGTAAAATCCACTTGCTGGTCTGAAACTGATGGTGCTTATATAGCATTAAGAGAATCCAAAGAAGAGGCCAGAAGTCTTTAGATGGTATTTCCTAAAGATTCTTATTTCCTTGTGCAGCTTCATATATCCTCCCAGCACATTTACAGATAAAGCATTAATTTAGATTTTGTAATGAACTGCATATGTCTTCCATCATGAAGTACTGCAGGGAGATCAAATTAGAGACAGGTGAACCTTGCCTACCTCAAGTTCCATGACATTATTAAATGCCTTTTGTTTCAAGCAGTGGCAAGCAGAATTGGAAAATGAAAGCAAAGAAAAGGCGAAAATGCCATGCAATGGCAGAGCCATTACCACCTGCATGACTAGGAGCAGATGCAGTTATTCAGTCTCTCCAACTGATAAAGTATTCTATCTTTAGAGGAAGGTTGAAACCATAAAAAGTTACTTAGACCATGTAATTCATTGATATCTCAACAGGCAGACTTTACCCTCCTGTACTAGCTACCTCTGTGCCATAAATATTCCTGCTCAGTAGGGAATGAACTATACCAAAAAAAAAAAAAAAAACCAGGAACTAAAAATACATGCAGGACAGGTCTCAAGGAAAAGCTCTTGTGTAGAAGATACGCTGCATATTTGCTGAGGATGTGGGGTAAGAAAATTACACAGAATGGACTAAGCAAGAAGTGTCAAACAGAAAATGAAATGCTGTTTTTAATAAGCTGTCAAACCTTCCATTCACTGTCAGTGTAAAAATAATTTTTTATTAAAGATTAGGTTGTTGACAAAAGAAAAGTAAATAGTTCAGTGAAAAAGTACAGAACACATAAATTCTGCAGCCATTAGCAGCAAAATGGGAAACAAAATATATTTGGAATTTCCAAGTATCTTTCATAAAAAACTGAAGTAACACCATTCCACAAGACAACGTGAAAGACAGTCCACTGGGATGACAAAATGTTTACTCTAGTGATCTCTTCAACAGGGGGTCCTTGTCCACAATTTAAATGCAAATTCTGCCCTGATAGAAGAGTAACAATTCTATGTGTCTAAATGACTTTTCTTCACAACTGATGGTTACAACTGAGGAAAGCAGGGAATCCTAAGGATGACATAGGATGATAAAGGATTGATGAAGGATGATAAAGGCATTTGTGTCTTTAGTAGATCTATCAGTCAGATTTTCTGTAAAAAGGAAGGAAATACCTTGCTGAAATCAAAGAAGCGTGCTACTTTACTACACTAATTTGTTTCCTTCTTTCAAGTTTAAAATTAAGAGATTACTGCACAGAAGAGAAATTCTTATTAATATTCTTAATACTCAGACTGTAGTAGCTCTTTGTTTTTCAGCTACTGGCAGTTAAAGTATTAATGTTCAATATAAAAACAAGGAAGAACCACATAGGTAGAACTAAATATGAACTGTTAATGAGCTCTAACTAAAACCACAAGTCAGATTTCTTACTGAGCTTTCTAAAAGAAAATGTATCCAGGGTTATGTAACTACAGAGATTGGTTTTTCACTTAACTCTGAAGTTAATTTTTATATTGCATGTAGCAATTTTAAAAAATTACTTCACAGCATTATTGGCATATATGAGTTAGTATCTAATAGGTCTAGTACTCCAGCTATTTTATTTTTTCTGACTTTCATCCATGAGAATCAGAAATAAAAGCAGCAGAGGGTAATTACAACTGAATTATAATAATAGAATACTAAAGAGTGTCCAAGAACAAAGTCCAACCTGAAAAGAATTGTAGAGGAAGAAATCAGCTTAAAAATCCATAGAACAGTAATTGCACATAGCATAATCTCTGGAGTTTATGAGAGGTGAATTTTGCTTTAAGCAAGAATCTTGTTTATGGGAAATTCTGATGATGGGAAAGAACTGTAACATACTACCATTTTCAATGAAAGCTAACATTCAAAAATCAAAGTTGAATTTCAGAATGTTATCTGAATCATGCAAGCCGTCCTCGTCCAAATTCAGATTCAGACAGTGAACAAAAACTATCTTTATTCATTAATGATGCACATTCACAACTACTGGGGCTACTTGCTTATACAGAAGTACCAAAGGAGCAACAAGTCACCTAAAGGAGATTTCTACACTTTAAGTATTCATGTGCCTCCTAGAAATAGTACTGCATGGAGAACAGACGTGCTTTATAGAATATTTGGTGTTCTTAACTACTCTCACATCCAATGTATTTGTCTGTAAAGGCACATGGATATTCATCCCTATGTGTGCCCTTCTGTCTCTTATTCCTCCAACCCTCACAAAAGAAACAGGGTGATACTTCAATTTTAATACAGTACTTTTTGATCTGAGACAGCACAGAAGCAAAGTTACAATAAACACAAAAATAATTATAGGACTTGTAAATGTGTAAGCACTCAGGGTCTTTCTTGTATCTCAGACAACAAGATCTGCCACTAATAGGTGATATTGGATCATAAATAAATATACATGGACATATATGCCAAACACATTAATTTATCTCAAAATCTACAAGGAAAGTCTGCAGCCTCAGCATAGTTAGCTCTTTCACCTGTAGGGAAAAAACAGGCACTGCTGTATAATCACTGTTGATTATAGAGAACATACAGCAGATGAAGGTGAAGACCAGAAACTTACATGTTTAATGTTGTTTTATTTATTTATAAGCTTTAAGGCAGCTTTTAAGTTACTCCAGCCTTCTATACAAATAAAGGGATTGCAGCATGCTGGAAAAGGAAGGACACAGCACTCACATTGTAGGGAGTTTTCAGTGGGAATTCCCAGCACAAAATCCATTTCACAAAGGATTAAACCCATCACTGCATGTAAGTAGGTCCCCATTTTGCTCACTTAATCAAATAATTGGAAGACCAGCAATGGGAAAATGCAATTGGAAAAAAAAACCCCTCTCTCTTAGAGGAGATCCCCTGTTCGGATGTGCAGAAGACAACTGTAGACAGGCCCTTTCAGCAGCAGCTTGTGTGTCCTGACCAAAACTTCCAATAAGTTGGCTCCCCATCTCTTCTCTGAAAGCATTCCCAGCCCAGAGACAGACATCCTTGGATCACATGGTCTCTTTAATTCCCACTGGTAAATATGTTTTGGTCTTGGTGGAGTCAGTTTTTCCTCAGAATTTCCACGCACATGAGAGGGAACTCTCAGCCACCACAATACTCACAGCCATTAGCTCTGGCCAGCTGCAGTAAATCCTCCCCAGTTCAGTCAGCTTATTACTGGAATGAAACATCAGCTTCATACTATCACTCTCTTTGTTCCTCAAGTGTATAATTACAAGTCAACTGAGGGTCATACGTTACCATAACACCAAAGAACAGAAAGCCTGATAAGAGCCAGAAGAACAACTCACACTGATTCTAAAAGGCTTTGCCTCAAACCTTCAACAACTCTTGAACTGGAGAAGTAGATGCAGTCAACAAGGTTAAATCACAGGAGGTGAAAACTGAGTGGAGAGAGCTGCAACTTGGACTTCGTTTAGGAAGCAGTGCTTAGTGTTTCAGTCTCCATAAGAACTGTGGAGGAGACATACTGGGTACTTCAGTGTGTTTGTGCTGCTCAAAGTATTAAGAGCAGCAAGAGCAAACTCCCTTTCTTCCCCTTTCAGATGTGACACTAACTTTTAAAACATCACTGCAGTCGCACTTAGTCTTTATTAAAGGCCTCAGTTTGGGCATCAATACATCTTTTTGGAGACCAGATACTTGGTAACAGCTCTAACACAGTCATAGACAATAGTGGAATTGTCAGGGAGAGGCTAACCTCTCTATCACGTAATATAAAAGCATTAGAAAGGGACTCCTCAGCCATTCAAAACCAGTCAGAACACTAGTATGTCAGCAGAGGAATGCATTACAGCACATATGATTTATTTGTGGCTATGTATAGATGCAGGATTAGTTTTTACTATGTGTATGAGAATTTTAAACCACAGTGGTGATTGAATTTTCCCAATAAGACCTTTAAGACCAGATAACAGCAAACTGCGGTAGAGGTAAACAAGGGTCTAAAATTACTTGTGCCACAGAATTTCATGCTTGGTGCTAGTGTATATGCACGTGTTTGCAAATGAATAGCCTAATCTTTTTATGTTGTCTGGTACTCCCTCGTCACCCCTGAAGCCAGTATTTCATTTACACATTGTGATCTTGGTATCCAGTATGATTTCCAAGTTTCTGAGGAAAGTTCTCAACTTCAGTTCTCCACATTACCTCACCTTGCAAACATTAAAAAATAATAAATCTAAAGCAGGAAGTTGAAGGTGTAATCTTTTCACTGGCCCAACCACAAATTAAAATGAGAAAGCATTGGAAAATCATGCTTTATACCAAGCCATGGAAAGCAGATGAAGGTCAAATCATATCTGGACATTCTTTCAGACACCCTGCAAAGGCCATAGATGACAATGATATTGTTTCTGACTGTTTTTTTCACTCTGGAAAGAGATGTGACCACGGGTATCCACGAAGAGGAAAAGGCAATATAGCTCTGCACTGGCATTCAGCAATCTGTGATGCACTCACATGCCCTTACTTGAAATTACAATAGATATTTAAGCTGATCCAATGGGATATGGGTGCTAAAAGAAGTAATATTACATTTTACTCCCTACTATCACCTGCATGGTGCCACCCAGCCTCTTGTCTCTGGAGTTTTTCTGATGCTTTGCAGAAATGTTCTGTTCACTTGAAAAATAAGCATGTGTGTTCACTGTATCCTCTTTCAGCTTGTGGTCCTTCTCATGAAACCTCACCCTCTTTGTGTCCTTCCTCTTTTCAAATACATACATCATGTGACTTTCTTTAAGGCTTTCTTCTCCATAGACATAACTGCTGGTTATTGACAGGTTACATAAAACCCCTGTGTGCCAGTTTGACAGAGGGAAAATCATAACATAAAAAGCTGAAGGGCCTTGGGGCAAAACTGAGTTAACCCCATGGATTGTTACACTTCCCTACACATGCCCGTATCTCTGTCTTCCTCTTTTTCTTCTCTTATTTATTTAAGGACACTCTATTAGACTAGAATAACCTTCATGACTGCAAAAAATGGAGTAATATTTGGTACTATTCATATTTAGAAGGTATTCAAAACACTGGTTTTGTTCTTTTGTGCATCTTCTGTGGGCATAAGTATTTTGTCACACCTAGGAGTGGGAGCATGCAACTCTATACTATATATATGCTAAAGAAAACACCACATTTGTATTATCAGACCAGATGGCAAAGTCATTCTAAAGAAAGAAACTTAAGGGATGGACACCAAATTAAATTATCATAAATAAATCTTGCTAATCCAGTAAAAGAAATACAAATATGCAAACCTGCTATGCAGGAACAAGGTGTAATAATCAAGTAACAAAATTTGTCAGTGCCACTTCAATATTGGAGAACTGGCTCAGTCAGTTCAGGAAAGCTGTGGGAAACACACTGAGGTCTGAGCAGTTGTAGTTACTGTGGACAATGAATGGTAAACAGCTGGTAATCTCCTAAAAACAGGTGTCATGAACCACTAAATTAGCTCTGGTGGCCCAATTGCTATTAATTTTAAAATATTGTAAATATATATATGTAAGCATAAAAAATAAAAATACATAGAAATAGCATCACATATTTAGTATATAATTTCATTCCAGATACTTTGACACTTGAATGGAAGAACCACACCTAAATGTACTCAGATTCCATTAGGGTATCTGTTACAAGCAGTGCCCCTGGTATATCATCAGACAGGGAAATCAAATTCATTTCATGGAGTCCAAAACATTCCAACTGCAGGACGTGGTTTGTTTGTTTATTTTCTCAACTCGCACAAAGGAAATCCATGAAATTCTGTATTGAAGGGAAATCTTTCCCAAGATCTAGTTACAAAAAGAAACTCTCCAAACTGTGTGTGGCCACATTCCCAGCTGTACCATTGTTCATTAGATGTAACTAAGGAGGAGGCTGAGGATGAGATCCATGAAAAACCAATGCATTTGTCCTGTCCTGGGGGCAGTTTTTCACCAGCCCTGCCCTTCCTACCAAGGGCTCTTCTAATCTACACCAGCTGCTTCACCAAAGCCCCAAGCTGGTCCGAACTTGTGCAACACACCAAGGTCAGGTTCCCTTCTCCCTCTTCCCTGCTGCAATCTCCAAATCTAAGGTTGGTATAAAGAATGAGGCAGGAAAACAGTCAACATGGGAGGTGTGCACAGAAAGCATCACTATGCCAGAGAAACCTGACTGCTTTCCCAACTTCTCTTAACACAACAGCAGTGAAAAGGGAATGAAAGGGAAACCACTCTCTAGTCTCTGTGCCTATCAGATCTGTTTATTCTTATCCATGGCCCCAGGTCACATTGGTCTTCAACACAAGTCTGCAGAAATTACCTTCTCACAACCAACAAGAACATGACCCATGAACATTTATCATAAATCATAGGCCGTCAGTGTCCCCTGTGGATTTTATTTTCTGAATATCTCAGTATTTATAAGAATCATGAGTTCATAGCATGCATTAAAAAGAAACAAAAAAACAAGTGTGCTAACTTAGCACAACTTAGCAAATGGTGCAGTGATTGAAAGGTGGGTTTTGTTCTGCAATTATGAGGTAATCCAATTCTGCAAACCGAAGTTCACCATGGAAATAGGGGACAGGGTGGGATGGGCAAAGTCTCTCTTGTAGTCTGATGCCAAGATTTTGTGATTTTGAACCTCAGTGACAGGAAAAGTCATTGCTGCCTGCTTAACTCATCAGAGCCGGCAAATCCACACAGCATTAAAGCACTTTTTAACTCTCTGTCCCTGCAATCTACAACATCAACTCAGCAACATATTTGTTACATGGCAGGGGGAAGGGGGGGAAACAAGAACAAAATTAAAATGCCACCAAAGGCACTGAACTTCTAGTGAGAAAAAAATATTTCTGTGCAGAAAGTTTTTGAAGATGAAAGAGTGGGAGCAAAGCCCAGTGGACCCTTGCATGCCAGTAAATGATTTATTATCAAATGGTCACAACTGCTGCTTCTAAGACGTGATCAAAAGTTGAGGACATTACAAAGGCTTAGAAAAAAGCTTATGGTTCATTGTGAGGTCTTCTTTAATTTACTCAACCATATAAACTCCATCAGGAAAGTTAGCACACATGGTAAAGAGACAGAAAAGAAGTTTTAAAAGGTGAGGAGGGTTAAGATTGAAGTAAGTTTAAGACTGTGCTGATTTATTTTTTTTTTTAATTTCTGCTGCTGTATTGAGTGTGCTGTTGGTCTCCAGTAAAGCGTGATATTCCTATCCTGAGTTTGGCCCAGGGAAATGCTGTTTTTTCAAAAAGCAGGAAAATCACAAATGCTATATTGTAGAAGAAAAGAGTTCTTGCTCTTGTTTGGTCATTTATAACTGTGGGGGAATAAAACAAAACATCCCAAGTGGTGAATTTAAGCTTACAGTAAATGCAGATTAAAAGAGAAATGGCAACACTAAAAAAAAGTGCCACTGAAATTAAATTTCCACAAGAGGTACTACTTTGTATCAAAGCTTTCTGTGTTTTGATCAAAAAAGCCCAAAGACTCAAAATACACAGACAAAAAAAATCATAAAGCCCTCTGATGAAAAATTGTTGATTATCAAGCATTTAAAAGTTTAACAAAATGTTTTTAAAATTCAATCTTTACTTTTCTGATTTATTTAGTTTGGTTGTTAAAAACCTTTTTCATAGAAAATTAATACATTCACTACTACTCAGTGTATGTAAAAACAGAGTAAAAACAGATTCCTATTAGATTCCCAGGCTGATAGAAATCCTATGGGTGTAAGAGTCTCCAGCACTGGTCATCTCATGGCCTGCCTCAAAGGTTAAAGAAAGGTCCTCCACAGTGACATTTAGTCAAAAAGGTTTTGCTTAGAGGTAGAACAGGCAAGCCCAGACTTCCATACTTAAACACTGGTCATTCCATGAGAAAATCTCCTGCCAGTGTCCAAAAATACATCAAAACCCAATCTTTATTGGATGGAATACAAGACACATTCCTTTGCATCTCTATGAGAAAGCAAAAAACGCTGGATGGCCAAGCCCAAGTACCAAGTTCTCATTATTCAAGAACAGAAAGAACAATCAAATAGAGAGGTACTGGGAGTATGATGAAATATACTGAAATTTGAATGATTTTTTTTTTCTAAATAGCTGTGTACTAAATACCCGTGCAATCATAACAACTAAAGAATAAGACATATCTTTAAAAACGTGCCCAAGTGAATTACATTTTATCTACTGATAAACTGTGCTGAAAGGACACAAATGCAGGTTGATTCTGCATGCAGAAGGATGAGTATTTTTTAAGTAGCTTTAATAAAGGAGAAAAATAAACTATTTCTTCTTCCTATTGTTATCTGCAATAGTCTGAAGTAAATGAACACCGTGGCTCCTGCCCAGGATCTGTTGAAACAAATTCCATTTGTACATTTAAAAATCAGTACAAGCCTGAAATGTGAAACATCAAACTCTCTGCTTCAACTATTCAGCTCTGGCATGCATACATATGGCTTTTAAATCACAACTTGTCCCTAGAGTGCAACATAGCAGCCAAAAGATTGTTCCAATTAACACCTGCTACTATTGGTCCCAAAGGGTCATTCTGAGATCTGAGGATCTCAGAGCAAAGAACAGCTTCAGCAGCTGTAAAGCAAAGGGGACTGGACCTTACTACATAATTCTTGCTGTGAGAGGGGAGAGATCTTCCAGTGTTTGGAAGAATTGGGTTAAAGGGAGTCTTGAGACAAGGGAAAGTCACAAAATACATTTTGCAGTACTGGAAAAGTCAGGTCTGTGATATATGCTTTGCTGCACATAATGAAAATAACTGTAAAACCTTTCAGTTTTAGTCAGCTGCTTCAAGTGATCCAGTCCTTGCGAAAGAGATTGCTTTTTGGAAACAGGAGAAGAACCAATTTTCCCCAAAATTTTTAAGCAAAAAAGATGAAAATTGATCAGCCCATTTGAGAGAAGATAGTTGAATTTTGTTGTTCTCACAAGAGCAAAAAGTAACCTTTCTCCGAGCAATCCAGGTCTCTAAAAGTTCACTAAAATGAACTTTCCATCTTCCCATGCTACACAACCACCAACCTGTGGAGCAACATATTTCCACTTAACACTTTCAATGCCCCAAGTTCTCCTCTCCCCCCATTGCATTCATACTGTAGACTTTTAGTTCTCCCATTTCCCACTACTTAGTGCTTGGCAAGAAATAAGTGAGGGGCAAGGGAACAGCAGGACAGTCATGTGCCATCTGTCCATAGTATTATTTAGTCTCCTAGTGATTAATGAGTCTCAGGGAAGTTCCCATCTACTGACCTCCCTCTGCCTTGGTAATCCTACTTGGAGTACTTTTATGAGAACTTTCAAGCATTTCTTTTTTCTTAAGGAAAATGTAGAAAATAAAATGAAAAATAAAAAAATAAAGTGAACACTCTGTTATGTTCTTGCAGACATTTATCTAATGACTAATGTTCTCCGTGTATATACAAAGCTATACAGAGGCATAAATGTTTCAAAATCTGATCCAAGTCTGGTAAACCACTTTCAAAATCAGGAAATTCCAATGGAAAGGTTAGCTACATTTGCAACTGTATTATTTTCTGTTCTTGCTTCCATTTTTGGTGAAAATTTTAATATAATCCTAAGTCCCTTCGTCTAAACTATAAAATAACAGGTTTAAGCTGTCATGGAGTCTAAGGCTAATGATGCCACTCGAGCAAGTAAGAGACTATGGAGAGGAATTTTGTTTGTTCATACTGAGAATATTTTTAAAAAGCTGAAGGAATAAAAAAAATGCTTTGTAGTACAAGAAAATCAGGCCCAAGTTTTGCAGAACAGCTCTAGTAAAGACCTCAAATCCGGGAAATTTCTGACTAAGAACCTTTCATCTTTAAAGTCCATTTATAACACTGGACAAGTCTGCCTCTTTGAGCCTGCCTCAACAGACATGAGCTTTAGTACAATAAAGAAAACAAATAAAAAAACCCAGAGAAAAATCAGACTGTAATGAACTATTCTTCAAGAATAACTAGTCCTCAGAGTACATCCAGAAACCTGTCAGAACTGAACACCAAACACTGGCTTACACATTGAAACAGAATGCCATTACAGACATAATTTATAATTTTTAGCATATTATCAGCACTGATATACATCAGAGTACTTAATGTACTTGAAATTTGGCTCAAATACTATACTACACATGAAAAGAGAAAAGAAGAAAAGGACAAAGGTGAATGAGAAGGAACAAATACTACAAAGCAGTTTGTAATTAACTGCAATTACTCTACACTTATTGTTCAAAGCCATTTTCCAGATGCACATGTGCCTGCAAGCAAGAGGAACTTTTCTGGTACACACGAGTACACCAGCTCCTTCTGCTGCTGTGCACGTAGAAACAGCTAAACCATAAATGAGACCTAGACAGATCAAAATTTACCCCATTCAGTATTCTTAAACCACCAGTCATTTGAGTTAGATACTAATGTTTTCCAATGTTTTTTTTCATCTAGTAAAGATGAAAAAAAAAATCCAGTAAATTACTTACATTTCATATCTTAGGTGGTACATGAATCAGCATCTTCACAACTTCACATTTTTCTCAAGGATTAAATCTCTCAGTAAGGAAAGAAAACTATTCTTTTCTTCCACTATTGATGTACTTGTTTACTAATGAAGCATATGCAAAACTAACCAACAAGAGTGTTAAATTAAAGACAATTTGAAAGATTAACAGCATTCAGCTGTGCTGCCGAAGATGGGATTATCTGCTTAGTGTCACACCCCAGCTGTGCTAATTGAAGTGAAGATCAGGAGGGAAAGACCAAGCCTCAAAACATAAATCCAGATTTTGTTTCATAACACTTCCATTCAACATCATCTCTTCTACAGATCTTAAAAAAACAAAATCCAAACACTAGGACCAATCTCAAATAAATTCATTCAATGAAAGTTGTCAGCCTAAACCAGTGAAGCCTTATTTATTCATAGAACATGTACAGTCCAGGAAGCTGAACTGAAAGCTTACTCCACAGCTTCTTGCCAACGGGCCTGCTCCCTGCCCTGGGAGAATGCTGTGTGTTCTCAGAAATAAGAACAAACACAATTAGAAATATGAGGCATACATAGATTTTCAGCATATGTATTCACCACCACCTCTCAAAACTGAGCAAGAGTCATCGGCATACAGGCTGGATTGGTGTTTACACCTTCCTTTCAGAGCACTGGTGGTGTTCACTCTCACACATCACTGCAGGGGAAGGGAGAGTGGGCAGAGGGAGGGGTCGGGTAACCCCCCTTCCAAGCAATCACATGGGAATCCTTTGTCTCTCTTGTACACTTTGTTATTAGGATTTTTGCCATTACTGTTAATTTTCGTATCTCATTGCCATTTCCAGTAAATTGTCCTTATCCCAACCTGTGATCTTTGCCTTTTGTGCCTCCAATCCTTCTCTCCAGCCTCCCTAAGGGGAGAGGAAGAGGGGAAAGGGGTGAGTGAGCAAGTGAGCAGCAGCTTGGTTTGGGGAGTCTCTGTGGAAGCACTAAATGGGGAAGTACCATTCCTAAACCACGACAGATTTCTTTGAAGGATTTTAAATACAACAACCTGATAAACTTTACCAGGATCTGATCTCAAAACTGATTTTTTTTCTTCTCTTTCTAATTATTGCATTAATTTTGTCATCTTCCAAATTGTACTGTGAAGTTTCTAGAGGAGGGACCACTATTTACACGTCTTTCCAGTTTTCTTAATTATTAACAAACATGCACAGCTTTTCTGATGGCATCATAACATGTCCTTTTCCTGTGGAGATTTCCTAGGCTTTGAACTCATTGCATGAAGGATATTGGTGCCTATATGCCCTCTGAGGTCTTTGAGTAGTACAACGACTTTATCTAACCAGTGATCAGGTGGCCTAGATCAGAATAAATTTTCCATCCAGAATTAATGAATTTTGACGTATTCCATCTCCACTACGCCCTGCTAGAAAAAGGTGGAGTATCCCTTTACCACTGAGGGAACAACTGTTTGTAGTATCTCATTTTAAACTGAAAAAGGGAAATGATTCAAAATAACCCATCAGAAAATAAGGGTGTTTTTTCAGTCCTTGATCCAGTTTATTACATGGTCTCTGAAAGATTTGTGCCAGCAAAACTGAGAGGGAAGTGCCAATGATAGTGACAAAGTAGGGCAGTGGGTCCTTTGGTTTTTGTCCCATAGGGCATGGCCTTCTAGAATGAACTAAGCTTTTTAGAAACGGATTTTAACATTTGGACAGCACTCAAGTTTCAGTGACAGCAACCACTGAGCTTTTTTAAGCACCTGGAAGCAGCAGACAAATGATGCAACACAATTTCCTGTTACATAGCTAAAGACAAGACTAAATACTAGGTTGGGGTTGTTTTTGTTTTTTTTTTCTGTTGGGAGATCATCCAAAAAAAAAGCAACAAAATACGTTTAAACTCATGGCCTTTATGTTAGATGTTTTATTCTGTGTCTTAATTAGTCTCAACAGCACTACTTTTATTCCATTTAATTTTCTGTGTTATAGTAGGTCCATTGTCTATCTAATCCAAGAGACTGGTGTCCACAGCATTGAAGAAAAAATAACATCCTTGTGTGCTCTGTCCATCAGAAGCAGTAGGCATCCTCAGAGAGTTTCAAGGCCACATAGCTATGCTTCTCCTGCTTCCCACTCCCATATTATCAGTGATTTCAGTGTGCAGAATAGCACAGTCCATTAGAGGGGGTTGTGAAATGAGGAGAGGAACAGGGATCCACTCAATTTCATTCAGGACGTTATCTCGGTTCCTGATACTATTTTCACTGGAAATTCATGACACAGGAAAGTCTTTACAAAAGTGAAAGGATTTCACACATGGGAAGCTTATCTTATCTCTGCTGCTCTTCCAAACTTTGTACTATGTTCCAGGAAGTATTGATTTTTTATTTATTTTTACATTTCTGGAATAGATTCAAGAGAGTCCTACTCTGAACACTGAAAGAGGTGAAGGTCCTATATTTTATCTGGGAAAACCTGGAAGGTCGCAACATTTCACAGTATTACCTTATCACTTTGATCAGGCCAGGGACATATTTAACAAATGTTTCATGTTTCAAAGTATCAGAGTAAGAAAATTATGGAAGCTAAACTGAATATATTATGTTGCCAGGTACTGTAAAATTATTTTCTTTGCTTCTGATGGCTTGAGGATGGGCAACTTTTAATGACAATTGTAACTACAAATTCACTACACTAAAGTTGGTAGCACACAAAATGTCACAATAAATCTACAAAACCAGGAAACAACTCATTAAAATAAAGGTGCTTCTGAGATCTGAGCTGGAAAGAAAAAGATCTAACTCAGATGTCTTCAATACAAAATAAATGTTATTTCACAACTGACTAATAATTTTCAAGTTACTGCAACAATTAAAAATGGTCTTCATATTTGTAGTGCAAAGGTGTGTATATTTAATTACCTGAGGTACCTTCTTTTTTTCTCTTTCATCTTCCTTTCTCCTCTAAAGAGTCCTGTGCAGAGGCAGAGATGACACAAGCAGCAAGGGCTTAAAGACAATTTTGTATAGCAGAGAGTTGTATCTAAACTTCCTATCCATTCATACATTGTACTTCAGTGAAGCCCAAGGCACGGTAGATCCAAATTTGAACAATGGGTATAAGGCATTTTAAAATGTTTTTTATTAAAACTAAATGTTTCATGTGTATAACTTCAGGACACTTCTAACAGCATACAATTCTAAAGTCCTTTATTTATTTTTAATTAAAATTTATTCTTAAATTCCATTAAAATAAAATTAATTCTTTAGGCGAGTGTGTTGACATTTTGTTCCCTCCATTCTGTCTGTTTTTCTATCATATGCATCTAGCAAAATTAAATCCACAGAAAAAACGAAAATATTGACATGGGCCTTTTTTCTTTGACAGTATAAGCTAGCAGAATAAAGAACTTTTTCTTCCCCACATACTTCCACACATTTTTTCAGTTTTCTTTCTCAAGAGAAGCTGTATACATCCCAGTTGCATCTCTTGTATTTCCCCTATTTAATCCTCTTTTCCCACAACTGCCTCTTGAAGCAAGAATAGAAACAAGCTTCTTGAAAGCCACTGGCCTTGATCTCTGTTTTTATTTTCCTTTCTTTATAGTTTATGTGTAATATTATTCAAGCCACTGTTCTAGTGAAAATGCTGACTTGCTAATAGGACTAAGATCATCCTAGCAATGGCACTTTTATAATGAGCAAGAGAGATCCATCTGGTGCTTTGGCTGTGTGACATTCCTGGACCCTAAAGATCTGAGTTCAATTTTCTATTCTACAGTAAACATCCTGCGTGCCTTTTAGCAAAATATCATGAGTCTATCTAAACTCCATTGGTGGAGCATAGGTAACATTTTCCTGCTCTCCTGTAGAGCCACATCAAGATGCTTGGACACTAGAAATATATTTCCTTCCTCTTCACTGCTTCTTTCATTTTACTTCTTTCTTTTTACTTTTGCTCTACAGCCACTCTTCCTATCAGCAGCTTCCAACCACAGCTTGGAATACACATCATGTATTGGATTCTCAGGACAGAGTAGTACTGCACATAAAGAAAGTCTCAGAAAGCACAAGAAGAAAGCAGAATAAAATCAGCTTTTAAAGGGAGAAAGCACCCCTTCAGAAAATTTCTGTGCTGGCATGCTAAGTGAAAAAATAACACAGTAAGGTGAGTAAAAAGAAGAAGAAAAAAATAATGGGAAGAAACTTGCAAAAGACATAAGAAATTAATTATAAGTTATCATCAACTCCTGTTCAACCAAAAGCTCTAAGGTAACTCAAGATGAAGCAGTGAGGCACTCGTTGTGGTATATTGCATCTTGTACCTAAAACTGCTTTGCCTAGTAGAAGATGGCCAACATAATGCAGATTCTTCTCCGGAAGTTTCAGAGACACCCAAGAAAGATCTCACCAATGAGCCTCCCAGTCCTCTGAAATCTTAGCAGAATTTATCCTACATATTAAAATTGATGGACATGTGAATGAATATGAATAGAGAACAGTCAACACTATTTGCTTCTTGTGTTTTTTTTCTACAGAAAATTTGTGCCTCACAAATTTATTTAATTTCTCTGAAGAAGCAATTAAGAATGTGGACAAGGAGTATCCCTTTGATATGGTCTACTTGTATTTTCAAAAGGCAGTCAGTAATGTTCCTCACCAAAAGACTCTTAAATAATCTAAACAACACGGAAATGTCCTTGGATGGATAAAGAACTGTTTAGGAGATCAGAAACAGAGCCAAAGAATAAAAAGCCAGTGGAGTCCCACAGGGTTTTGCGCTGCGACATGAGGCCCTCAGTGTATTCATAAATTAATTAAAGGGGGAAGAATACTGAGGTGACAAAGAATAGTGCTGACACTAAACTATTCAAGGCAATAAAGAAGAGACACAGCTTCAGAAAAGCCTCATGATAATGAATTGCTTGGCAAAGAAACAACAGCTGAAATTCAGCTTGGATAAATGTGTATGGGGAAAAACAACCTGAACTTCACATATAAACTGTTGCTCTGGGCTGACTAATTCAAGGCAGGGTGAAAACCTTGAGGATTTAATAAATAGTTTGATGAAAACATAATCTGAATAATTTGTAATAGTCAGAAAAAGATGTAGAACACCAGCAGTCATAAGAACAGGATTATTCCACTGCATAACTCCCTGACTTATTGGTATTGTGAAAATTGTGAGTAGGTCTGACCTCTCTTCCCCAAAAGAAGAATTGGAAGAGATATCAAAAAAGGACATGTAATAGTATTGTAGAGAGCCCAAACCAGAAAAACACTAATTAACTAAGTTTCGATAATCTGAAACTGAGACTATTTAATCTGAAATACAGTAGTGGTTTAAAAGATAAAGAGTAAAATATGGAAGAACTTTTCAATATAATAACTAGAGAACAGCAAGATGATAAGTGCTAGATTCAAAAGTATCAGAAAGAAGCACTTCTTTATTGCTGTGCTGTTTAACCCATAGCCATAGAAGACAAAGGTCATGCAGGTTCAAAAAGGGAATGGACACCCCACTGAAAAAATAATTTAAGTCTTAGAGGGATGTATAGACTCCTACACCTCACTGAAAAAATAATTTAAGTCTTAGAGGGATGTATAGACTCCTGGTTGCTGGGAGAATATTTTGGGGAAATATCAGTATGGAATTTTCTGTACTTACCTTCTCTTGTCACTGTCTACATGTATTATTTCTTGTTTGGTCTTAAGATATTCATTGGTGCTGTTATGCTACAAATTCAGAAATGCAGATTCTGGGATAACTGCTTTTTCTTGCATTTTCCTCAAATTTTACCTCAGCTTCATACTTGGTGTCACAAATTACTATTCAATGTCTGAATGTACCTTTATTGACAGCAGTGTTATACAAGGAAGCCTCAACATAATAGGTATGGGTGTAAGGTGGTTGTAGTTATAAATGTTAATAGAATACTTCATCTAGAACTTTCTCTACCTTCTCCTGCCCATTGCAGCTGCTTGCTTCCCTGAGTAGCAATCAATACTTGTCATCTTGGAGACCATGTTCTGCACTAATTGTGTTCCTGTGCAGGGAGCAGCAGGTGATTTCTGAACATCCCAGTCTCAGAGATCCTAGTGCAATAAAGTTCAGGACATATGAGGGAACCACTTCTCTGCTGACCGTTCACATGTTGACTCTTTTGCATAACTTCTGCTTCTTTTCCTGATATGAGTCCAAGCAAGAAAGGCCTAAAGTAGCTGAAGAAAGTTGAGTAAAAGTGGGAGGATGGTGAACAAGGATATTTCCCAGCCTACTGTCTGGACAGCAGCAGCAATAATTGTGACTTTCTAGCTCTTTCCAAAAGGACAAAAAGAATGAGAATACTGTTTTTTTTCATTATTCCACTTTTACAGCTTCTTCTTTGCAGAGTATGAAGTCTTCGCACCGTCTCTCTCAGAAGTCTGTACCACTGCTAGCACAAAGCAACCTTGACACTTGCAAGTGATCTTGCAATACATAAAGTCTGGTAGTCATGGCCATTCTTGGTATCTTGTCCTTCTGTCCCTCTACTAATGGGATCTGGATAGGATCCTTCAAATCCTGTTCTGGATTTGAAGGATCATAGCTTTGGGGAAATAAAATGGGTGATCTGGTAGAAGGTTTTAATGCAATAAACAAGGAACCATTTTTCACTCGACAAATCATTACAATGGATAATCCATTGTGATATGAATTGAGCACTAAACAAATAAATAAATTAAAAGGGTTCAGGAATCAGAATAATGGAAAGTATTATCCTTGCTGAAAGTGCTCTGGATGCAGTTTCTAAACCACTGTTTAAGGGAAACTGAATACTGAGTTTGCTCAATGCATTTCTCTCCAGCCTTTTCTGTTGGGCAGTGTCACAGAGAGGCTGATAAATTACACAGATCACTGGTCAGACAGGGAATGGCTGTTCACATGTTCATACACTATAATTTCTGTAATTGATTGATATCTTTAACTCCTTGTCAGGTGTTAAAGGAGATGAAGGATGGATTGACTACTAAAGTAACCTTTGGCAGAAGACAGTTTGAAATCCTTGGATGCCATTATGAATGTCAGTCATTAATGTTTTATCAGATTGGGCACTACTAGCACACAGCAGCTAAGCTGACAGATTGATACTGAACCTAATAATATCTGCAGGGTGAAAGTGAAAGCAAGGAATTAAAGGCCTTTATCCAACTATCTGACTGCATTAGTAAGAAAAGGTGTTTCCAACTTAAAAGAGCTAAAGTTTCCAAATATAGACATATCTGTATTTCTTCACCTGAAGTTGAAAAAACACACTTGACTTTTTGTTCCTTTATGAACAAATTTAGGTTAAATAGTAGAGGATATAATTCCTAGCTATCAACATATTGTTATATTAGTATTCAGGATATGAACTATAACATCCTCCTGAGGCCTCTGCCAGTACCAGGAGTGACTCTATTCACAACAGGACACATATCTTTGTTAGGGCAGGACTGCACTACAAAAGCAAAAGTTTTAGCCTAAGAAGGTACATACTGCACAGAAGATGAGAAGACAGAGAAGCAGCCAGACAAAATATTTTTGTGAACTTCATATTTAAAGTCAATTACTCCCACTGGGGCAGCTGTGCACTATTGCTCCCTGTGAATATTCAGGAAGAAATGAATAGTGATATTCAAAAGTGAACTGTGATCAGTCATGTCAAGGTCTGAATAAATATCAATAGCAGCTGCAGGTATGTGACATTAAATGCATGTGCTAAATCTGAGATATTTAGCATAAGCTCTCTCTCAACATAAATTCCCTCAACATAATCAGATCTCTTCCTACAGAATATATAATAGTGTATGTGAAACTTGTATGTCACTGGAGGCCCTAAACCATGTCTTAAATGAGAGTGAAAACTTCAAAAGAGACATGCTGAAGATTTTTGTTAGCATCAGAAAACAGTTATACATCAGGGAAGCCAAGGGAAATCCAGAAAAACAGAACCCAAAGGAAATTGGCATCCTGACTTTTAGATGGAAGGTATTCAAAAATAAACTTCAGACAATGGTTCCAACACCTCCCTACTGATTTTTACCAGCCAAGTAACAATTTGCAGTCACAGCTCAAAACTTTGCCTGCAGCTCTAAAATGTCATTATGGAGTACTGTTTAATACTAAAGCAAAGATGACAACTGCATTTGTCTCCACAGGACTGAATTCTATAACAATAGAAGCAGACATTGTGGTCCAGATTCCAGGATCTTATGGACTCCTTTCCATTACAGGGTATGAAACAATGCACATTAAACACAATGCTCATAAGCAGGATGTGTTCTACCAGCTACACAGTAAAAGTTATTTTCAGCTTCAGAGCTTCAACTATTGTTTCAGCCTTGAGCTTAGGTAGTATATAAGGTAATGGAGGTTGGCCTACAAGTTACAGAAAGCAGGCTGTAATTTAATTTAAAGCTTCTCCACACGAAGAAAATTAAGAGGAGAGACTGGTCTCCAGACTCTTATTCATTAGAAATACATCTGGATAGCAAAAGCTGTAATATCAAGCTCTTCTGTAGAGTGCAAACAGATCTATCCAGATTCTGCCATACTAATATTAGTCTCCTTAACTCTGAGTTTTCTCTTTTTCTGTTACAAAGTTACTGAAGTAATTTTTTTTTTCCAATCTTAAAAGTAGATTGTAGTGGAATAAAGTACTTAGGGCATGTTATGCATGTAATATAAACCAACAAATATCTGTGCACCCCACCAATAACTTTTCATCTTAGTTGAGAGTTACCAGCTATGATTTTTCATTCTATTTAATTGTCCTATCCAGCCTGCAATCTTGACTGTGGCAGAATCAGCCAAATCTCCAATTATTTAGTAGCACTTTTGAAACAAACCTGGGGATGTTGAGTACAACTTGCTCAAGCAAGGCCATTGGCCATGATGACACCTCTAGTTCTGAAATCCGTGATGAAAAGTTCATATGCACAGAGGAAACATGCCTTTAATCAGAACCAGTTAAAAGCTGTAACAGTTCCATAAACTTTCTAGTAAAGAAAGTAAATGCAATTTAGAAAAAAAGGTACACACACTGGAAGGGAAATGTACCATATTTTCAGATTATAACCAATAAGAAATTATAATAATGGGAAAGGAATGTTTGCTTCTTAACTTACAACTTTTCATGTTCAGTGTTGATTTCATAATGTTCAGAAGGTGGCCTGATTTCAACAGTTAAAGTATCAAGTTTTCAAAGGTAGGTTGGGAATAGAAATCAGAAGTGCTCACCAAAGATTTTTCCAAGGTTAAAGAAATATTTGAAGGCTTTATTTTCTGTATCTCCAGGTTAAAGCAAAGCTCTTTGTTTCCTATAAATATGGAGTTGCAACACTTATGACCTGTACATGACAGTTCAGCTCTTTGGAAGAAGTGTCAGTTGCTGCCTCAACAGTAACAACTGATCATGGTTGCAGGGGTCAACTCTAGACTTGAACACACTCCATGTCTGTAGAATGGTTGTCACACTTCTGACACTGGTCCCATGTTCTGATATACAATCAACAAATGGTTAATAGGTTAAGGATCCCACAACAGAAGATGCCCTTGAGTTGTTGCTGAGTAGTGCTCAGAACCATGTTTAAAATCTTTATAATTAAAGAATTGTAGCATCAGCCTTAACATGCTTAGATTCAGTATCCATGAAATAGAAAAAAAAAAATGAACAACTGGAAAAGACCACCCACTAGAGAAAAAACATGAAAAAAAAATTAATAATCTAAACAATTGCATTCTCTTTCAAAAGTAAAAAACACATAAGACAAATATTTAAAAAAAAAAAAAACAGCTGGGAGGAACATCTAAGAGAGATAGTAGAAAGCTGATATACATAATCATTAATTTCAGAAAAATAAAATGTTGTCCAAAAACCCCAACCAACCAAGCAAAATCATTTAACTCATATGAGTTCAAAAAGACCATGAAAACCACCAGGCTGAAGACATCAATGTTGGAAACAATTTTCAAAAAATTAAAAAAACTTGGAGAAAAATAGCTACATAAGTAGTGTAGCCTCTTGGTTAATGTGAGCTTTGTCCCTAAGAATGGGAAGGTGACATGTTTTATGCCAATTTTAAACTATTATTGCAGTTTATTGCAAGTTTATTGCAATATTGCAAGTTCCACCTTGTGGAAGTGCCAGCCATCTGAAAGTCTGCTCAGTAAAGACATGTATTGCTTACCCTATTCATCTATGTTCCAGGGAATCAACTTCTTGGAACACCACTTAAATTTTTTTCCTGCCTCAAGGGACCTTGGTTTGCTTTCCAGAAGTAGGTCTGGCAGAATCCTCCATTAAAAATCTGTCTCAGAAACAGTTAATATCTCACTAACACACAGTTGCTAACCTGAGATCATTTAAGGAAGAGTATGGATCAGAAAACATTCTAGTTTCACACAGAGAAGCTTTCAATTTTCACTATGAAGCCTCTGCTGTTCTGTTCCAATATCTAACCTATTTTGTTTCTCATCAAAACCAGACAAACTAGATTTACCAGACATTGTTTTCATCTAGATGGTCTCAATTTTAAAAAGACTGGATTTTTTTTTTTTTTTTTTTTTTTTTTTTTGCATTCAAGTGGAATTCAGACCATGACAGACCAGGTATCCTCGGTTGGCATGATCTGAGTTCATGCAGGATGCTCTCACCATCTGTCAGGCTTTGAATGTCATTCTCATTTCCCAGATGCTTTAGGGCACTGGGAGGGCACTTCTGTGCCAAAGATTTAGCAGGAATTATATTCTGTTGTTTAGCTGGCTGGCTGATTTGCTTATTACTCCTCCCTTCAGATGGCTGTTTCTGATTCAAACCATATGCAGCCATTTTTTCTACCACCTTCAGGGGCCTTCTCAAAACTATCTGCTCCAAAATGCAAAAAACCATGCCATTTATACTGCAGTACAAATGTAAAGCAGAACTGATAACAATATTCAGAATACCTCAAGCTAAGAATAATTAAAGTTTTGCTAATATTATGTGGAGGCATCTAAAATCAACTATACCAATTCTGAAAGTCACTCATCCTAACGGACTGACCATTTCACTATAGATATTAGTTACTTAGATCTGTGAATTTCTTCACAGGGCTTTTTTTAAAAAAAACCATAAAACTAAGATGTATATTAATATTATAGGGTGATTTGCAAGAATGGAACTGTGATATGTCTGAATTTTAGAACGTTTCAGGGTCAACAATAGTGAAGTTTTTAAGACAGCCAAAATTTGAAGGAAGAAAATCTTGTAATTTGACAATAGCTTCTAGGTTGCATCATGAAGAACTGAATATAATGCTACTATTGTGAGACTTCCAAAATCCTGCCTGTATGTTCAAAGATGGAACCTGGTGCACTAGATCTTGCACATGAGAACTGTTGGGCTTCTATTCTTATTGACTTACACAAATCAAAAGACTGAGATTAAAAGGCTCCTCAATGGCTCAAGTGGGTATAGTCAAGATAGAGAATCCTAGCTGCTCGTTCTTCCTGAAATTGATACTAATTTTGGAATGAACTTTACTGGGATGAGATTTCACCCTAATGTGACATCCAGAAACTGAACTTTGATGCCTATCTTGCTTTCCTTTTGATTGCAGAGGGTTTAAATTTCTAACTAATTTAATTTCTAACTAGTTTTGTTGAAGACTGGAAGTTCTGCTTCCTATCTGAATTTCCTAGACCTCTCTCCCTTTTTTTCAAATGTCAATTATTATCCAGCATCTCAGAAACAAACTAGTGAGTATTTAAAACATTTGCCAACATAAACACCTTAATAAAGAAGTTGCATAAAGTACAAGCTCCAGCACTACCTAATCAGTTTGGATTAAGCACATCAGGTTTTATTCACTCAACTGGAGAACTAACATTTGCTCAGCTTGGAAACTCTAATTCTTCATGCTTACTGGTGCTAAAAATGTGCAGTTATCTCCAGCACAGTGTTTATTCAGTACCTGTGCAAGCATCCACTGCTTGGTTAGATTAAGATGACAAAATTCCAAAGGTATTTGGAATTCCCAAAGAAAATGTTAGAACAAAAAAAATCCTTAATGCTTGGAAGGATATTGTTTACTTCTCTTCCACATTCTCTGTGAAAATTGGTATGCTTCTGTTGTCAGTAAAGTTTTGATCCAGTCCTATTTTTTCTTTAAAGTATGCCATCAAAGATGAACAATTTAGTTAATAAATGGTTCTTTTCTTTTACCAGCAACTCAACAGCTGTAGGCAAGGCTATTCTACTTAGAAAGGAAACTAAGACAAAGTTTGAGTCATCTTTCCTGGGAGGAAGTCCTGCTGCAAAAGTACAGATTATATATATCCTGGATAAATCGAAAATTTGGCCTTTCATGAAGGCTAGCAAAGCACTGACCTTTATTTAGAGTGTTTCTGAAGAAAGTTGGTTCATGCAGGAGCATGAGAGAAGGTATTTTAATGTGCAAAACAGTCAAGTTTTCATTTCCAGGACAACTATGGTTGTTGTTTCTCACAAAGTTTTCCATAAACAGTCTGCAAACTGTTTCCATCTATTAGTCATAACCTTGCATTATCACTTACCTGTCTCCCAGTAAACAAAATGATGTTTTCAGTGTTTTTTTTAATATCTTAGCATACTTGTCTTTTCACTCTTAAAGGAAGCTAAATAAGAATCTAATTGTTCTTTTTCCTCTTCCTAATAAAATCAGTATTTCTTCCTTAAGTAATCTCATTGATTTCAACATGCTCTGTTTGGTTTTCGACTGAGACACTGTATTGGGCCATGTATTATGTTAGATCTTAAATCTCTTCCTTCTCTTTTCTCTGCATCTCACTCAATTTCAATTTTCACCTGTATTAGCTCTGTTATTCCTACTCCCTTTTCTATCACTGATAATGTGAAGATTTTTCTACCTGTTGTCTCACATATACTTTCTGAGCATTAGCAAGGACTTTTCACTTTGGTATCATTGCTTTAATCGCTAAATTTCTCTCCTAGAACTCTCAACTGGCTACAATTTCCTTAGCGAGATGCACAACTTCTAGAACAACTGCGCAAACTTAAGATGATGGACATATGCAGACCAGACATTTTTAGGTGATCAAGCTGAATTTCTGTCCTCACACATCCTCTGTCTTCTCTCATTTAGCATCATTTTCTCCCTTTGCATTTGATGAATTCTTATTTCACTGTCTCCTCAACTACTATTTTGCAGCCATCTTGCCAACAGTTCTGCTGTTCACAAGCCTCTGACCCTCCTAATTATTTTTGTTCTGTGTCATGCAGGTTTCTATATGCATTCTTCAGTGTTTGATAGCTTTATTCTGTTTGCTGGACATCCATCCATCCATCCATCCATCCATCCATCCATCCATCCATCCATCCATCCATCCTTCCCTTTGTCAGTTTTTGCTAGTGCTTTACTAGCAATGGCTTCAGGATGGCAGATTCCCATGGTTTTGACCGCATCCCTCTACTCTCTTCATAGAGAGAGAGCAAAGAAGATAAGATTGACTATATTGAATAAGGCAGGATGAGAACTCATTCCAGTCCAAGTCAATTTAAGAAGCTGGCTCTTTACCAGTTCATTTTTGGCTCAACTAAACTACAAGGCAGAAATCACAGAAATACATGGTACTGACCTTTTTCTCTTCTTTATGTTGTATAATCTATCATAAGATTCAAATTGTACTGTCTTACACTGCAGAATAATCTGAAATTTTAATGGAAAATACAAGACATAATGCTAGCTGTGATAATAGAAACGTAGGATGAATCTTCAGTGCAATAAAAGTAGTATGTCCACAGAATTGAAACAAGCAGATAAGGAAAATAGTAACTGACTTGTATTATGGTCTCTACATACACAGTGTTAAACTTCTGAACCTCATTATTTTCACAGACTCACAGAATCACTGAATATTCCAAGTTGGAAGGGATGTACAAGGATCATTGAGTATAACTCCTGGACAAGCACAGCACCATACCCAGGAATCACACTGCATACCCAAGAGTACCGTCCAAATGTCTTTTGAGCTCTTTTAGGCTGGGTGCTGTGACCACTTTCCTGGGGAGCCTGTTCCAGTGCTCAACCACCCTTGGGTGAAGAACCTTTTCCTAATATCCAACCTAAACCTCCCTCAGCACAACTTCATGCCATTTCCTCCTGTCCTGTCACTAGTCACCAGAGAGATCAGTGTCTGCCTCTCCTCCAAGCTGAACAGACCAAGTGACCTCTGCCACTCCTCATACAGCTTCACCTCAAGGCCTTTCAACATCGTCACACTCTCTTTTGGATGCTCCCTAACAGTTCAATGTCTTTCTTCAATTTTGGTGCCCAAAACTGCCCCCAGCACTTCAGGTGAGGTTGGCCCAGAGCAGATGAGAGCAGAGCAGAGCAGGACAATCCCCTCCCTTGCCTGGCTGGCCACGCTGTGCCTGATGCACTCCAGGACAGGGTTGGCCCTCCTGGCTGCCAGGGCACTGTTGTCTGAGATTCAACCTGCATCGAATGTGACCAGGGTCCCTGGTGCTGCTCTCCAGTCTCTCATTCTCCAGTGTGTCCATACATCCTGGACTGCTCCACCCCAGATGTAGAAACAGTCACCTTCCATTGCTGAACTCCATTTAATTTTGGTGACTGCCCAGCCCTTTAATTTGTTGAGATCTCTCTGCAGAGCCTCCTTGCCTTCTAGGCAGTCAGCAACTCCTGCCAGTTTTGTATCATCTATGAACTTGCTTAGTATCTGCTCCAGTCCTGCATCCAAGTCATTTATAAAGATGTTGAAGGGCACAGGGCTGAGGTTGGAGCCCTGTGAAACCCCACTAGTGATCAGTCACCAGTCTGATGTCATCCTATTCACTGTAACCCTTTGTGCCTGATCCATGAGCCAGTTGCTCACACATTACATGATGTGTTTATCCAGCTATTTTCCTTCAGACAGTTTGTAAATGGACATTACCATATACCTGTGGAGGTGAAAGTGATATTCAAGGAAACAGTAAATACTGCCAACTACTTTAAACAAAGTGCTCAACAGAAAGCTGAAACTTCACAAAGTCACAAAGGCTTACATTAACAAACAATACAAGTGGATCTGTAGATCAAAGCAGCGTGTGCTGAAGCTCCCACATCTGAGGTGTCTGCTTTTAATGGAATTTCATGCCAGACTAGGTTCATTTTGGCCACTTAGAATGAAAGTGGTCATGAATAGGGTTTGAAGCCATCTCAAAGCCCATTTCCTGCTGCTGGTGTCTCAAAGAGGCTGCTTTGCATTTGGCATACTGGACTGAAACTTCTAACTTAATTTCCATTGAATGGAACCTTGTACTTATGCACCAAAACTGATAACTGAACTAATATTGAACAAATTTATTTTCATCTCTAAAAAACTGTACTCACTTTGACTAGTGGAGTTTTGATGAAAATTGTGGTCAGGTATAATTATCTTAAAAGAAACCATCAATCTCTCAAGTTCAATATCTAGATAAGCACTTGGAAAAAAATCCTAAGAGAACCATTTGCAATTCTCACAATTGAAATGGGGGCGGGGGGGAGTGGTGGTGTTTATTTTATTTTAAAGATGGCTGTAAATTAGTTGAGTCTATATTCAAGAAGTTTTTCACAGGTTTAAAATTTATTTCACTTTAATAACCCGCAGAAAATTAAAGGAAGTAGTAATACTAGCTAGCATCTTGTTAAATCCTCACCTCTGAGCTCTGATGATGTTTGTCTTTCATGCACTCCAAAGTCTCTCTCTAAGTAGATATTTATCCTCCTTCATTCACAGATGATAGTCCACTTTAAGGCACATGAGATAATTTATAAATGAATACAGAAAAACTCAAAATTACACTTAACAGCAATAGCTCCACTTATGCAGTCCCTGAGGCAAAAAATTTGGAAGCAGCATGGGAAAGCCAATGCAATCATTTTGGTATTTTAAATTACTCACAATATTGTGCAACACAAGCATGTTACACTATATTGGAAAATAAATGGTTTTGTAAGGCAGAGAAAGGTGGATAAAAAAGGCTTTATGCAAGATCAAGATTGCAACTGGAACTATCAGTTATTCCCTGCTTTTGTGTTTTTGAACCAGCAGAAATTGTATTTTTTCTTGCAGATTTTTTTTTCTTGGCCAGGATATATGCCAATGGAAAGTCTGATCAACTTTAAAAAAAAAATAATTTTGTGTGGCTGCTAGTGATATTCACTGGCCAATTTTTAAGAAAGGTTAGTGAAATTTTGGGAGCCAAAAGGTAATTATTATTTTTCAAAAGTTCTGATTAAGATGTCAGAGTGGGCAGTGGAATGTATTTAGAATCCCATGTAATTTGATTGTGTTGGCCTATTTAGATAAATTGCTTTGGAAAGATAAATAAACCAGCTACTTAAAATGTCCAAGGGGGCCAGGCTTCATTCCAGTACTTGAAGCAAAGACTGAAGCAATAGCCTTTTGTAACTATCAGCCCATCCAACAACAGACACACAAGTGTCAAAATCTGATAGAAAGAATGATACAAGCACCTGGATTACCATCACTAATACAATAAACAGTATGAAGTGTTATTTAACTGCAAAGGCTCAGCTTTTTTTTATTGCTCTTGAACTGCAGACCTTTGGAGACCATATTAAAGGAAATAAACACCCTGAGTTTGAAATATCTGAAGCTGAGACATCATCCCACAGAAACCCGTGGGATTATTTGGGTTTGTTTAGTTCCGTTCACTAGATGTGCTAAATCTGTATGACAAACACAAAACTTAGAACATGTTAATACTGTGCTATCAGTAACCTGAGGCTCTAAAATACATACCACTATCCTTGAAAACCAAAATAGAGTTTGACCCAGTAATGTGGCCTTTTTATCAATTTGCACCATGAAGAACTTTACACACACTCTGTTGCCTTTCCCAGTAATCAACAGGGAGAGGCAAGAGTGGAAAGGGTTAGAAATGGGTATTTGTTTTCCAGAGGCAGTAGCTTTGCACTGTCTTGTCCTTGCCTCCATCACTGTAGGGTAGGTTTACACATGGACTGCTTTCCCAGGAGGAGCCAATGAGCTTCTTGGCAGTTCATCCCAATGGCATACTTTTGGTGCTCTTGGAGCAGCTTTTCTTTCCTGACTGCTGATTTTTATCTGCTGCAACTATGCAAAGGGCAGGACTTTTTTCCAATCTTCACGATTCTATGATTTTAATGCTTTGGTAATGCTTTTATTTGTGTTTTCAGATTTTTGTGCTGTTGATCCCAACCCGGTTTCTCCTGCCCCTTTGCATCTCATGTGACAGGACCACAGCTCAGTTTCAGGGGCTTACAAGGGAAACTGTGAAACTGCCAGAACAGATGAAACAAAACTTCCTCTCTGAGTTGGGCACACAGCAAACACAGTAGTGCTCTGTAGCACTTTGGCATAGTAGCAGGGGTGTGCTGCCTCCCCAGGCACCCTTCCTGTTCTCAGGCTGTACTATGGATTACGCTCTGAACTCCCTCCAGGGTAGTGGGACACTTGACTACTGTCATGCCAGGCAGCCCCAAGGAGGACAGAAAAGGTTTTGCTCTTACTTGGGCAGACAGACTTTGATCATTCCCTTGATCTGTTTGTTTGTATTTATTTTTTTTTTCTGCTGCTGTTGTTAAGTGGAGAGATAACGTTTTCCTAGCTGGAAGGTGAACAAAAGAGAAGCAATTTTGCATGTCTTTGCAGCTAAAGTACCTGTTCCAACACTGCTTAGAGAATTTTTTGGGAGGGGTAATTTATACTCAGTTTCTGTCCCCCTCATTTGCATCTGGGTTTCCACAGCCTAATGAAACAGATATATTGAACTTTAGTCTACTGTTCTCTATTTTTGTTCAAAGACAACAGGGAGAATAAGGCAATATTTATTGAAAAAAAAAAAAAAAAAAAAAAACCTGAACAAGTTTCAGCAACCATTAATTTTATGCCGGTACCTGAAGTATTAAATCAACTCAACTTCCATTCATTAATCAGGTTCAAAGCAATACCAACAGAGTGCTATGGCACAAACCTGAATAATCCCAAAGCCTTGGGGAACTGCAGCTCACATGACAGGCATGTATAGCAGCTCTCAGCCAGGCCACCAACCAAATTATGTGAAATATTAGATAGAGAGTAGGCCCTGGCATGGCCTACTTCCCTAGAGTGTTATTTTATTTAATTAAAATTAAATTCTTCATATTTCTTTTCTTTCCTTGAATAGCAAAGAAGATTGGGAGCAGGATCAATATTTCCTGATAGCTGTAAACAATCACAGGCTCCTGCCTTTTGAAGTTTTTTTGTTGTTGTTTTCTTTTTTTCTTCCGTGACTCCTGCATTTGCTTTCAAGGTCTTCCTGTGTTGATTTATTCCCAATTCCCCCCACTGATATCTAGTTCTCCTCTGTGCTTGACATGGCTGTTACCCTCAATTTCTCACTTACACAAACTTAGCAAAGCAAAATTTACAGACATAATTCAAGGCTCCTGCCAGTTAAAAAAAATTCAAAACTGGAGAGTAGAATGACATCTTACATTTTGTGATGAAAAAAGTGCCACTGCATTCCTTTTCTATTTAGCCTACTAACAAAGGCAACTTGTTAGATTATTTAATGTCATTTTTAGTGCAGATAAAGACCTTTACTCATAAATACCTAAATAGATTACTGCAGAGTCTTTCAGATAAAGCAAGGAGACTCCAGACCAGGATCCTTTCTCGTTTAGCCACAAGTTTGCAGCTTTGGCCAAGACACTCTACATGCCTGGAAATCAAAATGAAAATTCAAAATAGATATAAGTCCTTATCTACCATGAGAAACAAGAGGGAAGGTTTAATTACAGACTTGGCACATAGGAAGAAAAGGTACAGAAGGATTATGAATAGTAAAACATTTTGCAGAAGTACCAGCTCACTCATGCCATTCACTGTGCAAGGGGCCATTATTCTCAAGCATAATACTAATTATTTTATTTACCAACCTTCTCCATTGCATCCACAGTGTCTGGCATGTAGCATTAACAATATAATAAATAATAATTAAAACTTCATCAAACACACAATAGAGAAGGCAAGCAAACACTAAATAGAGTAATGGAGCATTGAAAAGTAGGCTTTTACATCTCATCCCCCGTGCAGCTTCCAGCATCCTGCTGTGACATTGTTTCAGTACTGAAACAAATGGAAGAACAACCCCTCTTGAGTCACCCACATCAGTCCTGGCACCGTGGCAGATACCGCTGTCAGCACCGACTTCACTGAAGAGCAGCCCCTCCCTGCAATTACCTCTCTACTGCCTGTAGCACATGCATGGCTAGAAGTAGGACAAGATTCCAGTGGTCATAGGAATCGTTAAGGAGAAACACTCCTATATTCCACAAAACAGTGGACTTCCCCAGAACCATTACATTTGAAAAAAACGTGGATCCTTCGAGAAAACAGCTCCAGATAGGCAGAGATAAGAACCTGTTTAAGAACCCAGTTGTGTGCAGCACTGGCTGCTATTCTGCGGATTAAGTTTTGTGTGTGTCTGAAAAGAAATTTTAGGTTTTCGTGCACTCTCTGTTATCTCACAAAGGGTAACTCCTTTCATGCATCTAATAGGGAAGAAGTTTCCTTCCTAGCTGCAGAAAAGCAACAGCCTCCTTGCAGACGTCTAACCAGAAAAACAGAACAAAATTGCAAGTTTCAGTTTAGGAGGGTTTTGAGATAGTTCGCCAGAAGCTGGGAGAACAATTTGAGGAGGCAGGGCCAGATACTTGCCTAAACTCTTGCCTAGCAATTTATTCCATACCCATGTCGGAGACAGGACACTGAGCTGGATGGCCCTTTTCTATAGAGCAATATGGAGTAACACACACTTGTTCCCAGCTTTGAAATTATCATGGAGACAAAAACTGTGAATTAAACTTTCTATCTTAAATCACAGTAAATATGATATTTGCTGTCTAGGAGACTGCAGAAACACCTTGTAACATGGTACATTCTGAATAGGATTTAACAAGGTTGGACCTGATACTGGAGATCTTTTCCAACTTTAATGATTCTATGATTCTTAATGATCCTGTGTTAAAGCAGTCTGTTGAGATCCAACAAAAGATTACATGGGTTTTGAATTTCATTACAAAAAAACAATCCAATATGAAACAATAATCTTCTAGTGTGAGATAAAAAAGACACAATTACAGTTATTAGTCTGTATCTGATTAGTCTAGGCTACTTGAGGGAACAGGCAACATTGATTCTTCCCAACTTCATTCAGAAACTCCACTTTGAAGAAAGCAGTTTTGCTATGCCTCAGGTATCTTCTGTCCATCCATTCCCTTTGACCAACAAAATGAGCTAGTCTCATTTATTTTATCAGCCAGTCTTATCTGTTCAGTAGAACAGCCTTGGTTTCCCAGGAAAAAAAAAAGGTATTCTCTTGAAACAAGGCCGTGCCTCAGGGACACACCCTCCATCAAAGGTCACAGAATCTCTTTCACATATTGTCTTCAAAATGCTGTAGAATAGAACCAGAAGATTCCAGCCTCTGGAATCTGACAGCTAGCTAGCAACTACTACATATCTTTCTTACTTTTTTAAAAAATCTCATCTAGATGGGATCCTTGCTGCTAAAGCACTTGCAATATACCAGGAAGCCACCGCAGAAACTGATGAGAAAAGAAACAAATCTGATTTTCCGCATTATTTTTAGAAGAGCACTTTGCACGATAAAAGAAGGGTCTTCAGAAGGCAGAATTCTCTTACTGCACTAAGAATTAGGTCACTTGAATTGGAAACTTGCAGGAGGCATATTCAGAAAGCTGACCACATCCACATTGCATGATTATGTCACAGAACTCTGCTAAAGAATTCTAGAGATGATAAAACTCATACAAGTTTCGAAAAGTATCCGCATAAATTAATGGAAGCAAAAAGAAACCTCAAGGCTATCATTAAGTAGGAGACTATCACCACAGTGTCGGGAATTCCATGAAAGGACAATTGTTACATGTTGGAAAAACATCCTTAAAACCCATTTAAGGTATTTTCAAAATTCTCAATACTTTCTTGATATCTGGATACAGAATTCAAGATTAGATTAAATTTTGTTTGAAATAGTACTACTGTTCCTTAGATTAAATTTTGTTTGAAATAGTACTACTCTTCCTAGGTTTACATACCCCAAAAAATACTGCCTTAATTTGCATTCAGGTACTTTTCCTTTTTAACAGAGCATTTGCATGTTAGGCACTTTCCTCTGAGCTCTGTTCTTGCCAATAAAGTATGGTGAAAGTTGGCTAAATCAGGGGGTACTGCCAGCCAGTGACATCTGCAGCCATAGCCTCAAGATACTTAAACTTGGCAGTAATGGAATATGTGAAATGGCTGGAAATAAGCGAGAAAGGTTTTCTTTGCGAATCTAACTGGAAAGATCCCAAAGGTGCTGGAATATATTATTTGCCTTAGAAAGGACTAGGAAGAAGCTTCCTTAATGGACAACTACGTGCATGTTAAGTAAAGATGTGATAACAAGAAGAAAAGTCTCTAGCCAACTTGTGACTAATTAACAGCCTTCTGGTAGAAGAGCAGAGTAGCTGTCTCCTCTAAGGACAGAGGCTGGAGCTAAAAACAGGAAACAGGAAGGAGAATTAGGGGACAGACTAGAATAGCTGCCAGGGAATGAACAGGAACAAAAAAATAAGTGGACAGGTGCATGTAAGTAGTCCTGCTGAGCACAAGGCTTCTGTAATTGTGAGAAAAATGCTAAAGGTTAAACGACTTAAACAATTGGACCTTTGCAAAAGCAGCAGGTGCTTTGCTAAGGACAGGTTTGCAGCCCCCCTCCCCCCCCAGCCAAACGGAAGGAGGAGAGGTTTTGAGTGTTATGGGAAATCCTCTGATCTGCGTAAGAACAGTCCAGGCGCAGAGGGGCTGCGCTCCCAGCACCAGAGGATGACCGCAACAAATGAACATTTGTTTAGCAACAAGCTGGAATTTGAAGTGAAGGTAAGTGAAAAGGTTGATAAGCAGCAGATCCTTTGAGGCAAGAAAATGCTTTTTATCATGCCAATGTCCTCCTTCCCCATGAGGCTCAGGTGTAAAACTTCCCTCCCTCCTCCCACCTCCAGGGAGGCATTGGGACATCTACAGGTAAGTCTCACAGTATTCATCCCTTCTGATATGGCACAACTGACTCAACTATGCACCTGTGAGAAACAGCCATCACGGTCTTAGAAGGGATCATCAACCATCAAAGATCCTTGAAGTGCCCCCAGTTCATTTCTGGGGCCTTCCACCAGAAAATTAAGTGTGATCCACAGTGCTGCATCAGTCAGTGTAAAACTCCCCCACCAAGGCAGGTACCAGGCTGTTCCTACATGTACCTAAATGTACTGAACTTTTGAACCCATTGATCATATTTTACAGGCTGCCCCCACTCCCAGTGGGTCAAGAGAGTGACCATCACTTCAACCTACAGACATCTAAATTGCATCAATCAAGTATTGTTTGTGGGCGCAGGGGTTCCTCTCACTGTCTACTCTTGTCCTTTCTTTCTACATTTTTCTTTTCCTTATTTGCTATCTTTATACTTTTATACTGTTATATTACTATAGACAATAACCAAAATGGCTACATACCTCCTTTCCATTGTAAGCACATTGTCCCAAAATATATACATATAGATAGATATAGATTAGATATAGATAGATATATGCACACACATATGCACACACTGGTGTCATTTCACTCTAATGCACCTCAACGGATCTATTAACAAGAACCTCAGTTACCCTGCCTCGGGGGGGGGTCCTAACAAATGTTTAAGCAAAATAAAGGAAGATCTGTTAAAAAATTTTCTCCTGCTCACAAGAGAGTCCTTTCTTTCAGGCTTGGTCATAGATCAGTAACATGATAGTTTTCTGAGATGCAGCCAATTGATGCACAATGCCTCCTAGGTCCAAAGGAATTATTATTTCCATCACCACTCATGTATGGCTGTGCATCTGTTCTCTCCTCTCTGCAATGTCCTATTTTCACCTAACGCTGAGTTCTTCCTGTACAAATGCCCTGTCTCACATACTGAAAACTTTTCTGCCTAAGCACATTCAGTTACTCCTCGGGGAGAAGTCATCTTCCTGCCTTTTATCAAAAGGTTCCTGACCCCATCAGTCTCAAACAAATAAAGCAAATGTGACTCATTGCATGGGGATTGCAAGACAAAAGGATTTGGGAAATGGGAGGTTGCATATACCCTGAGGGTAAGATCAACAGAAGGGACGTCAACAGAACAACTCTCAGGAACTCTGATAAAATTACTAAAAGCCTGGATAAAAAATCTGAAAATATAATCTCCTAGCCTATATTATGCTGGAAAATTTTGTTATTTTAATGTATGTCTGTATCCACCTGTATTTGGTGGACGTCTTAAAAGTTGAGTTTATCCTATTTCTACCACAAAACAGAGTTTACAACAAACTAAGAGAAATAACAATGCATTTCTACATGGGATATATGTGGGAGAATTTTTGGGACCATCTCTTAGTAAAGTCACAGTATAGTTTTTCTCCAAGGAATTGTAAGGAAATTATAAACTGCCCTCTATCACTGTTGTTGGCTGCAGGTCTATGCTAGATTCAGCGCTAGATATATCATTGCCTGTTTGGAAGTTTTGTCACTAAACTGACTATTGACAATTACTATATAAAACTGGCTGTGGCTTGCACTTTGCTGTACAGACTGTTTCAAAATTCTCAGCTCCTGAGATAAAATCCAAATTGTAATTTTCAGCATTGTCTATTGCTCTTATTCACCAGTTTTGAGGAATCTTTTGTAGACCCAGTCTTGCACTCTCGTTTAGTTCCTATATGAATCTGAGGCACCAGGAGGTACCCATGGTCAGGCCAAGAAGAACCATCACTTGATAGTTCAATGGGCTTCTGGCTTGTAAAACAAGCATAAGTTAAGGTCCACACTACTAACTGAGGACCAGCTGGGGCTTTTATCTGAGGTCAAAATAAATGCATTTTTCTGAGACTACAGCTAAAATTACTTTGAAACCAATTTGTCCACTCTTTTTATCAAACTAGTTTCCTTACCCATTGAGAAGTGTTGTTTGAGCTGTAGTGGTGTCCATTGCCAAGAGCATTAGAGATGTTGATTGACCTGTCCTCATAGGCATCCTGTCTCCTGTAGAACCATTGATGCTTCCAGCAGTTTTCCAGACAGTAGTATGTACTGCTTTTTAAATTCTACCTAAGGATCACATTCAGAAGGTATCCAAAAGGAAACTAGAAACTACTTGTTTTCACTTGTAAAGGAGCCTGTAGGTTATTTGTCTACAAGAGCTCAATTCTCAGGGCCAAGGCTGAGCCGTTATGCAATGGTGGTAGAGCCTCTGGGACAGAAGATTTAAGAAGAGGAATAAGCATATGTGAAAGAAACAACTCTGCTATCTTCAATTAAAAAAAGGTTCAAAGAAAAGTAAGTTTGTCATAAACCAACTGCAGATCACAAAATATATAAAAATACATACAAACCCTCTTAATTTCAAAAGGCAAGGGAATATGTAATTGAGGAGAATGAAATTAGTAAAATAATTACAGGCTTTCAATAACTGATTTCTCAGTACATAAAGAAACTATATTTTGGCCAGCTTGTTGTGAGAAGCCAGAATAAGAAAACTTCATTATATGGAATTAGGCAATACCTTTTGGTTTGTTTTGGTTTTGTTTTACTTTGTGTTTTAAAATATAATGCAAGGCTTTGTTTTCCATTAAAGGCTTCCACAGAAATTTAGCTGTGTGGAACTTAGCAGCAACAATGATTTTTGTTTCATTAAATACTGTCATGGCTCAATCTCTTTGCTTGTTTAACTGCATCCCATTTCATTGCCTCCAGGGGTGTCTCTTATTTACGGTAATAAAGAATTTACCCTGGAATCCAGATAAAGCACACATGGATAGACACCACTCTGTGGGTGGATATGGTGCCTATAATGCAAGCAATAAACATCTACGGCAGATGCCTGATTCTCCTTTTTACTAAATGGAGATTTAAACTATGTAGTCAGAGCAGTTCAATGCAGTTTGATCAAACCCTGACTGCTTACTTTGGGCTGAGATGAAGCATGCTACAGATCCCATTGACTACAAAGGAGGTTCATTTAGATGGAGACATGTTCTGTCCACACTCAAGTTCAATCAGATGAATCTTGTTCACTCTCTCTAAGAGACTATAGGCACAACAGCCTGTCCTAATTAAGGGCACCTCTGGAAATACTGTCAGTAATGCCCAATGTAAAGACCCACTCCTACTCTAACACCATAATACATTGCCATATTTTTGGGTCCCTAATGGTATACAAATCTTAGACCTTTGTAAGTATTTTGAATACACGCTTTTGAAGAATACTTAGTCTCATAATTAATCTATCATTTTAGTTTTTAAACAAATATTATAGTAGAAGAAAGAAAACAAAAGAAAAAATCCAACTGCTCCTAGAGACAAGAAGAAAATTGGGAAACACAATTCCGGATGACACATCTATATTTCACAAAACTTAAACAAATATCAATTACATAAAACAGGCCTTTACAAAGTTTGACATTAGGTAAATGAATACAGATGCTATTCCATTGCTTGGGAAAATAATTTATTATGTTAACTTACAAAAATGACAAGTTTTTATGTTATACTTTAAATTACAAGCACAGCTAGCAACTTCAATCCTGCAAAGGTACCAACTATCTCCTGAGATGCAATGAAGACTTGCAACCCTGCCTTCAGGAATTGCTTGGAGTAAGACCCAAGTCAGCAAAAGTGTAATGTAGTTTGATATTTTTGTTACTGCCTCATTGGCTAACATTTTATAGTCTAATTGCAGAAAGCAGGTACAAATGTTGACGTTAAATTAACATACGAACTTTCCTAGTAGAGCCTTAACTAAACTTAAACATATCTGCAGACTGTGCCAAACTTTCAGGTTGCAGCAACAGAGAGCACAAAAGACAGCTTTCATATACTTGATATTGCAATCACTTGACAAGATCTAAGCTCTTAGTACTTTGATTGGTACTTAGGCATTATACATGAGATTTCATCCTGGCTTCATACTGGCATAAATCAGGCACAGGCGTTCTGAAGTCAGAGCTGCAACTCAACAATAAAATTGATGTTCTGGTGTGACATGAATCACACCTTGCATGTAACCATGGAGCTTCAAACTTCACAGGTTGGTAAGGACTTGCATCAAACAACATGGTAACATCTCCTGCTTTCATACTTCTACAATGCACTGTTCCTAAACCTGCATGAGGTGTTCTCAAAATCCAGCCTGTAGACTTAGTTTTATGTGCATCCATGCAATTTACAGGAAGTAACAGTCAAGCAGTAGTTTGGCTCAACTTGATCTAAAGAGACTTTTCCAACTGAAATTATTCTATTATTCTAGAATTCATTACATACTTCTCAAGATAGTAAAGTTGGATTTTTTTTCTCCTTAAAGATAGAAGTTAATGGAAAAAGTGGACTGCAAATACTTTGTGAAGCCATCTCAGCACAAAAATATCATAGGACAAAAAAGTCAAAACTGGTTTTATTTTGTGAGCCTTTTGTTAAAAAGGAATACCCGTAGTGCTCGAATTTAGATGTAAGATATAATTCTTTCTCCTACACACCTAAAAATCCCCATTTTAGGTATTCTTTGAATTACTAGATCAGTTGAAAAACTGGTATGAAACAACTGACACATATTAACAGATGAACCATCTCTCCTTGGAGATGGCTTCATTATTTTGAAAAAGCTATACTAGACCACATTAAAGTGGAACAAAGACCTGCAACATTTCAGATTTTTTCAAATTTCATAAGCTTGCATTAGTGTTATTCAGAAGTACTGTGGTCTTCATTATACAACTAAATTTGATTTAGTCTTATTGAAAAAAAAAGAAGGAACATAAATGAATGCAACATCTCATTTCTCAGATTCTGACAAAAATTTAAATATAAAAAGGAGATAGTGTCAAATTATTCCAAGTGTTTTGGAGTTTGCTACCAAATTATTTTTACAAGATAATGCATTTTTCAGCATTTGTTGTTCATTAGACAAACACATATTATAGACTTGCAGACCTCCAGAATGCAATGAAAAAAATAGACAAAGAAAATATTTCTCTCCTCTTTTCTAAAACTCAGCATAAAATTGTAAGTTCACTGATATTACAGACAAGGCTTCTGCTAGCTTTACTGCAGTCACGATTTCCAAGCGTAAAAGGAAATCTTTCTTTTTGAGAAGTAAAATTTTACATTGTATGAACATGTTTATACATGTCAATGTCTATAAGAAAGAGACAATTATAATTATGTGGACAGGATATACCTGATGCCTACACAGCTATTAGAAGTCTGAACACAACTTTACGTTTCAGAAATCAAGTCTGAAGGAAATTGTAATAATTCTCGTTACTACAGTAAGGTAGTAGGAAGAGCTGGACTCTTTGCTAAACATTGAAGTACTTTATCTCAAAAAATAATTCAATGTTGAGGAATCTCATTCCACTATGTCTATTTCTATCTCATTAAACAATACATTAAGGTTTAGAAGTATTAAATAGACCTTTCTGACTTCACACCAGCACAAAAACATTTCACATCTATATTATTTATTGAAATTCTGCAGATTCTTTGTTGTTACTTTACACTATACTGCAGTGACAATACTTTACTGGGAAATGTGATGTAATATATTCAGTGTCACATGTATGAAGTGGCTGGGCAATCTTAATTTTGGAATGTCCCAACCAAAATGCTAGTTCACAAGATTAATTTTGCTCTAGTTTTAGGATACCAACTGAAAAATTGTTTTCATTTCATTCGAGTGAAATGAAAACAAAGATCTGGAGGAAAGTGACTCATGTATCAACTAACTTAATTAAGAGTGCTTGTAATGAAGTATCAGAATTAGATAGCTGGTTTTTTTTTAGCTAACCCCACATTAAACAGAAACTGGCAGCCTGAATGGAAAAATACATTGCAGAAATCAAAAGTGAATAACATATTTTCTTCTCATATGCTCCAAGGGGGGAAAAAAACAGAGTATCAGCATTTGCTAATAAGCACATATAGAAATGTAATCCTTAAAAGTGATACACCTTCAAAATCTCAGTAATACACTGTTATCCTCTCAACACCCTCACCTACAATCAAAATATTTTTCCATTTGTTGCTTTCTTCTGGTAATGTAATATCACAGCAGAAATTTGAACATTTGAGCTATTTGTTAAAATACACTGCAAGAGCCAGTATTCCTTCTGTAGAACATCATCTGCCTCCAGTGGAATTATTTCAACTCGGCTCTCCAGTGCAGAGCACACATAACAGACTTTCCCTAAGTATGGAACATATATAAGTCTAAATCAAAGGGAGCCAGTGTCTCACGTTAAGAGATGATACAAAGTGAGATTGATGTCTGTTGATTACCATATTCAGGAGCTTCATTTTCGTCTGCCACTGTACAGAAATTTAAGAAATTGCTCACTTTCTGGAAAAAATTAGGTGTTTCTTGACTTTGATACCACATTTTCCCATATTTTCTGAGACTTTTTGACTATCAAATAAGAATGATTTGTCTCACTCTTAAAAACTTTTTAGATTAGTTTTTTTGTTAATTCATAGACCTCTAATTGATCAATGGACAACATATTAATGGATTCACATTCCATGGCTAGTGAGCCTCTCTGGTGATGTAGCCCACACCGAACAAATGTTTCTGTGTTTCCTAGCTTTACAACTGCACTGGAGGCTCCTCCAGTGAAGACAAAACAAACAACTCCAAGGTTTCTGATGGACTTGTTGACATTCTGTTAGTCAAAACATGTAACAAAAGTTCTGTGAGCTCCATGACGTCTTCATGGTTGCAGCTGTTTGAGTGAAACGTTGCTGTCAGTGCCGCACCTGGCAGTGAAAACCTCAATAAAAATGGTGCACGCGCTGAGCTCCCCGTACACCAAACAGCCACAGATGCAAACTGTTCTCTTGGCCAGCAGCAAAGCACAGCTCAGCTTCATAATTTTCTGCACTAAGTACAAAACTGTATCACTGCTGGTTTTAGTGAAGAGCCTCATGCCAGAAACACAAACTGGGCTGTTTCCCAGTTCCATGCTTTTTTAACAATGTGAGTGACACAGAAATCCTTTTGATCATCTTTAGCAAATTCAGCATCACTTTTCAAAAATATTTTAGATGTCAGCAACTGTTTATAAGGAAGATGATTTGATATTAACACACTGGAGAAATACACTTTGTAATATGAGTGTTTTAGGTTCTAGACTAAGCACTTAGATGTTCTAAATTTGTTGCAGTCTCATTTTTTGCATTGAATCAATTATATTTCAGGGTTATTGCAGCAAAGTCTATCTTTTACCATTTCCTTTTACAAACTAATAGTAGAATCAATGCTGGCAATCAGAAAATATAGACAAATGTAGTAAGAGACATTTACTTTCGCCTGTGGAATAATCTTTAAAATTAGACAGCATGTGACCTAATGCTAGTCCATTTACTAAGTAGTTTTTATTTTAGTAAACAGGTAAGATTATCGGAGTTCACATTAAAAAGCTTATAAGAAACAACCACTGTCAACACTAATGTAATTCCATGGGAACACAAACTACCAAAATTATTGACGAAGGGTAGGTGAAGAAATGATGGCATGTGTTCTGACACACTAGTGCACTGTAAGTGGCAGATGAGAACAGCAGTCTAAGATCGAAACAACTCCAATCTGAAGAGAGATGAAAATAACAGACCACTCAAGAACAACTGTTTGTACTTACCCAAACAAAATACCTATCAAGGAGCCATGTCCCTAAAAACAGACAGCAAAATTATCCTAGAAGAGATAACTATGCAGTTCTTGGTTTTAAATACAATAATTTAACAAAAACATATTAACAACCATGTTCCAAAAATATTTAGCTCCAAATAGCACCTGGTAGATTCCTAAATAAAATTACTAGAAATTTAAAAATATCATCATTGCATATTCTCACAGAAGACATTTTGTCATTATTAGGGGAAGAGAAAAAATATTTCATTATTTTAGCCAGAGAAATGACAGATGTGCAACTTTAGCTTTAGAAACGGGAGAGCTTTGCTGTTAGCACAAATGATAAATGTTGGAAGTTGCTGGATTTTAATCACAGCAATCTCCCTCATTTTTGCTGTCAACATTCCCAAAAGCATAGCAGATTTTTGAATGACTTGGGTATTGGATTCTGCTGTGTTGTACTCTTGTACAGAGCACTAAAATATCCCTAAGTTTTAAAATCTAATTTAGCTATTTACATAGAAAAGAAAATAGGTTCATATTCACAGCAGTCTAGATATGCTTGCAGTAAAGAGTTGAGTTGTGCTAGAATAGAAAGTACTTAAGCATTAAAAAAAATATCCAAGATGGAATTTTATTTGGGGATCACTTTCATTCAGATGTAAATACTATCTATAAGGCAGTTTTTAAGCTAAGGCATCAAGAATAAAAGTGTTTTGAAATTTTAATTTAATCATTAATTGCTTTCCATCCCTTCTACTGCTATTTTTCTTCTGCAACTGCTTCTAAATTCTGCAATTACATCAAAATCACAGGACTTTGTGTGATGTCCTCCTGCACACCCATTTTTGACAAGGCCGTGTCATCAGATATTGACCTGCAGCTCCAATTAACTTCAGTATCAATTACTTCTGTGGGGTAACAAGGGCTTGGAGACAGATACATTTGTTACTAACATACTGCAGATACAAGGAGTTTATGGTAAGGACTGTAAAATTCCACTGTAACAAGCACTGCCACAAAAATATATGAAAAAAAAATTCTGCATGTTATAGATATGAGAACACATCCAGGTTGCACACTTCTCATTTTTAGCCATAAAAATTATATCAGTTACAAAAATACCTACTGATTTCCTTTCAGAGTAATACAGGCATTTTCATTCATGTAAAACCATTCAGTGCTACCCAGTGCAGGGACTATGCCTTGCAAGCCAGAAATGAACTGATACGTAGATTCCTTAGCTCAAAAATAGATTATAGAATAGTAGTTTCTTTGTTGTATGGGTTTTTCATATATTTTCTTTATTTACTTTGCTATAATATAATGTGGCTGACCTCTGAATATCCAAGGAGCACTTTCACCATCACTGACAACTGGCTTCCATCAAAAATTTGAAAAGTAAATGTAATAAAATTGCTTTTTTTTGCACTGTAAAATTTTTAGTTTTATTTTTGTTTTGACACTTCTTCTTAGGATGACATAATTACACAATAAAAATAAATTATTTTGTCTATTTAGTAAATATAATCTCAAAAGTAATTAAGTACTCTCAAGTCTGCTGTAAAACATTAGGGACTGAAGGGCATAAATTTATAGCTTATTCATGTCACAATTATTTGATGCTAAAATAGAGGTCCAATGCATTTTCAAAAGCACAATACTGAAGCACTGTATTTCAGTACAGCATTGTAAAAAAGAATGCCTGATACTAGCTAATAAAATCTGTATGTACTTGGTATATACATAAAAAACTGCCTGATTCACCAAATGCTAAACAGAACAAAGATTTAAATCGTCATTTTTTGTCTGTGTGATAACACAATTTTATTTTTGAAAAACACTGCTTTGGGCAAGAATTGAGTAACAGGTTATTAAAGGGTTAAAGTGTAAAAAAATCTGGCTACCAAAAGGGACAGCAATTTTTAAGATGTGAAATATACAAAAGGTCTTATTTTAAAATTATCTGCTTTTCTACTTTAAAAAATGAAACTATGCAGAAGAGTATTATTTCAAACCAATATGGAAAAAATATTATTTCTTAAACCACAAAGGGACAGTTTCGCATAATGTCATGAATAGAACTTTAGCCTTCAGTAAAGAGGAAACAAAATTCACTTTGTAATATGAACCTCTATCAAAGGTGGAAGAGAGACAAATATTACATGCTATCTAGACTGCCATGCCAAGAGGGTAAATTTAAGAAAGAATTTCCTAGCTTCGGAGTCCATAAGTCTACTCAGTAAAATTTTTGTTTTGTTTTGTTTTGTTTTTGTTTTGTTTTGTTGTTTGTGTTTGTGTGTGTAGTTTGACATCTCTTCTGTTCTTCCAACCCTTTTAGAAAACTGATGAAAATCCAGTTCCATAGGCAAAGGCAAACAGACTAAGCACTGAACATACCTAAAGTTTTAAAGTCAGAATTATTCATGCAGTGGTAATTTCTGTCCTGTGTAGTACAAAAGTCAATTCAATACTTGATGTCACAGTGAGGGAGATCAGACTGCTTATCCTTAGTTTTCTATCAATATAAAGCAGTAATTATCCTGCTTTAAGAATACATACTTCAGATTTTTAAGTTATGAGTCAGGAAAAAAATGTATAAATGCATAAAATTGTAATACTTCTACAAATTCCTTAGGAAAAAGAGAGGACATTATATTTCTGGTATTGCTTCTCAGCTAAGACTCTTAAAGTCAAAATTTTTAACCTAAAGGCACTTTCATGTCCAAAAAGCATTTAAACTTTGGTGAAACAGTTAGGGTATAGCTATCCATCAGCAATCCATGCAGCAGACCTTGTTACCACATAAGGTGTTTAGACAGCATGATTTACTGCTTCATAATATATTTTAAAGTGACCTGTCTATGTTTTGGCCATAATTTGCAAGAACCATAAAGTCTGCAAGCTGGTGACATTTCATTTTGCATTTTTTTTTAAGTTTCAACAGACCAAACCAGTTAAAATATTTTAAATGACATATTTCCACCTCTGTTCTAATAAAAAAAAATATATTACAAATGTTGGATCCACTTAAAATAAGTTTAGTTTATAGTAGCTGTGGCTTGGGCTAAACATTGTTTCATGACATCCACACTCTTTGTAAAGAGCAGAAGTTTATTTGTTGATTTTTTTCTTGTCCCTGTCATAGCCATTGAGATCAGGATGTGCCTATTTTGGTTTTTTTACCCTCTGAATGTGCAGATGTGTCAGAAGCCTGCAGAAAGCCAATGCCAGCACTACCATGCACTGCGTAATATAAAGAAAAAAAGGCAAAGAAAACTTTTTAACCAAATAAGATTTTTTTTTATATTTCAAGCAATTTAATTTCATGGAAAATGAACAGAGAATAAACTTAATCTTTTTCTCATTTCTGTGTCTGATTTTGATGTTCTCAGCATTTTGTTCTGTTTGAAACACGTTGAACACAAGGTGATTGTCAAGGAAGTGCACTGTCCAGAGCACTCACTGGGACTACAGAACACTTCATCATAGTATTAAAAAAAAAAAAAAGTCCTCTTTTGAGATGGCACATCATGGCCTGTGAATTATACCTGAGACACCTACAGGGATAAAAAATGAAAAAATTACAGTTTCAGAGAAGAAATAGTCTTCCTAAATAAGACAGAAGTCTGCAAAACAAAATTGCTTGAATGGTGTTAATGTTGCTACAGTAGTCTGATAGCTTTGGCAAATCTTTTAAGGCACACTAGCAGTGATCCAGCCAGAAGTAGCTGAGAGATTAAAACAAGAACCATCAGAAACACTTGCATTTCTTTAGACAGCAGAAAATTATTCTGTGATTTGCTCTTTGAGACCACTATAATGCAAAATTTTCCAATTTGTTTAAAATAGTGATAGCTGAACAAATACAAATGTGCAATATTGTATTTCCATAGTATTTCACAATCAATATGACACATATTCTCGAACAGAGAACAAAACAGAATAAATAAATGAACATTAAACACTGCTTTTAAAATTTTCATAGCCACATAGAAGTGCCTTGCAACATTCTTGATACAGATGGGTGATATTCAGATTTTTTAAAGTGCCTAACCAAGGCCATCTGATAAAACTATTTTGGCCAAAAGAATAATTCTAGACAACATACAATACATATATACTGAACTTGAAACCAAGATGTGAATTTTCACTTGCTTTGAGAAAATTTTGTTTTATCACTTCTTCCTTAAATGATTTATTCCAAGTGACCTAAAATCACAAATGTGTCTGTACAACACTTTATAATTTCTGTCATAATAATAGGCAATTTCTGAATATTTTTTCATTATCAATAATGCTATTAAACATAATAAAAAAAGAAAGTGTCAAAACAAATCCTGTATGGGGTAAATAACCTCATAGCAAAGATTAACGTTACAGGTATATCAGTTCACAGTATTTGAGGAATGCAATAAATTTAGTCTAGGAGGACTGCAAAAGCAAATTCAAGACAATAGAAAAATCCCAGAATGCCTTTGGTGTACAAGTCACCTAGATTATCACAAGAGTTCATCAGAATCACTCTTGGTGCTCTTTCATTTGAGTGATTTTTCAATTGCTGAATCATTAAGGGTGCATCACTCCTACAGCAGATGGAGTTACTACTGTTAGAACCAAAAAAAAAAAAAAAAAAAAAAAAAAAAACCAAAAAAAAAACCCGAATTTACCACAGAGAAAACTGGTATGGTTTTGTAAAATATTCTACTGCTTTCCTCCTTCTGCTTGCAGCTTCATTTCACTAACAGCAACATTAGTAGAATCTTCCTTGGTGGCACTTGTATCCAAAGGAATCATCCCTTTCATAAGTGCTAGAAATAAGTCACACAAAAAAAGGGTGATTAAGCATCTTCAGTCACACATTAAGTCAGACTTAATGATCTTAGAGGTCTTTTCAAACCTATGAGTCTCAGATTTGGCTGACTGACCATTAGTTTTTATTTAAAACATGTACTTCATTATATGATATTATCATTTATTCAGCAAGTAATACAGTGTTAATAAATATTCAATATTCATAAGGCAGTAATTCAGAAACTGACTTATTTTTCTAGAAATAGATTTTAATACTCCGTAACACAGGCAAAACCAAGAGCTTTCTTATACACAAGAAATGTAGACTGTGTTTTAAAAAAATTTATTATTTCACTATGATATATTTTCCATTTATTTTTCCAGAATTTTTGTTTAAATAAATTAAGACTAACCTCTCAAAAATTTTTGAAGGAACATCTTTACCCACAGCATGGACTTAAGTCACCAAGTGACACTGAACAGGTGCTCATACAATGTCATACTGTGTATATACCTTCACAGCATGGTACACATATAATGCCTTTTTAAAAATACATTATATTGCATCAAAATCCAGACAATATGAATTCACAAAACACCTTACAATAAAATGCTGAAGAAAACAAATCAAATATCCAAACATTTAGCAAGAGGTAGTATTTAAGGGAAGGAAAGTGGCTACCAGCTTATATAAGATACCCTTCAATGGCCTTTAGCACAAGCATATAGGGAAAGTGGTCCTACTCAATATCCAGAGCACAATTTTTAATGATCCAGTAAAATTGTAAAAGCACATAACCAAAAGTTATTTAACAAGGAGCAAGACTTCACCGTTTGGTTAGGATGGGTGAGATGTTTTCACTTTCAGAAGAATGAAATCACTGTGTTTGGGACATTGGTATAAAAGTGAGTTCTAAGTTTTCAGCATAAAGTTTTCAGTATTGGTCCAAAGCTGTGCTGCTGTATGCTATGTCAGTGGTACCTCCCATGGACAGTATTCAAACTAAGGTGAAAAATCATAAAGAATGTTAATAGCTCAACTAATTCAATTTGCATTTTTTAAGTGATGATGTCAAGTTTCCAGTCATTCCAAGTTCTTACGCTTAAGCAGCCCTAGGTTTTGTTCTAGAAGGGTGTCCATGGCATAGCGATGTTGCAATGTCTTTTTACTTGTAAGTACATTACATTATTCATAAATGTCAATAAAAATAGTCTTAAGAACTTATGAAAAAGTGTACATAGAGGGATAAAGACAGGCATCAGCAATACAGGGCAAGAGTGACAAAGCCTACATTCAGGACAACTTGGTTTTACTCAGCTGTGGTATCAGTCATACTACATACAATGTTGACACAAGACTGTTGTCTATCACAACTTACGGAGCCCTGGAACATAAATTCCCAACAACAATAGAAAGCCTCTAAGACATATGGTTTCTGGGAAACCATCCAGGTTAAAACCTCAAAGTGATGAAATGTGCAAAGAGAAAGGCAGGACTCAATTCACAAAGCTAATGCAAAGCATGTGTAACTCTAGGGACTTTTGTACTCAAAATTTCAGGAAAATACAGTGGCCATAAAAATAGGAGGATTATTCTTTAGATAACAGCTAGTAGTGACTGTCTGGACCAGCCATTTTGGTCTGATAATAATAGAGATTGCAAACCACATCTAGTGAATACTTCCTTGAATAAATTATTTTCTCATTTAAACTTCGTAATTTCTAAGAAAATCGGTATAGAAATTAAAGCACATTTCCTCAACATATTTTAAAATATGCTTGTAGTGGAAAAACTGTTATAATTGCAGAAATTATACCAGAAACAAACATACCGTTGATGCTAATTACTTTCCTTTTAACTGCTTGCTGCATTGGCAACGTTTTAGTGAATATATATAGATATATATATGGAAACAGAGTGTTGTTCCCTTATTTATTTTCCCATACCCTTTGTCCTTTTTTCTTCAACCAATGTTAAACTTAAATCTCACGATCTCCCTCACAGAAAAGTTAAAGTATAACAAATGAGTCTGCTCTCTTTCTGGGTGCTCTCTACAAGCCATAGGAGACCCACATTGGGAAGGAACCTCCTAGTGCTAGTTATTGACTCTGTAGTCTGTAAGGCTTCATGAATTGAAGAGAGATGGAAAGGGGAAACACAAATCACAAAAGCTTGCAAACTGCTCCAAAAGGTAAATGAAAGGAAAAAAAGAAATCCATCCTTCTGTTTCTGAAGAAGGAGACAATTAATCACAGAAAATAGATGATGGCATGTATAGGAAGATTTATTAAAAGCTACAGTAGGTTTGGGAGCAAAATGTCAAATTATACTTCGCTGTCAAATGATAATTAATTAATATCATTACTGAAATTAAAAGTTCACGATGTTTTTGTGACTATCATGACTGAAGTAGCTGACTTTTCTTTTGCAACTCACTGGAAAATCTCCTTAATGCTAACACCACTGCAGAATTTCACTGTCCTCAAGAACTACACCAGTAAATTCAAAACACACACACATTAAACTGGTGGAAATCAGTTTCAGCATAAAGTGACAATCAGTCACAAACCAAAGTCTGTGGAGTAATTCACATATTTTAGTGCCAGAAGCACTGAGTTGAATCACCACTGCCTTTTGTTAATCACTTATTTTTTTATCTCCAGAAAATTTCATACTTAGTGCTGGTAAAAAACAGTTGAATCAGAGAATAACTATGCAGAACTATTTAATCAGATTGGTATTCAGATCACATGGATCCTATTTCTCTTAAAACTGCCTAAAATTTATAAAAAAATTTTGATGCAACAAAGTCCTAGCTTGTTTAATTCAGGTTAAGCAGTATAAAGATATTGTATAATAATATTTCAGTAATATTTTAGGAACATTTATGCCGCATTTTAAAGTTTCAATCATTTTTTGCAGTCAATCACTTTTGGAATTCTTCAGATTGGAATGGACAGCTAGAGGCCATTTATCTGAACACACTATGAGGCATCGGTTACTTCTTTTCTATACCCAAAACAGACTCAGCTGTACTTTGATTTGCAAGACTTTGACAGGGATGAGGTTTGGGAAAATGGAAAAATCAACTCTGAGTCAAGGTAAAGTGCTCATGAAGTATAGAGGTACTTGCTCCTGTGCTTTATTCCCACTATTGTTATTCAGTACACTCTGCAAAAGGATACTAACCCCAACCCATAGATTCTGAAAGGAAGAGAAACCAATTACCTTTAACCTCATCAGATCAGCTCAGAACTGAGCAGTAATGTACCACAGCACTCATTCTAAAATGCAACACTTTCAAAGTGCAATGAAGCCTGAAATAGGACTTACCACTACATAGAATGCAACTTTTTAAATAGGCTCCCAATACACAAACTGGCTATATTGAAAAGAAATAGAAAATGTCACCCTTCTGAAGAGAAGTATTTTGATATCCATGTACTGATATGCTTTAAAAAACCCCTTAAAAACCTGGTTTTTAAGTTACTTTTGACACTCATGCAAAGTTGTGCCTATGTACTCAATCAAGATCTAATACATCCTATGTTTTATTGAGCATTTCCCAGATAGATCAGAGATCCTATGACTTCACATGAACACAAGCTGTATACACACAAGGGGGAAAACACTATTGAAGTAGAAATAGTGAATTCAACTTTCACTGCGAAAATTCTACACAAGCATGACACTAACTGGTGTACATGAAAGATCTTGGAAATAATTCATGTTTGAGGACATCTCTGGTTCTTCAGAAGATACAAGCTCACATTAATGAGCTTGACTCATTACGCAGAGATTCAGAATTCAGGGGCAGCCCTTTTCTTTGGCATAGGTTTGGGTGAGAAACAAAATATATTAACTGTAAATATATAACTCTATGTCCCAGTTAAGAAAACCCAAACAACTATCAGTGGGATGTAATGAAGTATTTCCTAGGCAAAGACATCCATCTAGCATCTAGAACTAAAACACAGAAGGATAATTAACATGGTTCTAGCATTTCTTTTTTGAAAAGTAGTGTCTTGCTTTTTCAAGTAAAAAAAATTTTTAGAAGAAAAAATGTAACTATAGATTATTTTCTGTGATATAATACTTACAACCTGAACTTGAAAGCAGTGAGCTGCACAAAAAGCTGTTTTGAGATCGCCAACTAGAAGAGTGAGCAGCCACTTCTATACCAGAAATTTCAGCATCCATTGTCACATCCTATGGGAACCAAATAAAAACAATTTCATCAGTTACTATCAAGCAGCTGCAAAGTTTAACAAAAAGCATACAGCACTAGTACAGGCCCATGCTGTGATTTCACACACACTGGAAAAAATTTTTTTGAATTCTCTGAATTCTCAGTATTGTGGTTAGGCTCAAATTAATTTGCTTATGAGTTTTATCCCCATTTCACCAATATAAAATATCTGCAAAAAACTACTTTGCCTTGAGAAAAGCACTGGCAGCATTAGAAGTCTTTGCCACTACAGCAAGTTGTAAAAATATTCTTTCCTGTTCACATCACATCCACAGTTCAGGACATACCATGTTAGCAAGGCAGATATCAGTGAATGACGACTTCTTCATCAATGAATGGTTCACATTAATTCACTGAAATTCCACAAGTAGTAATAAATATAAATCTATTTTCCCTGCCACTGAGGAAACTTCAAGTCCATTGATTTGTCATCAAAGTACCTAAAGGTGCTTTTGAAATTTTTGGTTAAACCATTAAATAAAGTTTGAAGTACAATGCTACTATTTCTGGCTAAACCAATACAGCATAGCTTCTTGGTGAGGAAAGTCATTTGGTCTATAAGCTAAAAAGAGAAGATAAATTTAAAAAGGTCATTTAAACAAAAATCCCTGAAAAATCTCTATTAGCTCTACAGGAAGTAGTCCCCAGTTACAATACCATCCGAAATAAGATTAAAAGTTTGGCTTGGTATCCAAATTACTCAGTTTCTTGAAATGAGAAGAGGTAATAATGAATAAATGCATCAGTTCATAAAACACACAATTTTACTTCTGAATTCTTATTATAAACAGCCTCAGGGAATTTTGTTAGAATATCTTGCAATTTATCATAAATGCTAATACTAAGATTTGAAAACTAAACAGAAAAAAATTTTCTACATTAATTTAGAGGTACAATGAGCTTTTGTTTCATCACTGAAGAAGGATTTATTCCTATTAAGACTAATGGGAATTACACATATTAATCTCCTTATGCACTGATGAGAGATTTAATACCTAAAGTGTTCATAGCACAATAACAATTTTTAAAGAATAAAAAAAGTTTTTGTCTTTCCATTCAGCTTCCAGAAATGTTTTAAAAGAAGAGCTTTTAAACAAGAAAGGTGTTTTTACCAGTATCTGCAATACAAAATGGCTTTCTCTTTACAAAAGTATTAATGTATAGAATGTGCCTTTGGTCATGTGCTTCACTGACAATTACATCTGTATGTTGTGTTTGAGTATATGGTCAATTGTCTATGGCAGGGAAACTCTATTAAAATATTTGTATCTCTACATCAAAATATTTATCTCTAGTTTTCTTCAGCCTTTCTGTTTTGATTTTGCTTCTGTTGCTATTTTCTTTTAATACATTATTTTTATGGGATTTTCCCCCAGTTTCATCTTTATCTACTATAATTTGGCCCTTTTTTAGTTGAAAAATCAAGATTGTTGTATCTGATGGTATTTTGCCAACCCATGGCCTACTTTTATAACTGGAAATCTTTCATTTTAATACATACAAAGAGAAATTATAACTTTTCAGGGCTTCTAAGCAACAAGTATTTTAAAGCCATCTGACAAGACTACAGAAGAGTAGGAGGATTGAGTGGGGATAAATCATAAGAAAGAAAGAAAGAAAATAACCTGCTTTTAGAGGAACATTTAACTTTGTTTTAATTTTTCCTTCTTAAAATGAAAAAAGGCTGGGACACAAGATTAGATAATGCCTGTCTGAGATCAGTGTTGGCAAGCAAGGTGAAACAAGTGTATTATAAGAAAGGCTAGAAATAAAAACATAACAGAGGAGAAGGATTAATTCCAGAAATAATTTCATCTAAAATGATCAATGTAAAAATTTTGTAAGAAACATGGATTTTCTTATCACCTATCAAATATCTGTCTACTTTGTATAGCAGGGGCACTGTGCACACAGCATGAACCAAAAATATCAGAAAGAATCAACTTTGATGTCCTCTAACCTACACTCTCCCAGCAATCAATTTTAGAGATTCCCAACTAACAAACAGTAAAAAAAAAAAAAAAAAAAAAAAAAAAGTATTTGAGTTAGTTTCAAAGGAGGGTATAAAAGGCAAGCATTAAAAAGGTTTTTTTTAGTCTAAGCTAGCCTGATCACTGCAATCAGATTAGCACCCGTCTGTTACTTGGTTTTGAACATTCTGTTCTATTTGCAACAGCCATGACAGCAAAGAGTACTGTGTGTCATGCAAAACCCCAATTAGGCCTGACTAAATGGAAACCATTAAATGCTCTAGGTCGTCTAAAGAAAGAGAATTGTTTTGGAATCAGCTTTGTACTGGATTCTGATTACTGAGTTCAAATCACACAAGCTCAGTAAGTTCAGTCAGCTTAGTGCAATGTTATGTTCCATCATCAGCTGATTGCATTCCACTTAGCTTTTCAGTGTTTTCCAAATTTCAATAGCTACTGATTTAGTAACGCTTGTGTGGAGGGAGGAGAAATTCAAGATACTGAAAACTATAATCAGCAACAGACTGATTGTGCTTGTTTCTTCCTTTTAATTCTTTCTTACAAAAGAGGAAGATGACTTTTTCAAGTAATTTAATACCTTCTTACAACAGTAATTTATTAAGCTAACATAGTCTGTATCTATTTTATCTTTTCCACTTTTAAAAAGACATACTGTAAGTACATTCTCATTTACAGAAGGAAGATGGTTACAAATAAGTTGGGGAATACAAACTTCTTTTTGATAGTGTGTGATCCTTGATTTGAGCTCAATTGCTTAGAGACACAGGTATGATACACTGCCAAAGAAAATTACTTGATTGAGATACGCAGCAGAAATACTAGTATGACTTTTCAGGTCTGATCACTGATTTTAATCACTTCCATAAGAAATCGTCATTCTGCTGAAGTAAGCTGCTATCACAATGACAGTGATATGACACTAAACAAGCTAATAAGGGAAAGAAAGCATGGTAATTGGAAAGTTGCTGAAGAAGAGAACAGGATTTGTATTGTAAGGAGTTAGTTATTCATGCTTAGCACTGCTGTAAGTCCAGTGAGTGACCTTTAGGAAACCAATTCCCTTCTTTTTGCCTGGATTCCATTTACGTATGAAAGACAATCATACAGAATTGTTTGCAAAGAATGCAAATATCAACTACTGAAAAATTACTACATGTGATTTATAAATTAGTCAACCTTTTTATAGAGGAAACAGGTTTCTATATCCTTTATTTGAAAGGATAAGAGAAAATTGAACAAAATAATTTTAAAATTGCTGCAGACAGCAATTTGACAAAGCAGGTAACCACTTCAGAGTAGTAAGACACAGTAAGATACCTTTCCGTGAAAGTTGAAAGGTTTTTGGAAAGTATCCACAGCAATGAAGGCAACCCTTAATTCATCAAATTTCATGCCATGTCAATATACCTGCCATGCCATCAGCCATGGCTGCTATAGGAAACAAAAACATTCATGCATGATTTGAGTCTATCAATACGAGTTGATAAGGTACGGTTATGCTGCTGATTGAAAGTAATTGGGACACAAAAGTGGAGCACACAACATACCTTGACTTGCCCAACTCTTTGCTTTGAATCTTCCAGCTGTTGCTGCAAAGAACTCACTATTTCTTTATACTTCATATACCTCTCCTCAATCATCTCCCTTCGGCAACGGGACTCCTAGAAATGTATATAAAGATTTAGATGATTTCATAACATGAAAAGTAGCTAGAAATTCTGACTACTGTCAACACAGGTATCATCAAGGATTTTCACGACAGCAAGAACAAATTAAGTACTAACTTTCTGATGCTGAACTACAGGGACCATACAAAAGCATAATGTTCTGTGCATAAAAATATTGTTAAAATACATGTAGATTAAAATGAAAATGTCCTTATCCTTAACTGCGGAATGATTTCTTGCAACCCTTTCCAAACTTCAGCAATATCATACCTTCTAACAAAAATTCTCTAATGGTGAAAAATTAATTACAACACTACAGAAACTAGGGGGAAAAGGGTTCTAAGGATATGGACTAAACAGTATTTTTAACAACCAAACATAATGCTTCTCACTGAACTAGCTAATGATACACCTGAATTAACAAACCTCCTAGACAACCTGACTGATTTATCAAAACTTACTTCCTCCTTCTCTCTCCCTTCCTATGAAAACACTGAAGGAAGAACTTGCTAGCTATTGTACAAACAAGTCCAATAATGTTATTTGCAAACAGAAACAGTAATGAAGCTCTAAACTGGCATCCTTCTCAAAGCTAAGGCATAAAGCTTAGCTCTCTTGAATAATAAATTATTTCTTATACAAAACACTGTGATGATAGGGACTCATCTTCAGAAAACCATCTTTAAAAAATCAAGCATGATGGAGAAGGACAGAGCCCAACTGAAAACAAAGATTTTACATTCCAATCTCACAAATATTGGCTAAATTATAACTAGACCAAACCAGAAAATTGCTGTAATTTCATAGCAGTGTTAAGTGAGAGAGGGCAAGTGTGAAGGAGATTGCAGATGCCTACTGAGAACAAATTTTTTCCGTTAGCAGAAACAGAAGGTAAGCACAAACCTCTGTCGATCAAAAAAGCTCTTCTGGGGATACCTGGAATGTGAAATTAAAACTATACATCTCAACAATATTGTTCATTAAAAACCCAAACATTTTAACCAGTACTTGCATTACCAAATCTATTGATGATGACAGCAATAAAATGCTGTAGAATTATTAACTGATAACCTCGTGGAGGAACACAAAATAAACAATGCTCCAAAGAAGCACGTTTTGAAATGTTTATGACAACCACATATTAAGAAATTTTGCATATCAAACAAAATGCGAATCATTAAGTATTTGTTGATCTGGGGTTTAATACTGATTTACAATTTATATTGTGCAAGGAAGTTACAAATCCTTTTTATTAAACCACCCATCTCATAAATGGAAAGTAACTATGGTACAGGGGTTTAGTCACTTAGCCACTGAAGATCTAATCTGAGCCTTATCACTCTTGACAGTATGTCACTACTATTGTCAATATGTCCCACTACGTCCAAACACATCTTGATTGGATAGTGGTGCTGAGAAAATAAGTGACAAGTATTGCTATTATATCAAAACAAAATAAAAAGTTGTAAAGATCATATATCTTCACTCATTAAGTTGAATACTGAAACAACTGGCACAATTAATTTAATTATATATTTTTGATTTTTAACATGCAATATCAGAATTTACCACTCAATAAAAACATTCTGAAACAGTCATAAACACATGACCTGCTACATCCAGTTATCAATGTTTGCCTAAATTATGGAGCATAGAACTAAATTTATAACTTCAAAAATATCCATATAAACATGAAAGTAACTTTCAGTGTATTTCTGTCTACATAATATATACATATGCAACTGTAAGTATCTTATTAAACAACTTATCATATTCACAGAGAATATTAATTAACCAAAATATTTTACAACTACTGAGAGAGTCAAATGAAATCTTTCTCACTCCAGTATCTTTGCAATCTTCTAACAGGCTCAGTTTCTCAGGCACAGACTCCAAGTGGTTTAAAGCTACTCGGGTACTCTAAAGAACAGAACACAAAACATTAAAAACAAATCCATTCTTTCATCCATCTCACACACTAAAAGCTCCAGTCTTATCAGCATACTAGTTCAAGCTTCCTCAGAGTGTTGACTTGCACTAAGCTCAATCACATGCAGGAGTGGGACTCACTGAAGCAGCCATGTCAGAGGCTTCAGCAAACCGGACCTGCTGATGGGAGATGGAGCTCTCCAGGTCAGAGGCTGCCAGGGGTGCCTGATGCCTCTTCACGAGGCTGCAGCTGACAGCTCTTCTGCAGAAGGTGAGCTGTGCTTGAGGAGCTCGTCACCAGGCTAAAGAGCTACAGAAGGAAGTGAACAGGCTACACAGTGTTTGAGCAAACAAGCAAAAGAGAGACTCATTATTTTCCGAGTCTCTCAGTCTCAAGACTCTCAGGAGTCATGAACCTCCATTATAGTAGAGAAGCAGACAGACTCAGAACTCTGCAGGGTAATTAGTCAAAGGGCTGTTAGCCAAGGGTCTGTTAAAGATGGAATGAAGGCTGGAATCAGGTCACAGTGGGTACTAGGAGGAAGGTTCCTCCACCTTCTCAGAATTTGACAGATAGGACTGCCACCTTCCACAACACATGTGAGGCTCTGGAACTAGAAGGCCAGACTGATGAGGTGGGTGAAGATCTTTCTGGGATAGTGAGGCCTTCTAAAACACCACCACCTGTACTCTGCACCAAGACCTCTGTTAACATGAAAATGAAGGGTATTTGTAATAGGAAACAGCCTTCTAAAGCAAATGGAGGGCCCAATGTGCAACTCACCGGGAAGTCTGCGGTCTCCAGGGACTAAAATAAGAGACATTACTTATATGGGAAGAATGCAGAGATGCTGCTTGTCACTGTAGGGACAAAATTCATGGGGTCAAAGTTCTACTGGAATTGAAGCTGGCCAGAAATGTGGAGGACAATAAAAAGAGTTTTTAAAAATATATTAATGGCAACAGGCAGTGTAAAAAAAACCTCGTGCCCTTACAGGATGAGGATGGTCACTTCACAAAAAGGGACAGAGACAAGGCAATGGTATTTAATGCATTCTTTACCTCTGTCTTCAACATGGATGATTGACCAAGGGACTCACAGTGCCCTGCGCAGGAGGACCATGAATGTGAGAATGATCAACTATCAGTCAACCCCAAACTTGTGTGGGATTTGCTTCTCCAGTTGGACCTCTATAAATCTATGGGGCCTGAAGGCATTATTTCAAGACTCCTCCTAAGAGCCAGCTGATGTCACCACAACATTTCTCTTGATATTTTTTGAGCAATTTTGGGAATCTTGAGCAGTTCCAGCTTACTGGAATCTGATGAACCTTGCCACAGTTTTAAAGAAAGGGCAAGAAATAGGACCCCAGGAACTACAGGACTGTCAGTTTCACTTTAAAGGCTTGGTAAAGTTATGGAAAAGATTCTGCTAGGAAATATTGAAAAACACCTGAAAGACAACATCGTCACTGCTCACAGCCATCTTGATTTCACGACAGGAAAGTCCTGTGATTATCAAACCTGATTTCCTTTTATGACTCCCTTGAGTCCTGTGTGCAGTTTTGGTCACCACACTATAAGAAATACATTAATCTGTTAGAGAGCATCCACAGGAGGCTAATGAAGAGGGTGAAGGGCCTTGAGGGGAAGCCGTGTGAGGATTGACTGAGGTCACTTGGTCTGTTCAGCCTGGAAGAGACTGAGGGAAGACCTCACTGCACTTACAACCTGCTCATGAGAGGAAGCGGAGAGGCAGGCACTGATCTCTTCTCTGTGGTGACCAGTGACAGGACCCAGGGAATGGCCTGAAGTTGTGTAAGGTGAGGTTTAGGTTGAATATTAGAAGGTTCTTCCCCCAGAGGGTGGCTGGGCACTGGAACAGGCTCCCCAGGAAAATGGTCACAGCACCAAACCTGCCAGAGTTCAAGAAGAGTTTGGGCAATGCTCTTGGATACACGGTGTGACTCTTAGGAACAGCAGTAAGGCTCAATCATCCTTGTGGGTCCCTTCCAACTCAGCATAATTCTGTGATTCTATGATTTTTTTTAAATAAAAATATATGCAGTGAGTGCTTAGATAAATATAGAACAATAAAATCTCCTATTTTCAGACTGGGCATATGGTATGTACTACTGAAAAATGAATTACCACTCTAGGGAGAGTTAGGGTTGGACTCAACAATAAGATTTAATATTCATGCCCATCACACAAAAAATGTAGTCTATTGCAAACTGCAAAGAACTGAAGAAAATAAATATAATGGTTTTGGTTTTGTCTGCAGATGAAGTTGGTTGATCATGCACAAAGAACAGTCACATCCCACAAGCCAGATGCCTCTGCAGCTTTTCAAGGGCTGCCCTTCTATTATTTGCCAAAGAGCAAGTAAAACCAGAATTGTTTGTACTTTCTGAACAACAGCTAGTATTTCCTTCACAATTCTAAAAATCGCACCTCTTTGGATAAGGTTCTGCTAGTCTGCTATTTAATCTACCAATAATGGGCTTCATTAACCATATTACTGCCATGGTATTTTAAAGCAAAATTTTAAATAAAATCTATCAATCCTGAAATTAAATATTACATTGTAAAGCCTTTGCAAACAGAGTTAACTTGCCCCTAACTACAAAAGCTCTGTTACTAGTTCTGGAAAATCTCAATCTGACCACCATGAAAAACATTCCATTTATATCCTGGACTTGAGACCTGAAAAGACTAAAAGTTTCAGTCACAACAGCACAAGAAAAATCAATGGGAGCCTCTCTGCACAAGTGACATCAACTTCAAAAAGATGGAGACTAGGAGTGAGGAGTGGAGAATCAGAAATGAACAAAGTAACCTAAATGAAGACACATCATCTGTTTAAAAGCAATCATGTCTGCCTTGTTGTTAGTTCCAAATGTTTTTAAGGTTTTAAGAAATATTCATAACAAACAAAAGTCAAATTTCATAAACAATGGGATTCATTTGCAGCTAACTTGGACTGAACCTGTAGTCAATATTCAGTACCAATAAACTAAATTAGGTAGAGGATATGAGACTCTTTCTTCTGTTCCTGCAATTACATGTATGCAAAAATATTATGCATATAGATATATTTCTCTGTTTGCCCACCTTGTTTTAATACAGATGACCTGTGATCTGTTCTTATTAAAAAAAGAACTCATGCCCTAGGTGTAAGCCCATGCCTTAAGCCATTCAATTTTTCAATTCCTTCTCTAATTGTAAACCTCATGTAAACACTGTCTGTAAATGGATTTAAGGAAGATGTTAATCATCTGTTCTTCCAAAGTATCTTCATGCAGTTTTTGTAGAGGAAAAAGAAATTAGCTGTTTCTCTGCTAGTCCTTATTAGTTACATTATTAAATATAATCCTGAATGCAGAAGACCAGCCTTTGGGTTAGATGCACATTAAGTCCTTAGTTTTTGGGTTTTGATGAGAATCATGTGAATAAAGAATGGTATATGCTACTTGGATTTCTGAAAGGTGTTTTAGAATCCTAAAGATTAAATCTAACTTCACATTCAAAACGATGGGCTCTAAGGTAACCATTGCTGCTCAGGAAGCAGATCATGTGGTAGTGATTCATATTACTAAGAATCTGCTAATGCAGTGCTCAGTATCAATAAGAAAAGCAAAATCAACACTCAATATAATCAGAAAAGGATAAAAAAGCTGGAGAATACAACTGTCCCAGATCATTAATCCAATTGCATCTTGACTGCTGAGTGCAGATGTGGATCTTTATTTCAAAAGACAAACAGGGAAAGGTCAGAGAAGTTGAACAAGAATTTTCAAAGCCATGCAGCACTGTTTCCAAGTGAAAAAAGACACAATACTAAGAGCAGGACTCTTCAGCCAGGAAGAGAGATGCCTGAGGGCACTAATGACCAATTTGTATAAAATCAGAAGTCACATAAAGATAGAAAATTTTATGTGGCTTTAAGCAGAAAACTGGGCAAGTTCATGAATGAGAAAGACCATAGAATGGTTCCAAATTCACAGAAACTACAACTAAGTCTGGAAGCCTTTGAGCTTTGAATGGCTGGAATCAGAATGAATGAATGGGAAACAAAATACAGGTCGGTCCTGTTCAGTCTTCCCTAAGCATTTTACTTTGGCCATTGTTGTGATGTCTATAGCTGGGCTAGATTGACCTTTGGTCTTGACCAGAATGGTTCTTTTTATACTCTAAAATTCTCACAGTCTTCTGAGCAGTCTGAGGGACTTGAATAGGATAACTCACTAACATTTTCATGGAGAGAAATGTATGTCGTTTCCATAAAACAAATTAAAAGAATGGTATTGATGTGCAAATAAAAACAGAAAAAAAAGCCAACTTTGTTGTTAGGAGAGTTTCAATAAGGAAGGTGGCAATGAAAGAATACATTGAAGAATGTGAGGGAAAGATGATAAAAGAGCTTTTAGCTAGCCCACAGAACTGGTCTGGTAATCAATGGAAATCACAGCAACCTCTTCAAGATAGTTCAAATGCCATACTTGTATCATTCATGACTCACTCTATTCTATTAAAAAGACAGATTTAGCCACATAGATAAAACGTGAAAAAGCATGTTAGAAGCACCTGATATAGAGGGCAACTAAGTACTGCTAAATTTTTTCTCAGAAATCAGAAAGCTGTATGCCATAATGCATACAAATAATCCTAAAGAACAGCAATCACATCTGTCTGCTTATGTATAACAAGCAACAGCAGGTACTGACCCAGTGCACCAACGGTACTGATAAGAGGAAAAAGAGCTCATTGTACTGATTGAGGCAGTATTAATGGTATTTTATTTAACAGCACTTCTCCTTGATTGCTACTAATCTTTCTGTTTTTAAAATAAAGACTATTTACTTTTAAAAGAGGAGCTCTATGTTCTCACAGAGAATGACAAAACAAATTACTTATTTTCCATGACTTCATACAAACACTTTGATGTTTAAACTGCATGTGAACAGTTAATCCTCCTATACTGATGTGTTCTTGATAATAGGCAGTTTCACACCGGCTCAAGGGACAGATCTAATTCAAAATCAGACACATTTTATTTTTAGTCTCAAAGCTGCAATGCTAAATGCAAATAAATCAAAGCAGGTTTGTATATAGTACTCCTGAAGTTTGCCTTTATAGTTGATATACTGAAAACACATAAACATAAACCAGAAACCAAACTTCATTGACTTTCAAGTACAGTACTCCTTTCTTTTCTGAGGTAGGTAAAAACAAATGGCTATCTGTATTGCACAGATATTTATTTTTTTTTTTAAATGAGACTTAAGTACCAGTTAGCTAATCCCCAAAGAATAACCATAAAAAGATTAAATGCAACGTCATTTTAACTGGCTGCAGTGCATGTCAGCAGGCAGCTACAATTCAAATGGAAGACACAATGTTAGAGATGACCTAAAATAACTTATTTTTAAATGACCTTAGTGCACTGAATACCTAAATAGCAAGAATAGGATGCACCCAGCATGTTTAAAAGTATCCTTTGCTTTCCCTGTTAAGATCTGTAAAACTATGCACTATCAGCTTCAATCTCCAGGTCTCCATGGATAAATCATACACTTTTCTTTTATGGAGATGGTTCTGCTTAAGAGGCCTGAGGTGCTCTGCTGACTTTTATGTGCCAGGCAAACTCCATGATAGCTGGGACATTCTGTGAATAATACATCATATGTAGAGAGGGAACTTTCAGAGAAAAGCAAAAAATATATTTTGTTTCTTTATATTCCACATATGTCATGACCCCAATTATACCACCATTTTGATGATTTCAGCATGTCAAGAAGTCTAATTACCTATACAAAGCTAGGACACACATGTAACTTTATCAAATTACAATTTCAGTGCCCAACTGGCTTTTTTTTTTCTGTCTTACATTGTTTCATGAGAGTTTGAACAAGATTTTTTAAAGCAAAAACTAAACTAATGAAAAACAAATGACATTTGCTAACAAAGCATCGCCAATGTCAAACTACTTGAACATTTAATTTAGATTCCAGATGTTTTTGCATGGGGTGGACCACATTTTAATTGAAGAACTTCATGGATGTTTCCTTTCCTGTTTGCAATGACATGGAATGTCTTTTCTCTCATTCATGAGCACGTGAAATCCCTGTGCTAACTAGGGGAATTGTTTACATGGGAAAATACTAGGAAAGTATTTTATGAATTTGCAGTTGTTTGATGCATAATAGCAGCTGGAAACATGGGAGAAAACTGTTGTCTTTTGGCAAGCCAACTTTCTCTGAATCATCAGTAAGTGCTCCAAGTACTCTGGGGTTCCATAGGACTAGCTTTTGAGAATCTATCGTTTAGTAAGATTTAGATCAGAGACATCCAGATATAATTCCTGGAAATTAAAAGAAATATAACACAAGAAGTTGAGTGTGTAAAGTTAGTGGGAACATATTCTCAAAAGGTGTAAAGTCTTCCTTGTTGCTCATCTTTAACATTATGAAGCATTGCAGGCTAAAACTCTTTACATGTAGTTTATGTTAAAGTTTGTATACTAACAGTACTTCATCAAGCCTTCCAGAAAGCATTGCAAAAAAATCAATTAACACAGCTTTCATGGGAAAGAAGAAATATCATTCGGTATTTCAGGTGAGAAAAATTAAAATACACAGAGCAGTGACTAAAACAAGGATTCACAGCAAATCAGTGTCTGAGCAGGAAAAGAATTAGGAGTTTTCCTTATGGATGTCCCTATTTTAATGAAAAGCTGCACAATAATGTGAGAAAAAAAAATCTGTGGTGGCATCAATAGGTGTAACTGATGCCTGTGCTCTTACATTATAACCAGATCAAATATAAAGCATTTAAATTTAAAATGCAGGATCTAGAAGGACATTAGAAACATCTAGTCAATAGCCTGCTGACAAACAAAATTTAACTGATTTTGTGATATACAAACCAAACCAAGAAAAATAAAGCACATATCTATGTCGTATCAAGTTACATTCTGTGGAAGATCCCAGAAACAGATTCCATAGATGAAAAGCCAAGATAATTCATAAAAGAAGCAGTGGAGGGAGCTGGGGTTGTTTGTCATGGAGAAAAGGAGGCTCAGGGGGGACCTTATCACACTCTACAACTGACTGAAAGGAGATTGTTGCCAGGTGGGGGTTGTTCTCTTTTATCAGGCAAGTGACAGGACAAGAAGACATGGTCTCGAGCTGCTTCAAGGAAGGTTCAAGTTGGAAATTAGGAAGAATTTCTTCACTGAAAGGGCACTGGAACAGGTTGTCCAGGGAGGGGTGGAGTCACCATCCCTGGAAGTGTTCAAGAAACAACTGGATGTGGCAATTGGAGCAACAGCTTAATTGACAAGGTGGTGCTCAGTCAAAGATTGGACATGATGGTTTCAGAAGTTTTTTCAAACATCAGTGATTCTATGATTCTCTGATTTCTCATGAGAATCCTGTGGATGGAATTCATAGGATCTCGCTTTAAAATTATATTTATATGTATATACCTACTATGTTAAAAAAAATTGAGAACACTGTATACTACTACTCTTAGTTCAACTGAAATAAATTACTTTAGATAACCTAAGTCTTTTGCAATAAGGATTTTTCCTGATGCAGAGATTTTTACTTTCTCTAATTAAAAACGGAAGGATTTTGGTTTATTAAACTTTGGCCAAAATGTTCAATATTTGCAACATGTGGAACACATTTTCATAATTTTGAAAAAGGAGCTTAGATAGAGCATGTAGAGGCTCCACTAGGACCACTGCCAGCAAGTCAAGTGAGATGATCCCTCTCCTCTAGTCAGCCCACTTTTGGAGAGCTGTGTCCAGTTCAGGGTTCTCCTGTACAAAACAGACATAAAAGAGCCAGTCCAGCAAAGGACAACAAATTTTTTAAGGGAATGGAGCATCTCCCTTGTGAGGAAAAGTTGAGAAAGTTGGCATTGTTGAATGTGGAGAAAAGAAGGCTCTGGGAGGTCTCATCAGTGTGCACAAGTATCTGAAGGGAAGGTGTAAAGAAGAGGGAGCCAGGCTCTTTTCAGTGCTGCCCAGTGACAAGAAGTGGGCACAAACTGAAACACGGGAGAATTATTTTAAATCTGAGGGCTGGAAAACTAGAGGTGATTGTATTAGAAAAAAACTGAAAGAACAAGTGAAACACCAAATAATAGGGAAGAGAGGATGGACAAGTAGCTGGGAATTAAACAAGAGCAATAAATGCATAGGGTGAGAAGACAACATCAAGGAAGAAGGGAAGAGAAAGCTGAGCATTTGGAGAAAAGAAACAGTGGGCTGGCAGCACCCTCAGGAAGCAGAAGTTACTTGGTGGTAATGAGCAGAGGAAAGACTCTGGGAAGCCCAGTGAAGGGAAGTGACACACTGGCCCACCGATGAAAGGAAAGGAAAGGGCGAGGCAGGCAGGACAGAGGATCTCAAACAGCTCCTGGTCATTTTTATAAGATCAAAGAATAGCTGTGTTCTGGGAGGACCAGAAAGCCTTTGATGTAATGGTAGTTTTGGCAAGATGCTACAGAATCAAAGCAAGAGGAAAAGAAAGTATTAACCCTTCGTTTCAGTATTTCCTCAACATTCATACAAAGTATAAAAAGCATTAAATAATCTCAAGAGCTAACAGCAAGATTTACTTATTGATGGAAGGCACATTGAGAGAGACATAGGGAGAACAAGCACATAAAAATGGATGGTGTCAGGCAGTGATATAATCTCTCTGCAAAATGCATTTGGTATTATTATCCTGCCAATTCTTCTTTTAAACTGGATGATAAACCAGAAAACTGGTGCAAATTTGAGTGTGATACTACAGGAGAATAAGCTAATAACTTCTACATTGTTGAGTGGATGCAGACAGAAATTTGTTTTACTGGTATTCAAAACCTCATTTTCTTGAACATAAAAATGCATTAGAATAAAATGCATACATGTTCATACTGAACAGAAAATTCATATTAAATAGCAATTTTGCTGAATACTTACAGCATTACTTCAGTTAACCTAGATTTATGGACATTGTAACAAAAAGTTGAATTGTGTCCAGAAAAGTCTGATCCAAGTCTAAGAAAGTGGTAACCTCACTTTTGGGTATTCTACTGAAAGCAACAAGCTGTTTTATTGATCAAAGGATATAGAATGCATATGATCACTGGAATAACTTCAGGATTTGGTTGATTTCAAATTAAATTTTGCAGTCTTCTATGTCAGACTAGTACTAGTAAGGCAGAGGAACATGACTTGTAGCTTATGCTCACAAAGAACAGTACATGTTTATAGAAACACGCTAAAATCCCAAGCACAGCACTGTAGCAGCATGCATCTACAAAATGCATCCTGACCTCTTTATGAGAAATAAATACACTTTTCATTATAGTCTCATCTGAGAATACAATGCAGACTTTTTCCCCAAAAAGTCATACACCTTTCTCTATAAATACAGACCCAGATCTTCTATGTAACAACAAAAGTATACTCAAGTATAAATTAACTCATTCTATTTAAAGAGAAATAATATTCTCTCAAAACATCAGAATAAATAATTAATTACTAAAGTAATTAGGGTATTTACTTGTTAATAGCTATGAAATAATTAAATTCACTTTAATTAACAGCATGAACCAAATAAAAAAAGCTAAACAAAATACATAATTTCTATACACTCAAAACCTCAGTTTTGCCTATACTTGTTACTCCTCTGGCACTTCTAAAGAGTTGAAGGATTATTCCAGAAAATATCTACGTTCTTCAGCTCCTTTTATACCCACTAGTGAGTCTGTCTAACAAGCCTTGTACTTCTGCTCCTGACCTGCACAATTTGCTGGAGTAAGAAGTGGTGTATCTATCTATTGAATCACACATCAAAACTGATCTGACTGAAAAAAGAACCAAAATATCCAAAAGCTTCTTCTAAATGGGTACTATTTGTTCTCGGGCTCCTTAAGGGAGTGATCAGGTCATGTGTAGTACCTTGAAGGAGGTTCATAATAACAGCACTTTCCTCTGGAAACAGGAGCTGGCTAAGGAAACAGAAAACCCAAGAAACTGCCTGGTACTGTAGACAGGAGATGCAGCTTCCTGATCAAACAGACTGCTGAGAGGAGAAGGAGCTGGCAGGGCTCAGAGAGAGGCAAGGGACCTCCTTGTTTGCAGCACCTCACAAAATCACTGAGTTAGATTAATCTAGGCCTGGAAGGTTAATTCACTAACAGCTCTGAATGGAATCTGAAAGGCTCATGTTACATTTCTTTCCCAAGTTTTTTTTTTATTATCTAAGTTGGCAAGTTCATCACTACAACAATTTTACGTGCAAGAGGTACAAATGAGTAGATTGTAGAGAAAGGGAGAACAGTGGGATAGTATGATAAATACGTTATCCTTCTCTTCTATCTGAACAATAACTTACAATTTTTTCTTTTTAAAGTAGGAGACATTGGAAGTATAAAAAGGAGAAAAGCGCCAGAAAAAATGGAAAGAAACATTTGTCACAAAATACAGACTGAATTTGCATGACACTGGGGGTATTTGCAAGCAACTATCCTCTACCTGTGCCAAAATAGCTCTGGGAGCAGAAAGGACAAGGAATTAGCAGGCAGTTTAACTCATGGATTGTGAGAAATGGATGGCAATGGATACATGCTTGACTGGTTGTCATGTAAGCAAACCATGAATAAGAGAAGGTCCTGAACAGAATTAATGTTCTGTCAACATCTGAGAGTCACACAGCACCATGTGAAGTGCCAGAACACTGAATGTCAGCATTCGCTTCCTGCTTCCACAAGGCAGGTGCTGCGGCACAGCACTCTGACTTCCAAAGAGCCTTTCATGACTGAATGAAAGATATTTTATAACATACTGAATACATTTAAAATATATTTTTGAAATCAGAAATTGTTTTCAGAGATGCAGAGAGTGTCAGAAAGAATAAAATAATAATTTGTACAAATAAATTTTATAAAGTTTATACTTGCAGCACTGATATTGTCTCAGTAATGGTTTCTTTAGATGAAATTTTCTGGATTTCTCATGAAAAGAAACTATGGGCCTGATACATACAATTTGTGATGTCTTATTGGACATTCCTACACGAAGGGAAAGAAGAATGGTTCTGAAACTACATGACAAGATGAAACTCATTCCGGCTATTCCACCTGGTGGACTTACTACCTTGGGACATCTGGAAAATGCATTCACAGCATGTACAGGCATAAAGTTTTGCTCTTCCAACTTGACATAATATTAAATTATATTAATTAGTGGTTAAAATTACATTCCTTTACTCTTTCCATTGCAGTGTTGATATGAGCTGATGAATTGATTCTGTCCTGCACCTCCCAGACCAAAAAAGTAAGTACACAGAGTAGTCACTGAAATAATTAGATCTATCACATGGACCTCAAACACTAAAAATGTCAGAAAAATAACATCTTTTGTATGGATAAAATCTAAAACATTTCTCTTCTCAGGGATGGGATGAGGACTGAACTGTACAGAAAAGTGACAACACTAAAATACACTGTATTTCATATAATGAGTACACAAATACTGTAGTAAAGATCTATACAGAGAGCTGCAGTGCAAAATTACCACACCTTCTCTTAAAAGTAAAATGACAGTTAAAAACCCAGAACTGCAACCCTTAAAAAAATATATAAATAATATTTTAATAATTTAGACAAATTATCAGCAATGTAATTGTGATTGGCTTGGAAATTAATTTAAGAAACTTACCATTTCTAAGGCCATAATACGTTCCTAAAAGCAAAACAGAAGAAGCCATTAGAAAGCAAAGAATATAAACACAGTGGAAGTCAAAGAATGATGAATAGGATTAATTTTGGGGTTTTGGTGGTCTCATATGCACAGTTTTTGTAAAAAACTTACTGAGTAGGAACTGTTGGACTTTATTGGATGTTCTTATCATACTATCACATTTAGAAATTTGCCCCAAAAAATAAGAAACCACCCAGAAACAAGGTGAGAAAGGATTTGAGAAAAATTATTCCACAATATATTTTTTTCAATTAGTGCATTAGGTTTTCAATATTGCTGATTTTACTCTTATATATCCCAAAGATTGATTCCTTTTTTTATCATCTGTGACTGTAAATCTAGCATGTTTTGGAATTCATGTCATCTTAGCATCAGGCTTAGTTTTCTTTTACGCACTTCCTTAGAAAACTAGAAAGTAAATTCTATATCATTATTCTTTCATCCAGAAATAGCTCTGAATAATGTTTTGTTAATAACAGGATGACATTAGTCAAACAAATAAAACAAACTTGTGTCAGTTTTAATCCAGCACAAAATACTGAGAACCCAGAATTAGCTAATCTATTGCATATATTTCAACATTCTTTTCCCACTAAGAAGTATTTTTAAGAAAAATATGAAGTTAGTAAAATCAAGATAGTGTATTCTGGTACTATATCCTGACTAGGTATGGTATTTTAAGTAATTTGACAAAACATATAGTCAAGTGCTTAGGTGAGTCCATTTAGAGTATGTGACCATTAAGACATTACAGGAACTCTTCCCTTACTCTAATATTACTCATTTTTTTTCTCAAGCAAGGTAGTGTATCACATGCTAAAGTCTTTATTCTTCCTTAGGAGCAGGTCTGAGATACAGATTATTTCTGTACATCAGAACAAACATATGACAAAAATATTATATTAAACACTCAGAAATTTTTATTCTGAGATGTTTGATCCTCCACAGAATTGCAGTAGCAAACATTCATATTTATTTAAAGATTCTGCAACAAAGCACATACTCATTACCATAAAAAAGATGTTATTTACAGATCTCATGAATTTCTGGTGATAAGGAACATCAATTCAGACACAAAATTTTTCAATTAAAGAGGACTACTTTGATAAAAAAGGTTTTAGAGTGAGTGAGGATGGTTCCAATGATACAATAAAGAGCGTTTTCAAAATAACTCGTGCATTAATTAAAGTGCATGATATAGTTGCCAAATTCTAAAAATATAACAAACTCTTAAAATATCAGCAGTTACTTTTCCAAAGACTAGCATCTAATGTATTGGGAAATTTGCCATGGATAATTGATACATTACTTGACTGTGAAAGCATGGATATCTGAAGGGAGAAAAAGATGCTATCAAGCATTTGCATAGAAGAACAGCAGCCAGAGCACTACAATTCACACACTTAACCAGAACTACCAGTCAGGGAAAGGAATAAAGCAATTTAATCAGGAACCTGACAGTCAGGCAGGCACATATAACCATGTGTACACTACTGTGATGCAACTTCCTGCAGTCTAAAATTACTCCTCTTTCAATCAGAAGTAATATCATTAGAACAATTTGTCAACCATGAAGCTTCACATGAAAGCAGATGCAGAGTTGCTTCACATGAAAGGAGATCTTTTTACATTGATGTAACTAGAAATGCACCTGTGTAAACTGCTTGCACAGACAAGCTCTCAGCCTTGTTGAACTTGAGCTGCCAGAAAGCCAGGCCAAGATTTTTGTTTGAACAGGAAACAGCTGGATTGGCGTGTTGTGTAACTTTTGGGTCTTGCAACTTGTCTCTTCTTACTGGATCAAACTGTTTGTACACTAATTTCTTTGATACCTCTAGCCCTCAGAATGCCTTCTATTTATTATATGAGAGGAGAAGGCTTATCTTCAAACAAACTCCTATGATCAAAACTCAGGTCAATACACAATGTCATTTTCCTTATGAGCCTTATCTTCATAAACTCCCTCACAAATATCCTGCTTTCAGTACACTTACAGAATGCTGACTCATTGATACTCTTCATATTGTATGTCAACTTTTTTATATTCATATTGGGTATTGTCTGCAGCAATTTGTTGTTAAAAATTTCTTTTCTTCTTTCTGAGTTCTGAAGAATACACACATAACCCTAGCCTCCTGTGCCTCACAGTTCAGACATTCCAGCCCAGTTTTGCTTTCTAAGCCATTTCAATTTGAAAGGAGTATGTTTTCTTTGACTGTAATGCTTCAATACTATTCCAAAGCTGAGCTGAGGGTAAATCTGACTTTTTAAGCACAAGTCTAAAGTGCTTAGCACATACAGCTTTACCGCTAGATGACACAGAATAAGGATTTATAATATTGTATCAGGTCCTACCAAATACTGACTGGTCTTCTTTCTCAGAAATGTGACTATGAACATTTAGAGCTTCAGAGGCTTTAAATACTTACTTACTTACTGGAATACCTCGCTTTCAGTTTTATTTAGCTTTACAAAAGAAAGTAAGACAGTCCAGAGAATTTAACCCAACCAGTGAAAAAACTCAGCAGTGAGTAGTACTAGCTATTTGGTCTGTATTTGTCTGCATATATTTCCAAATCTGAAATTAAGCCATAAGGCAGTTCAGAAGATTATAATGCTCTAATAAAATACCACAGTTTTAAGAAATGTAACAAAAAATGCAGCTAGTTAGTTGAGCAAAAAATATACCTGGAGAGCTCCCATTTCTTCCTCTTTTCTGTGTGTCTTCTCTAGTAGCTCTGCAAAAATGAAAAATGGAAATTCAACTTCCTGTCTCATGGCCTGACAGAAAAAGTACTGTGTAAAACAGTAATTGTATTTTTTATTTTACAGATTTCACAACACCCCTTTTCAGCTGATTAAATAACAGATGAAATGTGTCAGTGATATGATTGTTTCCAAGCATGGGCTGTTGAGGTGACTAAAAAACAGCCTCAAGAAGGAAAGACAGTTTGACTGGGGGGGGAGCTTTAAGATTCACTTAAATTCAGATAAACTTTTCTATACTGAAATAAATCTTCTCGTGTACTTTTTAAAATTGAGTTTAAAAAATCAAACAGATTCTCTCTAAAAATAGTCTAAAACCGATTGTCAAAGCCATGCAATTATATATGAAAAGTTACTGTAAAATAATGCAGACTATTCTGACTGACAATAATTACCTCCTCTCACTAAAATGGAACAATTGCGCTAAGGAAAATAATTCACTGTGACAAAATATTAAAAAAGTTTTCATACAGTCTCTACAAGATAAAATCCTAATATCTCATACGGTCATGTGGGACAATTACAGACATTGGCACATATATGCACATATGTAACATTTCACATTAGAAATTAATTTTGTTGGAATTCTGTGGCTTATGTCATGAGTTGATTTTCCCTTTTATTTCATTCACATCGTTTTATGATTAAAATCATGTTTTAGATAAATTGCAACATATTCAGAATTCTGGGAAACCTTAAATTTATAACCTCATAAAGATCAGGAAAAATGAAAAAACATGCTGCAGGCTTATTGCTATTTTAACTATCAGAAGTTCACTTGTGAATTTTGCATGAGAAGAGCACTGCTTTATCTAAGCCAGAGACTGACTCTGAATTCAGATATGCTCCAGTTTGTTAGCAATTAGGAGAGTTATGAGATAATGGAACTGCCTTGACAACATCAGAGGACTGAATTCTGACTGTCAATTCCCTAAGCATCCAAGTACAGAACAGCTAACTGAAATTACCTGTGTTTACCTCCTTAAAAAATAAAATTTACTGCTTACATAGCCATAAAGATAAGCTTCAATGATTTATATTCTACTGAAATTAATTTGAGATCTTTCCTTTATATCTATAATCTTTTACTTTTCTCCTTCTCCTGTGATCTCCAGTGATCCAATTGCCACATAGATTACTGTAGCCAAATGCGCTGCCATCAACATTAATAGGAGAATTTTGTGTTGAAAAGTAGCTGCCCTGTATGTTTTCTTTGGATACATTCCAGTAGTAGATGTAAGATGATAAAAAATTGTATTTTAATACAAGCTTTTAAAAATTTTTGGAGCAAGAAATGTCTAAGAGAAAAGGGTGGGAAATGAAAAATTAATTCCCGTGTTCCATCTGACAAAAAACAACCCCCCAATTATTATACCTGACTTTGCTTTATTTTCATTCTAATGTAGTAATTAAGATTCTATTGGACAGACACAATTGTTCTAAGTGAAAAGGTTGCTATTACAAGGTTCTTTTCAAACATCTTCTACAAACGTAAAATAAGTTGAATTGATTTCTGCTAATAGTCTTTAGATTTGAAAGCTCCATATCTCAAATTAGGGTCATCTAGAACCCATTTACTTTATTCTACCCCTACCTAAATCAGTTGTCCCGGAGGACACTTCACTAAATTCTGTTCCTGGAACAGAGGTGTGGCAGGCAGGTGTTGAAGTGGTGTTAACTGACAGAATATACACCTGTACCTCCTTTATGAACACATATTTCAAAATCAAGTTTTGCATTGCAACTGATGATTCCATTTAGTATTCCATGTAAAATAATGGCATGTGTTCTCTAAAGCTGAAGTAAAAAAATTAAAATTTAAGCAATATATATTAAACAGCTATACAAAAAACCATATATGGCCTATTATATCATTCCTCTGGACATCATTTACCATGACAGAATAATTTTGCTTAATTGATCTGAAAAGCTCTGTTGATTTATCTTATCATTTGTACAACACTTCCCATATTTAAGTTCTTACACAAACTTAAATATGTTTTATGTCACGCGCCAGAAAATAATGTTGCAATAAAGTTAAGACAGAAAATGCATTGTGTAAGCAACAGAGCAAAGATGGTCACTGGTCCTAGTGGAGGCTCTTTTCACACATCCTATGAAAAGCCTTTGAGTTTTCCCATTGAAATTTTGTTTGTAAATGAAGTTGCACAGTGGCATGGGTTGCCACAACAATCCTGCTATCATCTTCTTTCAAGACCTAATGTAACCACAGGGCACCTGGGGATTTTTTAAGGCGATACATCATTATTCTCATGGGGCACAGAACACATCAATTTATAAATTTAGTAGAAGAAATAGCATTCTTGAAAAAGGCACCTTTAGGCATTGATGGCTCTTCTCAAGATGAATAATACATGGAAAAAGACAACAAGAGAGATGAGATGTAGAAATAAAGATATTCATCAACATATTCCCTTTTTATTTCTACCTAAATATGAAGCTTGCTATCCAATAAAGAACTATAAGCTAAAACTATTTTAAAAATCAGATATATATCAGATGTTTGAAACTGCTCAAAATCAACAGCAAGCACAGGATATTGTCTGCAAAATTAGAGATCATACTTTTGTGAAGTTATACAAAAACAATTTATTTACAGTGCTTCAATTACAACTCATGTAAATATTATATCTCATTGAGCTATGCATGAGTAAACACAAAGTGAGTGTCCTTGAAGTTACACTACAATGACTTAGATTTGACTATTCAAACTTAAAGGAAAAATATAGGCTATGATTTAAAACATTCTGTCAGAATCATCATCTGTTGCAGTTTGCCTGACAGTGAACCACCACAGTATGTTGCAAAACACTGCAAATACTAGGCTGGAGATGAAGATTACATATTCCATTATACCACACAGACAAGTGAGGATAAAAGGGTTACTTGAACAGATTTTTCACACACACCCCTCAGTTGTAATTTTTACTGCTGGTGAAAAGTACCAGAAAATAGCTTTAGGAGCAGTTATTTATTGATTGAAATGATTAAAATGCAACAGTTCTATCTTATTTATCTTAGCTTATCTTAGCTTATTGATCCATTAATATGCCAATAACTAACTACAATATTAAAACTCCTTCATGAACTAAAATGTTCAAGTCCTTTATCTCTATAAAAGATGCAACAAAGGTGGGACAATGAGTTTCTATAACTGAATTTATAATTTCTATAATGTACTGGGTAAAACAAAAAGTTTCCTTTTGTTTCTAACATGATGTCTGGACTGTAAATTACTTTTTTATATGTATAATTCTTGCTTCTGATTTGCTAATTTGCTCTTTCAATAAGTCTTCTTTGTGTTTCATTCTGATATTTCTCTTTATTTCCCTTTCACTTTGATTGGTATTTGATGTAGAATATCCACTTAAGAGTATCTCCCACATTCCACTTAGAAAACCTCTTCCAACTTTTCACTTGTCCTAAGGAACAGTCCAAAATTCTCCTCATCAGTTTTATAACCTCTCTGCACCTGTCACTACCTACTACACTACTACAGTGTCTGTCTTACTATGAATTCAAAATTTCAGGAGTGGATATATGTATGCATTCAAATGCACAGCTTAAGTACACAAGATACTTGGCCAAGTTGCTGTAACCTCTTCTACAGTCCGAATAGGATTGCATTGGAATAGTTTGTCTGAATATGAGAATATATTCAAAACTTAAACTATAAGGTTACCAATCACAAAAATTATAGGTCCCAGTGTGCTGCCTTTCAAGAGGCCATTATCAAAAGAATGAGGATTTTTTTTTCCAAAGCTTAAATGAGATCTTTTAGTTCTATTCTTGGCTCCCCTCTATTCCTGGGAAATTTTCTGTGCCTCATTTCAACATGGCTAAAGAAAATATTTCTCTATCTTCTGACGTGAAGCTCAAACAAAGTGCACTGAAATCCAGGCAAAATATTCCTATGAACTTCCTTATGAATACAAAAGGTGACAACAGGCCAAAACTTCTCTGTCTTAGCAACTGCCTAAGGTACGAGCTGGGAGATATATTATGTCTATTATATTTGTTTAGGACCATGTTGATTCCCAACTGAAACTGCTATAGGAGGAGTACGAGGGAGGGCTGTGAACATAGATGAAGTTAACACATCTTGAACCACAGTTATAAGCATTCTGTTGTTTTTCTTTGAATGACCCTTATGTACCAGCAGACATGCTGTAGAGGATTCCAAATGCTCCTGAGGGACCTTAGGGTTTCTAGTTAAAAAAAAAATTAATAAAGAACAACTTCCCAAAACAAGCATCATTTCCTAGATGCTTTAGTAAGTTCCAGTAAGTTTCATTAAGAAACGCTTAGTGACACAGACAAATAAGAATGCTAACCTTGAAGTGATAAAAACATCTTGTTCTGATTCAAAGACAGTTTCATTATGAAGATGTGATCAAGGCACAGGTCTAGCACTGTGGGGTCGAACTTAAAAAGGTGTGCCTATTTATTTATCATCAAGTAGTATATTTAGATGTATTTATTGTCAATAAATAAATATACATATATTAGGGGTGTATAGTCACAAGATTTTTACACTGATGGGGCATGGAATCAATAAAGTTTGGAGACTGGCGCTCAGTATTAAGAACCTTGGAACAATCTCACTTCTGAAATAAGTAGACTATGGCTGGCAGTTAACATCCTGAATTTGAGTTTTTTCAATACAGGCATTTAGTTTTTATAAAGCTGAAATGTTTTCTAGCCTCTCACTCCAAAATTCTTTCTCCTTTATATGTCAAACAGCATATGCTGTAACACACAGGACTGAGAGGAAAAAAGCAAAGCTCAAGGAAGAACAAGGTCTAATGAGAAGGGTGTCCATGGGAAGAGGAAACTGTGTGGGAAGAAAGAGGAAGAGAAGAAGGGACTAGAACTATTTACAGTAAAGGAACAGAACAAGAATGTGTGGCTTATTATTCAAATAGAGGCTCTCCCATAAGCCGTGGATCATACCTAGATACATTACTGTAGCTTTTGAGTGATTGGTATCAACCAATCTTCAAGTGCCAAACACATCTTTGTATGTAGAAGAGGAACAATCTGTATGTTAATACAAACCTAAGATTTTTTAGTCTAGAATTATGATTGTTGCCTCTAAACAGCTGCCACTATTACAAATTCAGAGGTGGTAACCCAGGCATTGCTTGTTCCCTGAAGCAGTGTCCAAACAAGTAAGCTGAATTGCAGCCAGAACAGAATCAAGGGTCTCTTCTAGAATCTAGAGAGATGCTACATCAGAATTAACACAGCTGGGATAGCAATAAAGCTATTAACTCACAGTGAGTCACAACTGCAGAGCTACAGAAAATCTTCGGTTTGCATTATTTGCTCAACTGCTCTCTACAGAGATGTAAAAGCATATAAAAAGTATATCAAGTCAGACCACTGGAATTTCAGTTTTAGGCAGACTCATTAATCAATCAACTTGTCTCAGTCCTAAGCAGCCACTTTTCATTACCAGGAATACTAAATCTTCTATTAGCGTCCTTGCACTATGGACTTTATTCTGTTTCACTACTGTAGGATGATACCACCATAGCTTTTTTTATTGAAGACTTTACCAAGCAATGATTTTACTAACAAAAAAAAACCAAAAAAACCCACTGCATGCTAGAATTTTCTTTATGCCTCTATTTAATGATTTCTTTAAAAATTTCTTTAAATTCACATATTTCACACTAAATTAATAATTTAGACTGAAATAAGAACTTTCTTGTCTGAAAACAAGAAGTACAGATATCAAGAACGGTATAAACAAACAAAAACAAAAAAAAAAAAAAAAAACAACAAAAACATTAAAAACATAATGGAAAATTGGTCCAGTAAAGCAAAAATTTTATCTGAAAGGCATGGCATCTGCCATGAAAATGAAAATGGGACACACCAAATACCAAAATGCAGTTGACAATTTTTTCCCCATTGTTTTTAAATACTGCTTTGGATAGCTGGTTTGAAAACGGCTTGGGAGCTTCAGGATGTTGACATTTTCTGATTACAAATTATCTACTTTTAAAACCTACATCCACAAATCTGCTGCAACCAGAAGGCTGCTGTGAAAATTTAAAACAAGCCATACAGGTGTTCATTAAATCTATGCTCAAAATAATGATTTAAACTGTATTAAAAGAGCCCTAATAATTGCAATTTACCCTCATCTTGTAACATCCTCTGTGTCAATGTCATGGGTTTTTTTTCCATTTAACATGCTTAAGGATTAAAAAGGGTAAGAATACAGCAGGAAAAGCCAGCACTGTTCCTGGCTATGTCCTCCTCTTACATGAGCGAAGGAACATTGTCCTGTAACTGCACTTCAAATACAAAATCCAAACCTCAAACAGCAAAAAGAGTGAAATCCTTCTTGTCATTATAGACTCGGGATTATGCCTTTTATTTGCAGGCAAAAGGAGAAAAAAAATTAAGTGAAACACAAACTTTCCTCATGACAAAATTTTTAGTACCATTGAAGGCAGTAATAAAATATTAATTTATTTTCAGTAACCCAGAAAGTATTTTCAAATTTCTTCTTGCTTACTCTCAAAGACACATATGCTAAAGAGAATTTGTTAACACATATACACAGGGTATTTGAATAGTTAAACACTAGATTTGGAGTATGCTTCTATGCTTTTCTTTTAGCTACTATTTACTGAAACATCTATCAAAAGACTCCAGCTCTACTTACAGACTGTCATAAGGGTGGCATGACTTGACTACAATAACAGAAGTCTCTTGTCAGTCATAACTATGCAGAATTTCTTCTGAGGAAAAAAAATATTTAAAACCCTAAAAATAAAGATAATTCATGAAATAATTGAGATTTACTGAATTTAGAAATTATTCTGACACTAGAAACTCAAACAGAATTGACATATTGACATTCTGAATTTCTGTCACTAAGCATTCTATGATGACTATTAATATTTCTAAGGCCTTGAATGCCAATTACTTGATTCTACTTCTAGCTGAAACTGTTATCACATATATAAGTATTGATTACTCATGCAGCAGTAACATAGCCAACCAGTGCTGGAATGGAGGCAGTAATGTTCCTACTACGAATAAATCTTGAGAACAGACTTTTTTAAACAAAATCTAACATACAATGGTCGTGAATAAACACTTCAGATGTTATTTAACAAATTTTGCTGAGAAGCCATCAATTTTCAACCAACCCTAGCAATGCAACAGCACATTTATACTACAATGAAATTCTTTACTAATAGCTTCAAATAAGCTAGTTTGGGTACTAATGACTATGTAATTACTACTCCTTCCTATCCCACAGAAGCCAGTCCAACCCAGCTGACATGGTGCTAACAACAAGTGCTCCAGTTCCACAAGATATGCTCAGATCACATCATAGATGGCATTTGCAGCTGCATTTGCCAAAAGGCATGGAGGTCTCTGCTCCCTGCCTCTGGTTGTCCATTGCTCTTGCTTTTGTCCTGCTTTGGCAAAATGACAAACTTGGACGTCCAAAGGGTCTCAGTTCATTACAACGAGAACAGCATACTGGCAAAAACCAGACAGCCCTATATGGCTAATATTGAGTAATACACAATTACAGAGGGGTCCAACGAGCAGGAGTCATGGAACAAGGGATGGAGAAAGTAGCACTGGTGGGAGTGAGAGAAACGGAAATAAGAACTCTGCCTGTTGTCTGCAGTGATATTAAATGTCTCCATGAAGAGGAAACTGCAATTTGACCCACTAACTCACGATTATCTTGGATTTGTGTGTGCAAGCTATCATCACACCTGTCCGTAGCACAGATCTATGCAAGGAAACTGAAAAATGGCTTTTTCTCCCATAGTTTTTATTAGAAAACCTATTAAATAACCTGGAAAGAAAAAAAAAATCAGGATTATATAGAAGAAAATATAGTAAGAAATATCTCAAAGCAAGGTCCGCATAATAGTTGATATTTTAAACAGAAAATGCAGTTGAACAGTTTTATCACTGCATATAATATATAATTGTTAAATTCTCTCCTGAATGGAGAAACATTTCCTTTCTGATAATGAATAAAATTTTCCAGGAGCACATAGAAAGAAATTGAAACTTAATTTGTTTTCATTTACCAACTGCAAGCTAAACAGATAATTTGTCATTTCTTGTTTTAGAAAATTATGTTGATATGTTTATGGACATGGTAGCTATATAAAAATTATGGTATGGCATATGTAAATGACAAAACAGGAAATTGAATGCCACTTTCTTCAGCGAGCTCTCTCTCTTAATATCCTAGGATTTTCTTTTGTATCATCCCAACCATATTTATGCATATCAGCAAATTTCCTTTTGGCTACATCTGAAAGGCAGCTGCAGATCTTAATGCAAACAGAACTGATCTTGGAACTATCAGCTAAGGAATAGTCAATAGTTAAGGGTGTCCAGGTTTTTGAAGCATCTAGTGCAGCTCATTTGAATTGAAGTAACTGGGAAAACCAAAGGAGGCCAACAGCTGCAAGACAGAAGTGAATTTCTTAATTGGGCTATTTGAAGATCAGAACTAAACAATTCATTTGTAATGTTTACAGCATAGGAAAACAGATAATATGGGAAGCTCAAAGATAGTGATCTGGAAATTAAGTTTCCCTACTAATCTCAGAAAAAAAGGGATCTTTTAGCAGCTTGGATGTTCTGTCAGAAGAGTAAAGCACACCACAAAGGTCCTATCTCCATGGGATTCACTCCTTGATAAATGCTGTAAGAAAGCTTTTAATTCTAACAGATGGCCCTATGCATCACTAGGATCCAAACAGCTTCTAAGGAAACATTTACTTCAAACAAATAAACATACACTCACAGAGGTCAGTATGTCTCATTGACGCCCAACATAATGCAACTAGAAATTACATAAAACCCTGTCTATTACACATGCTGCAGAGTAAGATGCAATAAACTGTGCTGGCAATTATGAAGAAAGCTATAATAGCAATGCTATTCTTCTAATTTTTTCAGCTGCAGTTAGGCTTTAAGTTTATTCCTTGATGGGACAATCCTGTTGTACTGTCCCATGGTAAATGATGATACACAACTGAGACTTGCCAGCTCACCTGGCAAACATTTTAACTTTCAGTGAATGGCACGTTTCATTTAATATCTAAAAATCTATTCTGAAAATTACACTATCTAAATGCACTAACTTATTATTCCTTCCACATAGTCATTTGCAAAAATCTACAGCACAAAATGTCTAGTAAATTTTTTCAATAACTTTTTATACATATATTTGAGGAAGAAATCTCTCCTATCTCCAAAAGAGAAAATATCAAGAGGAAAATTAGATGTATTCTAACTGAATAGCAACATCAGATCTTTTTTCTTTTCTTTCTCTGGTGCAGTGGAGTATGTGTCATTTTCAACTGCCACTTGAATTTTTATTTCTCATTGATAGAATTCCTGGAGACTGATTACAAAAAGCCCCAGATTTACACTGCTGTTTAACTGATTAAAAAGGAAAGAAGGCATTAGTCTCACAATGAAGATTATATAGAGAAATGTATATCCAGTATGGCCAGTATAAATCATGCACTATAAAAATTTTATTTGTTATAGAAAGACAGTGCATATCTTATTACAATGTTGGTAAGAGCTACAAGTAAATTATGTTTATTATAGAACTGCTCATCCCATTCTCCCAACACTATGTAATTTCTACAGGTAGAGACATTTAAATAGTAATCAAAGAAATGGCAAAATGACTGTCAAAATCCCACAAAATACAATTGTAAATGGGAGAATACATTGAATACTCTACACACCTAATCCTTTACCTATTTATATTATAGTTGCACATCTGTTTAATCTCAGCAATGCAAATGCAAGGAACAAACTGAAGCTTGCTAAAGTGCTAAAATGCTTGATATGTTTTTACATGATGCCTCTTGCAGCACACGCTATAAACTATATTGGAAAACAGAAACCTGGAAAGTGTTTTCAATAGTTGGGGCATCATCTAGGTAGGAATGGAGAGGAACCAAGCAAACAGTAAACTTGATTCACTGGAAATGTCCCTGAAGGGTATAATTGCTATGAGACAGGGTATAATGTGCATTGATCTGCTCATGCCTCTTGAGAACAGAGAAAACAACAGAAAACTACTCTTAATGTACACCCAATGCTGAAAATTTATACTGTTTATGTAAGGTTTTATACCCTCTAGCAACCTTATTAAAAGGCTAAATTTCTCTTCCCTTGTGTCTTTATATTATGTATGCCAAAATATAATTACAAAAATTAAAGCTCCTGAGACTAAAAGTAAATGTTTAAGCCCTAGCTCTAGTTTTGTACTGTGAAAAAAAAGGTTCTAGACTTTCTTCAGAATACAAGAAAATAACCAAAATGAAAACCTGAGTTTGCTTTTCAGAAACTCTTACGAAGAAGTTTGTATGCTATTCTGTGGCTTCTAAAATTTTACTCCTTTGTCTAGTATAATTTTCTTTTGCTGCAACAATATTTGTTGCTGGCATATTTATTTCAAAAAGCCTTTAAACTGACATAAGGGTAGGATTATTTTTTCTGCATGACAATCTACAGGTTTAATAGTAACAAGAAACTACAAATCCTAGATAATCTTCAGTTTCAAAGTAATACTTAAAATTAATCATGTTGGGTTTCTCTACTCTATCAAGCTTTCTGACAGCATCTTTTCCAGATCTACACTTAACACATTGTATAATGTCCAGTGAAACACAAAACTGTACTTCTCCTCTACATGCTTGATCCTCAAACTTCATTTGTCCCAAAGCACTAGCATGTTCAGCAACAGATATTTTCCCATTCAATAAAACCTAGGTTTACTGTAAATATCTGTCCTTCTGCTGTCTCGATGTGTATTTTATACACTAGCAAACCAGTTTGCTTGAGCTAAAATGTAACAATATTATAACTTTCTGCAATGAACGCTCTCTTGGATCTTGTTTGTTCTGCTAAGGCAATGCAAACAAAGTCTTTAGAGCAATTTAAAAAAAAAACAGAGTAATCTCTTACAGGACACAGACTAAAAGCACTGCTCAGGAAAAAGAATAATGTCAGATGTGCAACCTGAAACCAGAGTACACATGCAACTTGCACACTGTATACTTCAGTGGGAAAAGAACATATGCAACAGATTTTAAGATATAAGACACCTAATTCTATTTTTTCTTGACCTGGCATCACAAAATATTATTCATACTGGTAATTCAGATGTAAAAAGAAATTACCCAGCTTCTGATGACCATACGCATTTCCAGAGATTATATAAGTCTGTAAAAATGCCCTAATTAGAACTGGCATCTATCTTAGTGAATTGGCATTATGAGTACTGACATTTCTTCCTAACCTGATGCAGTGTGGCTCCTGGATCTGTCTACTACTACTCAAGTAAGTTAGATTATTACAAGTTAGTGAATCATCATCAATAAAATTCCCAGTGAAGAAAAAGAAATTGATTACAAAAACCTTATGAGTAGCAACAAACAGAATGCTCAAATTCAATCATACTATATTTATACATTACCACTTCAGGAAATATGAAATGCTAATTTTGTGAACTGAAAGCATTTTATTCTTATAGCAACAACAGATTTAGGCATGAAAAACGCATAATCATGCAGCTAAATGTCCTCCATAATCATACCATTATCAGTTACAGTAAGGATGGACATTTTCATAATTCAGTAGTAATAACACTGTCTTTATTGTAAATAACTCCTTGGAAATCAAAATTCCTTCCAGACAACAAGCAAAATCTGTTGCTTACAGCAAGACTACAAAATGCTTACTTTAATCAAGTTACTTTAATCAAGTCACACACTGAAGTGTTTTAAGATGAGATTAAAATAAAGTTGCAGTGTACTGTAAACACATTAGATTTTAAAATACAATCATTTTTGAAACAGTCAAAAAAGAAATTTTAAAAGGCTTTCCATTTTTATTCCCCTCACAATGCAATCTTCCCACAATGTCAGAAGCCAGCCTGAAGATGTTATACTATATACATACTGCATATAAGATACATATATCAGAGAGAGTATTTTTGTATTTGCAAATCTGAAATGTTTTTGAAATAAGTTAGAAATATTCCAGCCTTAAAGTTCAGATCTTATCCCACACAGTCGCTTATATTCTCTGTTTCACTGTAAGACATGAATAGTCCATGATACAAAGTCATTAAACCAGTCTGTGTAGGTAAGTCTCATTGACCAAGAATGAAGTATTAATATTTCTCCAGCTTTTATGAGAATAAGCATGTATATAGTAGACTATCCACATTCCACTATTTCTTAAGAAGCCACTTTAATAAAACATTGCCCAACATACTTGTAATCCCTTTAATACACTTGAGAAACATCAGGTCAACATTCCCAACCATTTGGAGAACAAAGTCCCTTCTTCCTCAGAAACAATGATGGCAAGAAGCTGTGCAAAGCAAACTTCCTCCCAAGTTCCATGACATGTCTCATGGCTTCACAGAAGCAAGGCGTCTGAAAAACTAAGTTCTCTGCCAATTTAAATATGCTTCTGCTAAAAAAAAAACTGGTTTATAATAGGCATTAAGAACTTGGTACAGAAACTGGATTGCCAAATAGCTATAAGATCATTGCATTATATTCAACAGCATCCTAATTCAATTCTGTCCTTTGAGCTCTTCCTTAATAAAAATGTAGATTTTAAGCATGTTGCATTAGAACAAAATTATTTCACTAGGATTTTTTCATTTTATATAGTGTCTTGCAAGAAATGGTATACTGTCTGATCATTGGATTTTGCAAGTAGAAGCAGTTTTCCATACAGACAACATTCAAGCCTTATTTTCAAAAAATGCTGTACCTAGAATTTCAATCTAAGGAAGAAAATAATGTTCTACAGCCGAGTCATCAAATATAATTAAAGCCAGGAAGACAAAGTTTCTGTCCTGGCAGCTATGTATAACACTGATGCAGTATGTACATATGCATGAAGTATATACATATGTATATTTCAATGAATCTTTTTTCTTGGGTTTGCACTCAGTTTCTTTCTCTAGAAGAAAATCTCAATTCACCAGCTATACTAAGACAACAAATACTGCAAAAACAACAACAACAACAACAAAATATTATCCACAACAGAATCATAAGTTTTAGAATTATGAAACAAAAATTAAGGTGATAAATTTTACATTCAAATGTTTTCCACTAAACAGAGATTTACAAACTAGCAATATATAATATTGCACAAAGGTATACTGGTCAAATACCAAATACTTGAAAAGAAGTACTGCAATACAAACATGTGTATTTTTAAATACACATTTAAAAATGTGTATTTAAATACACATTTTAAAAATGTGTATTTTAAAAAGTAGAAAGGTGGTATAAAGTTAAGATATACAACTAAGGAATAGGAGACCAAGCTTTACTCTCAGTTCCCTCTTTTTTTTTTTATACATACCCCAAGCACATTTTCTTTGACTCAGATACTCTATCTGTTTAAGCAAAAAAAAATAAAACTTTATAACAATGTTTACTGACAGTGCTTAATAACCTGCAACTCAAGTCCTTTAAGATTGACAGAAGTATCCAAATCATGCCCTTGACTATGTTATGACCTTATCCTAGAGACATAATAGATGCCAACAAGAAAAATACTGTGACTCTCTCTGCCCACTCTAAAGAAGATTCAGATATATGTGCCCATTATTATGCATGAATTGTAAAAAATCTACATAGAAGAACTTGTTATTTAGTAAAAACAATTAGTAGCTTACTGTTCTAATCATTCATACCGTATGAAACGCATTGTTCATTTGCTTGTCTTGCTTGTCTTTAAAACATTTTTAAGGACTTTCCCCTTCAACTACAAAATATGTAAAGCATCTAAAAGTACCAATCACAGCTCCTATTTTCTTAAACCAAAACCAAAAAGAAAAAATAAAGATGTTAGATACAGTTTTTACCTTGAACATGCTGATCAGAATAAATATTCAACCTAGGAATTTGTCATATTTCACCCACTAGAAGGAAAGCATGTGGAAACAGATTAAATATTACCTATTTAATTTAATCTTTATGTAGAAAAATCCTAAACCAGCTAGACTTCTTTTTTTTTCAAGAATTCACTTAAAATGTATATTCTGTGATTAGAATTATTTTATTGCATACAGTCAACATTAAGAATTAGTTTTACTGAGGAATGAGGAATTTTTTTGGTACTGACATAGGACTTAAATTCTCCAAATACACAATATCATTAGGACTCACTTTAGGAAAAAAATGGATTTTAAATAGCATGTCAGCTGAAAGGATATTAAATCTATTAACAGAGCAATGAACTACACTGAAAAATATATTCTATTACAGCCTGAAAAATTCTAGGCAAAACCATTAAGACAAGCTCTAATTTTGAAATGTATTAAATCTATGACATAGCAAGATGCAAGATTTTAATTACTTTTTTAATTTCAAAAACTTTACTATACTAAATCGTATATAGCATTTTTTTCATTTCTGTTCAAATTCCCAACATGATTCATCTATATTTTAGACTAAGATGGCTTTGAACAAGGGAATAGGCACAACAGGAGAGGAACATAGAGCCCTTGGTTCAGTTTTATTTCCTACAAGACAGCATATTATTTAAATAAAATGGCATCTTTTCAGATATTGAAGAGTTTCTTCATGATGTCATTGTTACCTAAAGAAGAACAAATGAGAGATAGCATGTTTCTGTTATATACTTCTCAGAAAAATAATGAATTCAAGACAAGTGTGGAAGTGCCTGTGTTGCTTGGGGTAGGGCTTATTTGGTTGGGGTTTTTAAAATTTAATAGCTGTAAACTGGTGATATCAGTTTGGTATAGAAGCATAGCATATAACCTGAAAGCATGACAGAACCTTTCATATTAATTCATGGAGTCCTGATAAAGTTGTACAGTTGATTACAAGATTCTCTTTATTACACAGTGTTAAATCACTGTTAAGCAGCAATTGTGCTTATAAGGAGTCCAATGTCATCATTTCAACAGCTGTAAAAAAAAAAAATACCAAAAACACACTAGTTCATAGAACACCAGCTATTTTAGCTTGGTTTAAAAAAGAAAGTCATACTTCACAAAAGAAAGAAAAAATTAAATAATACATTTCAACTATTTACTAGACAATTAATTCCTATCCCCCAGGTTACTTTTGTTAATTTTGATTTAGTTTCTGGTATGTGCAGGTAAACCAAGAAATAAAACTAATGAATTTAATCTCTTAGTGTTAATGAGCAGTACAAACTCATTAATTTAAAGAACTCATCATGCTTTCCACACCAAAAAACTGTACATAAGTTTCAGATAATCATCTAGAAAGAAAAAAGAAATCAAAGGAAGTCTTAAAAACATCTTAGCTACAGTTTGATCCCATGTCTTACCTTCTCTTTTTTACAACGGCAGCCATATTTTTATGAATGCATAAAAAGATAATGTCAAATGAAAATGGTTCCAGAAAAAATACTAAATAATTACAGCAATGCATATCCAGTCAGATATTTCCAGTTTCCTGATTAAAATAATTCCACAGGGCAAGATTTCCAAATGATTTGGGTTTATTTCCATTCTTCCAGGACTCTGAACGCAGGTTCATTTTGGCAAAGTTTAAAATAACTTAGAAGTCCTCCCTCCTCCTTCCCCCATCACATTAAAAAAACCAAGCATTATTTAAAGGGCAAGAACACCATTGAGAAGAAATAAATTATTTTAATAGTAATGATATTTCAACTTTATGCATTTTGAATCTCACTATGAAAACCAAGTACTATGAAGAGTTTCTCTGAAATCCTTCAGATTACTTCCTGTATGTATGCTTAAAAAAGTGCTCTTTCTAGTAGATGCTCCCATTCACTTCTCAACAAAAGATGACCTGAAAATACCTTGTGATGTTTCTTGCTGCCACAGAAGGGGCTCTTGTTCGTACAAGGGCAATATCATGCAATATGTGAGAAAAAGAAATTTAATAAAAAAGAAAGAAACAAAGATGAAAGGGCAGAACCAGGCTTAAAGTTGTCTTCAAAACAGCATATATACCTTAGTATTAAATGAAACATAATAGGTCATAATAGAAAGATTTCACACTATTTTGATTTTCACTGATTCCCAGTCTCATACTTTTCCTCAGTTTAATAAGAGAGATTGCTCAGTGTCTATATATTTACACTCAATGTCCTACACTGTTTCTTATTTTACATTTTTACGTTCTGCTCTAGTGTTCCTGATTCAAACAAAAACTGGACTTACTGACTGTAAAATAGGAAAAACAGGAATGTAATTTGAAAGATTGGGTTTTGTCAAAGCAAAGTTTTTACCTACATTTTTAATCTACTTTAATATAACTGACTCCCTTTGAGTTTATGTTATCCACAGCAGCTGAATAACAGATAATCCTGACTGAAGCTAACTGAAAAAAAATTAAAATAAACTGATGCTTCAGGAATCACTTACAAAAAATCTTTGCAAATTTTACTTGTACAAAGTGATGAAACTAGAGGTAACTGTATGATTCATAGAGTTGACATCATCACTAAAACCAGCTAAAATGTAAGTCTTACAAAATTTTATTTTTGTATCCTCAAATCTAAGACAATGCACAATAATAAATGCACAAGTGATAAACTCAATACATGAAGAAAAACACCACACACTTGCCCAGTACAGTTTTGTCCTTGTGACAAAAGCATCTAACATTAGTCTATCACAGCTCAGGACTACAACTATTACCTTCTTAAGCTTTACTTAGCAGTATAAGTATATATAGAGCATATATGCAGCAGTATAGGAATATATATTGTACCTATACAAGAGAAATTCTAAATATGTAATAATCCAAATGTGATTATAGTGTTATCTCAGCAGACACTGAGAACAGGTACAGAGTATATCCTGCATCACTTGGGACTTTGTGTAAAAGATTAGCTGCAGAATATTTTGAGATAAATTAAATAAGTCTATAAATAGGAAAAATGCACCTCCTCTTCTTACAACACTACAGCCATACTAACACTGTTTCATTAAAAAAAGAACAGATATGGCCTTACCAAATATGTCAGGTCTTATTTTGCTAAACATTTATTTGTTGACTATTGTGTCTTCTCTGAAATAGCAGTATATTATCCTGAAACAAAAGAACTGTGCAGACTTAGTGCCCACCACTATATAACACATTATGTTTAGCTTATATACATCAGTATATTCCAAGATTTTCTTGGAAAGGCAAGTAAAGTAAATCTGAGTTTATAAAACCAATGGGTGCACCCAGGATCAAATATAGAGTTCCAGTTATTTGAATTATGAGCTCTTCAAACTACACAGTCTGGCTAGATCATATAGAAATGCAATAAATAAAAGAAATTTGTGCCAAGTCTTGGGTACAATTGCTGACAATGGCATTAAAAAAAATAAAAATAAAATTCTTGTTACCTCTTGTTAGCTAATTTTTAAATTGATCTTAAGAATGCCATGGCATGTTCAGTGACTCCAGAATGCAAATTAAATTCTTAGTTAAGAAATTGGAATTTTTCTTCCTCAGACCTTTGTCTATTTTGTTAACATATTGAATACCTAGTGCAATGCTAGTGAAATAAATTTGATTGTAAGACCAAAATCACTCTAAGAGGAAAAATGGAATCCAAGTTGTTACTTACTGAAATATTCCACTTTGTAGAGTGACAGATTAACTGACAGATTATTTAACTACCTTGTTAAGTAGTGAACTGTATCCAAAGTACCAATCTGCAAACTTGAAATCAGAACTCACATCCTCTTCAGTTCTTCTGTATTTATGAGTATTGCTAGACCTCTGAATTTCTAAACTATCCATCATTATACTCTTATAAAGAAGAGAAGACAAATGTAGCTGATCTTGAAGCATCCCCAGGTAAATATGAAACTTCTGCTACTTTGTAAACAATCCTGAAACTCTGTGCTTCACAACTGTATTTTTCTTCATTCCCTATTTTCTCATTCATGAGTCTTTATGTTAGCTTAATTGTTTTTGTCAGGATTTTACCACATGAACAGCCAGTTTATGCCACCACAGGTACCACTGTGATAACATTAACACTTCTACAGAGATTTCATAAGGAGGTTTCAAAAGCCTACAACATCCTAGGTATTTACAAATGCTTTGGTGAAAAGATAAAAAAATACATTGTTAAAAGTCTTAGTGGATCTATTTAAGCTAATAAAAGTTCTTTAAACATGCTCATCAACAAAGCAATTTGAATATTTATGCCACCTACTTTTGTTATGTCCATCAAAAATCTCTTACTTTTACTCCTTCTCCCCCCAAAAAAAACCCATGAGTAAACTACATTATGAGATCCACAGAAAGGAAATTAGCAGATTAATTTGTTGAGAAGACAATTTCTCTGTTATCATTTTCATATGTTTTGATTTACGTGAACTTAAATTAATGGAGTATTTTCAGATTAAAACAGGTACTCAGACAAGTGGTTTGTGTCAGTGGGGATAGTCAACCACATCCATGTATATTCATGATTATTCACAGAATCTGATAAAATGCTCCACCTAAAATCTGCATCATTCCAACAGAAAATATTTTCATCCATTTGATCAAATTTGACTAAATATCCATTTTATTTAGCAATACTGTAAAGGATACTTTGGTGTTTAAAAAAAAAAAAGTGAAGGGCTTTTTTTATCAATTAAATGCATTCTGCTTTCATTTAATTTATTCCTGCACCTGGGATTCGCCCATAATTTCATTACTGGGTGCCTTAGTATTGTGCAAGTACTTCCATTTTTTATTTTTAAGTAAGAAAAAGGTCAACCAGCATTCTGCATCCTTAATTAAAATCTATCATTTTGATGGATTGCTTTCTCCTTTTGGCTTAACATTTTTTTAATGCTTTTAGCCATGTTTTCTTTTTTCCATCTGGGAAAGTAGCTTTTCCAACTTTCATGTTCAAGTCATTTACTCATTAAACTATTTACATGTTTACATTCTAAGACTTGCATCATAATCAAGGCTGGGCTTTTCATTCAGTATGTAAGAGTATTTGTTCAAGATATAAAAACAGTCAGATTTTATCCTGCACCCTCTTTTTTAACAAAAAACCCTTTTTAAACATTCAGATGTATCCCTTGGTGAACGACTGTACTCAAAATGCACATTAACAGATACTAATTCTGTTATTTCTCTATCTTCTATAACTTCGAAAAAAATAACTGATTTAGTATAATGAAGGTCATAATTTTCAAATTAAAAAGAAAAATCAAAGTTGATATGACTGTAAAACATACCAGTTAAATTCACGTGGAGATTGTAAATCCATTACTCTTGCATACGCTGTCATGACATGTACATGTCAAAAAAGATAGAAATAAAGCAAAAAAACCCCCATGTGATGTGCAGTATCATTGCTCACCACCAAGCAATGTCCAGCCCCTTCTCCAGCTGCGATTGGCTCCTCCCAAACAAGTGTCCTGTGTTTGTACACTGGGAATAATGTTCTAATATATGGAATTTCCCTTTGCCAGTTCCCCTGGTCTGGCCATGCTCCCTTGCAGCTATGTGTGCACCTTCTCACTATTAGAGCATGGAAAACTGAAAAGTCCTTGACTTAGGGTGCAACAACTACATCATCAGTGTATTATCAACATGACTATCATATTAAATCCAAAACACAGCATGTTTCAGCTACTAGAAGAGAATTAACTTTGTTCTTACCAGAACCAGGCAGTTTTGTATTTGCTACAATTCACATAACACTTTCAATAATAAGTCAGTTACTAGAAGCTATAAGTACACTTACTAAAAGTTTACTCTTATATGAATCTACATCAATCACCATAAAGCGACAACAAAAGAAATAATGAAAGAGAATACTTATTCTGTCCAGTTATATCAGTATGAAGTCCTGAATAAATGCCAGAAGTTTTCTGAAGAAAACCTAAAAGGTGACACCCTTCTTTCAAAACTGAGGGAACAGAACACAATGAAAGATCATACCATGACACAGTGAGCTATGCAAATAGCAGTTACCTCAGCCTGCCTCAGACTCTTGGATAATCCCTTTTTTTCCCAGGTCGTGCAATGTCCCAGATGGTATGGCTGGGAAATAATTTCTATATCCAGTGTGCATGATGTAAACTCATGTGTTATTCAGCCACTGTATTAGTTTGAAAGGTAGCTGATTGCATTTGCCTTTTTTGTCAGCAAGGGAAAACAAAAAATCACAAACAAAACATTCTTAGTTATCACTAGCCCATTGCAGTTTGAAATAAATACTTGATAAAATGAATGTGCCACAGAAATTATAACTAATAGAATTTTAAATTCTTTCTCCCTTTTATTAACAAAATTGGAACCAGTAACATACCTCTTTTTTCTCTGTGAACTTCTTCCAAAAGCTTTTCTTGGGTTTTTATTTGTTTAAAGAGAGACTGATGTTCAGTCTCCTTCATCTGGGTAAAGTGCTTGAGCTGTTCTCGACTTTGCAGCAAATAGCATCGCAGCTTTTTTTCCTTGCTTTCTCTTTCTTTTACCTCCTCACACAGCCACTGAAGCTTAGTCTACATTTAAAAAAAATGATACAATAAAAAATAAAGAATTCTAATAAAAATAAGAGGACATAAATGTTCACTGACCAAATTATCTTTGAAGTCACAGATTACTCATTTGCAGCTATCTGAATAATAATAATAATAGAGAGCATTCAGATATATTAAGAGAACATAACTTGATTTACAAGAGACCCAAAAGACACATTTTGGTTGATAATTATGTGTGAAAAGTGATTATGTTTTATATTATTTTATTTCCTTTAAATCAGAAGCATGAATTTGCCAGGGTAGATATGGAAATTCACATTGAATTAGTGCACACAGACACCAAGAGATAGGCCTTCATTTCAGAATACCTTTCTCACTCAATTTTATGTTGACAGAATTTAAAGTATTTCTCCTTTCTATAAAAGTGACATCAATCCTTTCTAGCCAGCAAAAGTCAATATTTAAGGTTCATTCAGAGGAGAAAAAGATCTCATTGATAAGGCTGTGATCAATATAGTAAATCTAGAATTGATCAAATGGAATACTTTCACACAGCCTATTTAAAAACAAAAGAAAATAAAAGTGGCATTTTAAGCAGTCATTCATTCTAACCTTCCCTCTAGCAGCTAAACAAAAATAGGTGAGAAAAGTATGCCAAGTATTATCAGGTGCTCTTTGAAAGTTCTTCATAATAATATGTCAGTGTCCCTTTTTCAAATGAAGAAAATACTTCCTCCATAATATTTTTCCTGTGATTCCAATCTTATCTCCACTATCTATAGTGGAAGTCCTTTCTTGGTCTAGAAGTCACAGACCACACACCATGAATAACCTTCTCTTACAGGCAAACATTTGCAATTTTTTTCAAGTCATTTGTTCTGTGGCTTTGACCTTTCTACATGAAGCAAAAACACCAGTTGTCTTCCACAGTTTGTGATCTATTTTGATAATGAGAAATTTAATTCTTTTAAAAGATACTGGGTAAGAAGTGTGCTATGTGTGTGAGGTGAGGGAGCTGGAGGAAAGCTACAAAACGAAAGGCAAGATTTATGAGTTACAGTCATTATCTTGAAGATGTTTTCAAGCATGCATGCCCCCACATTATAAGATTAGAAAGCTTCAACAGGGAAAGAAAATTCGTTCATTTTCCAAGAATCCAATCTAATATATTTTAGTCTAAATAAATACCAGCCTTATTTAAAATAATTTCTAGCCTGCAAATAAAGCTGTAAGAGAAACTTAACTTGCTGACTACATTCTCATGCTTTACTTGTCCGAGAAAATTTGAACCAGATCTAAAGGCTACTACTGCTCTTACTTCAATGGTTTTTTTTTTGTGAAAATAATATTGCAATTTATTTTGCTATAGAGATGTCTATTTCTTTGTTGATAGAAACATTTTGAAAATTATTCTATAAGTTGAAATAACAGTCTGTAAATATCAGAATAATTGCCAAAGGAATGCTTTTGTATTTTTCCTTTAACCCTTGAAGTGCCATTTTAAATGGACTTTCAACTTAATCAGATCCATCCATTCACAGACTCACCCCCTCACTCAACTGTTTGGGCTGGAAATGGACCTGAAGGATCATCTAGTTCCAACCCCCTCCCATGTGTAGGGACTTCTTCCACTACACCATCAAATACTGAATATTAGCTTACTCAGTAAAATCTCAGGAGGTTTAACTATTACCTTTGTTTCTGCTAACCAGCGATGAGGATCATTCAATACTGTTGGTGTAAGGGATATTGCCTATGAAAAAGCAGGTGACAAAGAAAGAGATATAAAATGGAAATTAGACACAGAAGGCAGAAAGTCTTTTCTGCTTACTGGAAATTCATCAAATAAATACATTTTTTATCAAGGAAGTTTAAGCCTAATGCTTGACTTCTCTCAATACAAACATTTATTTATCAAATTCCTCCTGCTCACCCAAGTTGCAGCAGCAACTTCTTATAGTAAAGGGCGAAAATTTTTAGAAACCTTGGCAATACCTGAAGTACTGGGTAGAGGAACAATATTATAAAGAAAGCTTCTTATCTTTACAAATAAAGTTCATACCAGGACCACAAAACGAACTTGTTTTTCACATTAGCTGTCTAGTCAAAAATTCACATTCAGAACTGGTTTAGGTTTGCCATTGATTGAAAAAAAAAACAAGGAAAATTGTATAAACAAGGATCTGCAAAACTTTTTCCAGAAACCAAAACCTCTGCACAAGGTGAGGAGCAATTCCAAGTAGACATGGCTCAATGACTGAAAATCTGGCAACTAGGGCAGATTACAAAATTTATTTTAAAAAGACCCATCTCTAAGGATACAGAGGAGAAACCTTGTTTGTCAAAAACGTTTTCCTAGAATTCTCATCTGGTTTTGTGCTGCAACTCCACAACTCCATACGTAAGTGGAGAAATTATGTCAATCATGAAAAAAAAAATCTATTTCAAAAGCAGCCCAGCTCAGTCAAATTACCAGGAATGACAAAGTACTGTGTGTTTAAAAACAAGACCAAAAAAAAAAAAAAGTAATCTGAGTGTACTCAGGGGTGCAGCTAAGGCTAGAAAGCCACTAGGTCACGCACTTGTAAGTGTGGTGACAAGCTGAGTCAGACAGTCTGTTCTCTTTATTCTCAGAAATGTACTATGTTGATTTAAGAGGATTAGTCACGTAGAATCATATGGAGGAAGGAAGAATGGTTTCTGTACCTGAGGAGGAAATGAGAATGCTCAGAAGAAAAGTTACAGGGAGACAGGGGTTGCAGGACAAGTAGTAAAATAAGAACAAAAAAGTTACAGCAAGCTACCCGTTTCCTGAAAATTTGAGTCTGAGTTTTCTGGATACAAGCACCTGCTTCTCAAAAAGGGAGATTATAAACTCTTTTCATTTTCAGTATTCAGTTCCCTACACAAAAATCAAAGCATCCAAGTGATTTTTTTAAACAAAAAATATTTTTCATTTTCTCCCAATTTTCAAAGCATTTTAGGTCTTTCTTAAGGACTTCCCAATTCTAGCCCATAGCCTAAGAAAACCTACCTCAAAATTTTGGCTAATAAAAGGCTCTTTCACACAAGCAAAAGGAGAACTATTCCTCAAAAACCAAACAACAAAATAACCTAGTAATATCCCTCTGTACCAGCAAAATACCCATAATTCTTTTTGAATTATTATCCATGCAACAGTGACAAAAATGCATACAACTTCCACAACAAACTTTCATTAAGAAAAGAACAAAGCCTGCAGCATACTTAAAACTTGGAATTACTTTGAATTTCTCCATGGAGTCCCGAGAAAAGATTTCACAAGCAGCATCAATTTCACTTCCTATCATGGAGAGAATGGATTGCTGCTCCATTTCTAAGTGACGCAGCTGATCTTTAAACTGCAGTCTGGCCTCACTCATCTTTCTCAAATGATCTTCTTCATGGCTGATCTGTTTTTCCTGGAGTGAAAAAGTAAAAACAAAAACAAAGATAAATAATTGTATTAATAACATATGTCATTAGCCATGTATCTTTCAGTCTTATAATCCCACCATATTCAGTCATGCTAAGTTCAACTTCTTGCCATGGAAAAATAATACCTTCTAATAGCACTTGTAAGTTCCTCCCTTGATCCTCCTTATCCTGTAAATCAGTTATGAAGAAACGGTTACCAAATCCAAACTCAACAATCATAAAGCCTATGTTCAAAGTCAAAAATAGATGTTCTATTGCAAATCTCCTCATGAGGAGAAAAAGAGCCCAGAGAAAATAGTCCCATTATTATTGTTTGAACTGAATCTGTTCTAGACATCTAATCTCTATCATCAGAAAAGAGATTCAGAAAGAAAATTTTATTGGCAGTCAGTACACCCTCAAAGGTAAACTACTTCAAGAATATCATATAGGAGAGTGAGTGACACTGAAGAAAGTATTTTATGTTATCATCCAATGTCAGAAGATTGAATAAATGTTATATATGTTTTTAAAATTCAGATTTTCTTCCTCTACATCTTTGATAGTCACTATAAACCAAAACAAAACTGCTGCTAGATTACAGAAAATATTGAATTACGCATCATAAATAACATCAAAAAACACATCTTGTGAGAATAAATGGAATTGAAACACACCTGTCTGCTGCTGAGATCAGGAGGATGCAATGCAGCAAAGGGCAAACATTTTAACAGGCAAATTCCAATGCAACTGCACCAAAAATGGTGAGAAGAGCAAGGATTTTAAAAGTTTACTAATTGTGGACCTTCACAATGACAAGATACAACAGTTTGAAGTATGTTCATTGGAAATCTTCATACACTGCTTGTACGAGACACCAATGTAGAGTTAGGTAATGTCTAACACCCAAGCTCCATGAATGGAATATATACAAGATCATAGAATTGTTTATGTTGGAAGAGAGCTCAGTTATTGTGGAGACCAACTAAAACCCCCATACTGCCAAGTCCACCACTAAACCATATCCCTGAACACCACATGTACATGTCTTTTGAACATCTCCAGGAATGATGACTCAACCACTTCCCTAGGCAGCCTCTTCCAATAAATGAATAAATTTTTCCTAATATCCAATCTAAATCTCCTCTGACACAGCTTTAGGCTATTTGCTCTTGTCCTATCACTTGCTAATTGGGAGGCAAGACCAACATCCACCTTCCTTTCATGTGGTTGTATACATATATATGTATAGGTGTTATTTCTACTAGGGGTTTTTAATATAGGTGGCCCACAATGTGAAATACCCATACTTGATAAGCAGCCTGATTTTTTCACTAGATTAATACTTGAGACAGTAGTTATTTCAAACTGAAGAAATAATAAGATTTTTAAGATGGAGAGGTTCCAGTATTCCTGTACTATAAACATGGGAATTGGAATAACAGTTTTGACCTAAATTAGTATTCTGAAAGTAGTTAAGATTGCACTGTATATATGTCTAGTACAAGTATTCTGTTATCTCACTATTCACTGAATGCAGTCCATCGCATGTCAAAAGTTCATTCCCAAAGACCATGACTAAAACAGAATACATAACTTAATTTTTTTATTTCTCATCTGCTTGATTTTCTCAGTGAGCCAACATTCCTTATCATTCTACATCCAGAGCCTTCAGAAGAAAAGAAGTCACTAGACTCAGAAGTGCACAGAAGGAAAAGGAAAGCAACCAACCATTTCACCATTATGTTCTGCTCCTTCACCCTTCATGAAAAAAATAAATCTAAGCCAGCTATTATACCTATGCCTCTTTGAATTAGTACTTGCATTAAGAACAGAATATTAAAAGTATAAAAAGCATGGAAAAGAAAGTACTCTGTAATACAATAAGCTTCTGCTGCATTGCCACAGCTGTATGCTGTGCTAGTAGATTTCTCAAGAGCAAATATTATTTCCCGCATCCTAACATCCCTTTTGACAATCCACAATACCAAAATAGCAAATATTCTCTTAAGTTAACCATCAATGCAATCTAGTGAAAGTCTCCATCTGCTTTACTTTCAAAAGTTGAGACCACAGGATTGCATGCTTAAAAATGTGTCTTTTTCAATTTAAAGATAAAAAATTGTTTTGGTGCAAAAAGAGTGCCTTCCAAATATTAGGTAAAGTTGGAGCTAATTCACAACAGACTACAGAAGCCTGTGTACAGAAGCCCTATAAACATGTTTTCTTAATAATAGATATTACAGAACCAAAATGCCAACATAGAAAAAACACATTTTTGAATTTTCATTTCAAGTACTCTTTACTAGTTAGACAAGCTGAGCTTTTTAAACCACTTCCTGATAGTTTAGCAAGCTAAAGAAATGCCAGGTTTAACATTTTTCTATCTCTATACTATAAAAGAAAACCCCAAAAAAACAAAAATCCTCCACCCCAACATAGTTAGCGTTTCTTTTACTATGCTTACATTGCATATATACTTCAAATTATTTCTAAATTACTCATAGCTCCCCTGCATCTTGAAGAAAAATATGAAGAAAACTACAAGTGGTTGATCAAACATTTGTTAGTTACCTATATTACAGATCAGACAAGCAACAGAATTTATATTTCTAGTCCTATGTATTATTAGCAAATCTTTGGAGGGATACAGTTCACAATCCAGCCAAAGCATTTTTGTCTTCTTTAACACATTTAGAAACCATGTACTATAGCACGACTGGGTATATTCTTCAATACATAAATGCTGGGTTTTTTTAGGTTTACCATCTATTTCTATAATCCATCATTTATTTTAGGTGTTTATCAGCAGACAAACAAATCATGGGTAAAATCAGTCAATTTTACCTTTTTCTCCAGTTCTTGTTTTACAAACTCACATTTCCGTTTTAGTTTTGTATTTTCTTCCTTGTTTAGGGTTAATTCTTCTGTCAATTTATCACACTCAATTTTTATTTTTTCCAGTTGTCGACACTGAGCCTTGACTATATTTTTGTCTTCTAAAAGTTCCATCTATGGTAAAGGGAAAACAGATTACAAAGTCACTGTATGGGTTATTTTAAAACACACCCAAACTCTAAAGTTTTAAATCAGTGGAATACTATTGCCAAATGATAAATGTAAAAAATTAAGTTCAGCTCTACTAAGTGCAATTACTTATCTGAACATGGAAAACATGCATAAGAGTTGTAGAACCATACAGTGTCTTAAAAGCAGAAAATAGAAGTCTCAGATTCTTCATTTCAGCTCTGCTACACTCATCAGCTTACATCATCCTGAGAAGCCTAGTATTTACACAGCTTTTCCATTACTAAAATAATTTGGAATCAGAAAGTCTAAAACTATCCTTTAATTTCAGGAAGCAATACTAAATTTATATCTGCAAGGAAACATTAACAAAGATTTAGTCTTAAGTTCTAGAACTGTGTGTATTTAGTGCTATTAATTTGTGTGATTAATGCTACCCATGGAACTTTGCAGAGAAAAATGAAGAAAACATATAAGGATCTAGAAAATCCCAAAACAATGAGTAAATAATGTATATTTGTTTCCAGTGAAAAAAAAATATTGAAAATGAAAGATTTGAGAAATGCTTGACAATATCTAGAAAATTTTAAAAATACAACTAAGAAGCAAATTAACACACACATCCCCCAAAACCAGTTTCATATTAGATGAAGTGTGGGATGCAGTTAAACACAAAAATAGACTTGCAAAGTAAATTTCTTTCTGAGGAAAAGCAAAGTTTCTATTTTCCAATTACACTGCAAATATGACTTCTATGAGGAAGAAGGGTAAGTTTTATGAATTAGACACTAAATCTAGACACTAACTTAGACACCTAAACAAATTACAAAATCTCCTCCAAAGGACAATGTGAGAAAGAACTTTGGCATCCGTAGTCTACAAAGACTTAAAAATTGCAATGCCCAAAATATTTTCTGTGAATATGCTGATAAAAATCAACTTTTCAGTTCCTACTAAAGGTAATTGTATTATAATATCTATGCAGATGGAGACCTTCCAAGAAAAAGTCACTTCCCATATTACCCTTGAGACACAGAAGAGAAAGTTAATACTGATTAATTTCCAGTAAGGATAAGGTATGTATGACTATAATTTAATTGATCTGTATTGAACTCAATTTCAACATTTAATAATCCTCAGGAAAAAATGGATGGCACATTTGGAAAATTTATAGAAAACAATTTTAAAACAAATATACACATATACACAATTTTATATGTATAGATACATATCTCTACGTAACCTTCGATTAAAGATTAATACTTCAAATACTTAGATACCATCAGGCAGTAGGAAATTTTGCATGTCATCATTCTAAGAAAACAACCATGTTTTTAAAGCAAGTGAGGGCATGCATTAAAATTAGGGGACAGATCCAGAGCTTCTGAGCACAGGGACAAATAGGGACCACTAAGCAAACCACTTGAATTCCTATGCCTAGTGTATCTCCCCTTTTAAATACCAAATAAGGCATCATACAGGGATTGGTTGGAATCATTTAGGTTGTTCTCGGAGAAACCAAATTAAAAGTTGAAGCATCAGAATCTCAGTAATGAAACAGTAAGATCCTTCTTAGCACTGCTATCTCAAAAAACTCTGTGTTCTTCTCTAGCTCTATTGCATCGTACAATATTTTTATTTACCTTTCCTACTACCCAAAAAAATCCTTAACTACTTAATAATTTTTCAATCCAGTGCCGCACTATAGAAAACCAGGCAAAAATGAGGCAGAAAGTACCATACAGAGGAGGCAGGAGAGGAATGAACAACAAAAATCCAAAGTCACTTCCTTTTACAATCTATGCAGACATTAGTCCTCTAAACACAGGATTCTGTACCCTTGATTTCCTGGAAGTAACACATAAATGCACCCTCTTTTAAATTTAAGGCTTTGGATCCTACAGATATATTAAGTTTCCCTTCACTCCTCAAGTCTCTCTCAACTGACCTTTATTTTTAAAGCTTTAACTATCTTTGGACAGGATACATATAATCCTTTCCAAAAACAGTTACAAAGGTTGGACACAGTTGAGGCATATATAAGGTCAATTATTACTGTAACAGTAAAAGACAGCTGGTTGCTAGACAAAATCCTGGAACCTTAAAAAAAATAGTAATAGGTTAAAAAACCCAACTTTTTCTTTTGAATTTCCCTAAACACTACTCTAACATCAAAATACTTGAAAAATAGTATGTTTAAGTTAAAGTTAAGTTTACCTTAATTTGGAAGAAAAGTATGTCCATAAAATTGAAATCCAAATGCAATGTAATGATGAGTTCAGACAAAAAGTAACCAAATCACCTGCAGGATGATAAGTTCTCATCAGATCTTCCTAAAGACGCATATGATTTCTTATTTTCTTTCATTTACAGTCTCTTAATCAAGAGAGTCTTGTGCATTATCATTTTGCATACTTCTAAAAAATTTGCCTACCCTAATATCTTAGAAAATTCATCTGCCTCAAGCCTTCTGCTCTTAAAAAAATATATGTAGATTTAGGATTCTGGGGAAGTCATGGAACTGCAAATAAAATATAGAAGAGAATTTTTTTAATACTCTGTTTAGGTTCACCAATCAGTAAAAATAAAAAGGTCCTAACTGTAGGATTTACCATTTCATAGAAAAACACAGTCACGATCAACTTATTTTCTCTTGTTAGTATCCAGAATACACTGTATTTCTCCCTACTTGATAGCAAATGTACAAACTTTATTTCAATGTCATTGCCAAAGGAAAAAAACACTTTTGGACAGACCACTTAAATAATGCTATACAACTAAAAATAAGTCTCCAATGTTAACCACTGCTGTCAAAATATTTGATTTTAATGATCCTTCTACTAACAACCACCTAGGGGGTTTTTTATTGCCGTCTTCACTTAAAGGTTTTTCTATGTTATCAACTGCTTAAGAATTATTATCAAGTCATAACTGATACATTAAATAACTAAACACTAGTCCCAACAGAGATTCCCGAGGGACACCACTCATCATTGCTGTACATCAGGACTCCATCTGGACTCTGTCCCACTGACCACAACACTCTGAATGTGCCCATTCAGCCAATTTATTATCATTGAACAGTCCACCCATCAAAACCATCTCTCTCCAATTCAGAGAGAAGGATGTTGTGGGGCACTGTGTCAAATGTTTTACAGAAGGCCAGATAAATGATAAATGACTGTAGCCCTTCCCTTGTTGACTGATGTAGTCACACCATCAGAGAAGGCCACTGGGTTGGTAAGACAGGACATGCCCTTGGTGAAGCTGTGCTGGCCGTCCCAAATCACCTCCCTGTCCTCCATGTGATTTAGTGTAGCTTCTAAAAGGTTTTGCACCATGATCTTCCCAGGAGCAGAGATGAGGCTGACAGGTCAGTAGTTCCCACAGTCCTCCTTTCTACCCTTTTAAAAGATGGTGTCCTGGGGCGACTGTATGGTACAATGACTCCCCCTGTCCTGACCTTGGACTTCACCTGCCTGCCATATTAGAAACATTACAGCATTGTATATTTCCTTTTATTTCGATCATAGATATATCTATTCTACTATTTTTGAACTAATATTTTGACCTAAAACTGGTGCTGTTACATTTTTTTACCCCAAACTTTAAACTTTTACAATGGCCTGGAATAACATAGGTGTTAAGTGCTTTAAAGCCCATGTGTTATTACATTCATCACAATGGCAGGGGCTGTGTGTGGGGTGTGTGGGAGGAGGGAGGAAGTCTGACATTGGAATTTTTCACAATAAGTACCTTTAGCATTCTAATCTGAGCCTCTGCATCATCTTTTTCTTGTTTAAGGAGTTTCATGAGTTCTTGAACATTTTGTTCATGTTTGATTTTCACATTTTGTAACTCTGATCTAAGATCTGCCAACTCCTGTTGGTGAATTTCTCTTTCCATCTTCAGCTGCCCGTTAGCTGAAATCATCTCTTCATTACTAGATTCCTGCTGTTTCTTGAGGTCTGAGAGGCTCTTAAGTAATTCCTTTTTGGCTTTCTCCTCTTCTGCTATTCTGTTTGCTAGTTCCACACGTATGGCGCTTAAATTTTTTACATCTGCTTGCATTTCTAGGAGTCGTTCTTGGTCTTTTTTATGAAACAAGTTAATAGTTGCAAGTTCTGTCTTCAAGTGTTCCTTCTCAGCTTGCATTTGATTTTGTAAAATGACTTGCTTTTTCAACTCATTCTCCAATTTTTTGACAGTACCTTGAATTTCTTTGATCTCTTCTTCAAGCGATACCTGGTGTGACTCCATTTCATTCAGTTTTACCTCTTTACAGTGGAGGAGTTCTTCCTGCTGGGCTCTCTTTGTAAGCACATCATTCAGCTCTTTCCTCAGGTTTTCTATTTGGTTTATAGCTGAGAGAAGCTGACTTTTGAGATCATCTTTTTCTTTGAGGGCCTAGGAAAGAAATCAAAAATCCATTCTGATCTGAAGTAATTAAAGGCTTATACATCAGGAATGTCTATAGAACAATTAACCTATGTATGTGAAAATATAAAATTTTTGCATGCTACAAACTCAGCTTAAATGTACTCAGTGTTTCTTTAAATTTAGACACAGATCATGTGCATTCTCAAACCTGGACTTGTCCTTAAATTATCTAGCCTTCTAAGCAGGGATAGTTTTGGTTAATTCCTTGCTTCTCACACTCTTCTCTTTGCAGACTGAGAAGTGTTTATTGGTTCCTCCAAATAGCAAGATGGAGAAAATGAGGTAATAGAGTAATTCAACAGCAGAGACAACAACTACTGGACATATACAGCATACCTACATTCCATTCAATATGCTGACTTATTTTGTTCATTTTCTAAAATATTACATATGAAGTATACCAGCTTTAACTTATTTTTGAAGTTATGCACAGTAGATGAATTAGTAGCAGTTAAAAGCTTGGTTCACCTATCCATCCAAATCAAGAAATAACAATGTAATCTCCCAAATAAGAATCAGTCAAATGTAATGAAAATTCCACTGTTTTCCTAGGATCTTAAGGGTTTGGGTGGTTTTTCCAACACTGATATATTTCATATTAAAATTACCACAGAATCACAGAATGTGTAAGCTCGAAAGGACCACAGTGGGTCACCTGGTCCAACCTCCCTGCTCAAGCATACTTATCCTAGTACACAGGCACAGGATTGCATCCAGATGGTTCTTGAACATCTCTAGTGAGGGAGGCTCTGCAACCTGTCTGGGCAATCTGCTTGGATATATCAGATTCTTTAAACTGACAATAAATTTTATACTAAATTTTACTGAGCATTTTCACCAATTCCACAAGCAATGCACATTTCTTATGGATATAGCAAAATTACTTGGAATAGTCCAGAACAAAAAGGCAATTAGGGTTAAAAGTGTGTAGTTAAAAATAATAAAACAATTTGCAATTACATTAAGAATAGGCAACACAGAGCAAAACACAAATATAATACATTGAGGACATGAACTGATGACCATCATGGGTTTTTTCAGGGAAAAAACCTACCAAGCAGAAAGACGCTCCTACACCTATTTTGTAATTCTACTTGAAGGACTTGCTTCTACTTAAAAAACCCCAAAACACCATCAAAAACCAAACAAAAACAAAACTCCAGTAAAATTTCAAACTGCAACCCATAAGTTACTTGCTTTGAGTATGTTTTCTACATTGCATACTTAAAAGAATATATATTTCAAAAGATGTTAGAAACCCCACTGTTAAACAATATTAAGGACAACCACATGGGTAAAACCTCAACCAAATTATCCCAGTAACTCCAAAAGAATGAAACCTAAACAATCTTTCTATAGGCCATCTACTGTCCACCAATATTTCAAAAATCTCAAAATTGCAAGCTATGATTGCAATCCAATTTTAATAATTTTGCATCAACCCTTTGAAGTCTTCTAACAGAAATGAAAAAACTGCCATTTCTTCCTTTTCTGTATTGTTTTTACAGAATTTTGTCTCAGATGTTAATTATCTATATTTCAAAGCTGGTTAGATTATGTTTGCCTAGTTATCTCAAATTTATACTAAATGCTGCATCTAATTGATTATATACCTATAAGTAAACTCTTTCCAACTTTATATTGAGAACATGAAACATCATTTGTACTTTTTTCTCTTTCACAATGACACACAGTTCATTCGATCTTCCGTATCTTAAAATAAAGAAACTTTCTTCAGCAGTGACAATTACATCAAACTTGTTGACAGGATGGTCACCAGTTTTAAAAGTAAGAACAAATACTGACAGCATTTTGTAAATGGAGCTTAAACCAAAGTATTTAGTATGTGATTATAAGCCACTGTATTTAGTATATGAATATATTTGCCACATAAAAAGTGGTAAAATCCCTGTCAAGAAGTCTAATGTAATAAAGAAAATGTTAATATGGACAGTGTTCTCAAGTGCCTCTACAAAGACCAGTCTATGTGTTTACATGAACAATGATTTCAGAACCTTTTTGGGATCTACTGCTTCTTATTCTCAATTCTTCTCTACTTTTTGCTTCTTATTTGTCCATTTGATAGACACATGATTTCAAAATGGTTTGGGTTTTTTTCCTTTCCTTGGAACCTCCATTTTCTTAGGTGAGAGTGACCAACTTCTTAAATGTTTACGAATCCTACTTTCCCAGACAAGCACTAGTGCTAACAAATACAAGATTACTACAGAATGAATTGTTGGAACATGGATAGAGGAAATAATAAAAAGTAAGGAATATGATAGGCAATTTGGGAGAGAAATAGCAACATCAGGAATCACAGTTTAGATTTGCTGAAGTTTATTAATTTCAACTCAGTAATAGCCCCATTGTGACTTCTGTGCTTTGACCATGCTCATATTCATGTACCAATCTCAGAACAGATTACTGGATCAGAAACAATACAGGATTAATAGACATCCCATACTGCATCCCATACAGCCCTTGAAAACTTTAGTCTTTGAGTAAGACAAAGCAGAGGATGAAGCCACCTCAAGCCCATCAGATTCAGTAACCTACACTGGATGGATGCTATGAGAAGATACGTGAAAAGAGGGTATAGCACTATAAAACAACAGCCATATAATATGATAGACTATATCCACAGGACATGTAAGTTAAGATAAAAGCTCATAGCATAGAGTTAAGCACTATATTAGCCAGTACAGGAACAAGCAACTTCTGACCCAGCCACTGGAAAATACACTCAAAGATTTATTGCCAACAGAATGATGTTTTCTACCATTATTCCAATATAGGATGATAAGCATTAGCACTGATGTCAGTGCTTGTTTTAAAACAGTGTCAGCAGCTGAACAAATAAAGGAATTCTAAGTCAAAAACCAAAAAAAAACCAAAGTTTTTTCCTGAGACATTTTAGAGGAGGAAAAAGAGAGGAATAACTGGTCTGCCATACTGAAGAAAGACAAATGAAAAACCCAGAAACGTTATACAATCGATTTTCAAATTGTTTTTTTAAAGAAAAAGTTCTGAAAATTATACAGAAGAGGTCAAGAACTTAAGGTGGAAAGCAGTTGAAGTCACAGTTTGCATCAACTCATTCTCTTCACTTTTAAAACAAAGGGAAAGGGTACCAAAAAATCACCCAGTCTTACCTGACTACTCTTGTCCATCATTTCACTGATAGTTTGATTTTGTTTTTCTATCTCACGATCCAGTTTCTTACACTTCAATTTCCATTGGCGGATGGTTTCCTGGGCTCTCATCTTCAAATCTTCTCTTTTTTTCTCAATCTCCAGCCTGAGTGCCTCTGAATGCTTGAATTCAGTGAGATACCGTTCTGCTTCCTTGGTACTCTCTTCAGCCTGTTGAGCTAACTCAGCAGACTGAAGTTCATTTTGTCTACGTTCATTCTCACAAGCCTTGTAGCAATTCTGTATCTCCTTTAGCTGGTCCAGCATTTTTTCCTGCTGCTTCTCCCTATTTTCCAGGTCAGATGTTAACACCTGAAATCACCATAGCAAAACACAAACATTCTCTAAAGATAGGCACTATTAAACGTTATTAAACAACATATAGCAACATTAAATCACCTTTTTATTTAAAATATGAACAACATAAAAGATCTGCTTGATTATCAAGGAAAGCCCTGTTAGCCCAGATAATCTCTCCCTCTGCAATGGTAAAGAATTTCAACACGAGACATAAAATACATACTGTAGAGGAGACCAATTTTTCTGCAGACGTCCCTGTGAGTGCCTCTTGGCACTTTGTTTGAGATAAGAAAAACTACTTGCTTAGAATGATTCATCTTAGAAAAAATGTAGCCTGTTTTTCTTACCTTTTTAGAATATTATTGGTTAGGTTTGATTTTTTATAATTGGTTGTCCTAAACAAAGAAAGATAATGTAGTTGGCCAAAATGTGTTAACCTTGTTTTCCATTGGTTTACTTGTGATCCCCCCAAACCCTATAAAATTACGTGTGTGATCCCCCATCTTTGGATTTGTAATGGACGATAATAAAGCCTGTGGAAAAAGTCCGAGCCGCTCTCCCGGTCTTTTTATTCCAGCTGGAAACTACAGGTTTCTGTGAGAAACCATGAAGCTGAGTACCTGAAAGGCCAGCACTCACAAACCTTGTAACATTCCCCTGCCCAACAACAACAAGGCAGGGGACACAAGAAAAAGTTACAACATACAAATTCTTTCTGCATTTGTCCCTCTTCTGGTTGTTCTTGTTATTTTTCTGTATTGTAAGTTTGAGATCAATCATTGGCCATATATTACATACTATACAAATCAGAAATAAGCCAAATAGAAAGATATAAGGACATTCATGTAAGCAGATGAGAGGAAATGAGAATTGAAAAGGAAAAAACAGCAACAACCACAGTAATTTATAGTATATGAGCTAGTTTATTACCCAGTCTTATGCTGGTTGCCTTTATGAAAGCAATGTGCTAAATAAAGGTATATTTGATAGCACTGAAAGCAAAGAGAACACAGCAGCTTGGTAAATGCTTCTAGAATGATGTGCAAAGGTGCTTGAAAATGTAGGAGGCATATATAAGCCTTTAAAAAATTAATTAAATTGAAAAGACACATTTTAAAAAGAAAAGGTGCTGCATTTCTCAAATCATATTTCTCCGAACAGTCTCATAAGAAACTCAGGAAAAATAGTGTCCATACACCCTCTCCAAGAACATGCTCAGAAACAGTTTTTGAAGACACACTAGCAAAATTGCATTTTTATTAAGATCATCACGTAGAAATTCACATTAGTATTCTGCATTTTGGGCCTATTTACACTGCTTTCATACCATTCAGTCTTTTCATTAATGAAATATGAATTTGATAGACCTGATCTATAGCCAGCCAAACATATTATCAAGCCCCAGGGGATTGAAATACCTTAGAGAAGAGGATTAGATTTTAGAACGACTGAAAAAAACCTGCGAACGTAGCCTGAAATAAACAGACTGCAATTCAGAATGGACAAGGGAAAAGTATTTTATCTGTGAAAGAATAGGCAACTTTACAGATGGATATAGAACGACTGTTTAGACAAAGATATTTCCACAGCGTTGGGGAAAGGAGGGAGACTTGCATTTGTTGGTAACGGTTCCCTCCTTGTCTGCTTGTTTGGTTTTTTTCCCCTTCCAAATCAGGCCAATGCCTCCTGGGAGACAGTAAATTGTACCAATCTCTTGAGGATAGTATTTGATGTGCTAAAAACATCATCAAAACAACCTCAAAGCTACAACTAGCAAAAGTTTAATCAAAATAAACTTAATTTTCAATGAAAACAGATTGCAATACTTCTTTAAAGACAAAGATTTAAACTGAGTATAGGAGAAGTTAAAAATAGCCTCATAAAATACAATCAGATATTATATTTACCATGCCACAGATCTTCTAAAATGAGTTATCATTTTCTCAGTCATGTTATTACACATTATTATCACTTCCCATTTCATGTCCTTCTGGAGACACCACAGAGGGTGTCAGACTAAACTGATGTAGTACTCAACACTCAACTCATTAAAAATAGTTATCTATATATAAAATCCCCAAAGTACACACGTCATTTACAAAACTAGACCCCACAAACTTTTTAATGAAAGTAGTCTAAGATTAAACACAGAAAATAATGTTCAATTAACTGGAAGCATTCCTTTTCTTGTGTAGATGTAAATCAACCTCCAACTTACTGATTTACAGTATAATAAAAAAGAGGAACATCTGTTCCACATATTTAGCTTGAAGTACAGCTAACTGATCAACACTACCTATTTGTATGAGAAGGCAAATTAGATTTTGACACAGATGTACCAATATAAATGTGACTTTTAATGCTTTATTTTTGCAATATGTGTAAATAAGATAAATCTTAGCAAAGAGTTTGCACTTTGCTTAAGAGTTAAGCCAGCACAGACCCAACAGTTAAAATCAGGTGGAAAACAGCATCACAGCAAATCAACATTTCATGCAGCCAACCCTGTAAAGCAAGAGGACACAGAAAGTTTCTCCGCACTCTGTTTCTATATCAAAACAGAAGTCCCAAATGTACTGATCTGTACTTTTGAATTCCTAGGTGATGTATGATAAATGTGTATCTCCCTGTTAACATGGTAAATGGGTGCAGTTGCCAAAATTCTGTCTGATCTGTAAGGGCTTGCACTACTGGCATTTAACTGGCTAATAGTTTCATTTGTAGAAGAAAAAGTAAAAGTAAATTTTAGTGAGAATATGAATCGATATTTATAAAACTACAAGACTTATTTTTACTGAAGATTTCTAATATTAAATTACCATATCAATAATTTTCCCTCAGAAAAACTGAAATATTTTAACAAACTGACTACGGTACTGGACAATGCTATAAGAATACTAACACCAAATTCAGATGAAGAGTAATTAGTAAATCAAACAAGTTCCCAGGCATAAGAGTCTAAAAACACTTACAGAAAAAGCAGGGTATTGCATCTATATAATTTGTGCACTTTGTTTCTTAGTCATAATAGTTAAATCTTAATAGCTAGCCATAATAGCCCTATATCTATATGGGTTCAGGGAGGAAAAAATGCATTTAAGATAGTTAAGTTAGTATATATTTAAGTTAGTATACATTTGGAAGATCTCACAGCTGCACCCTTACGTAAACTACAGTAGCTGAAGTAAATGTTAAATTTAAAAATTAATTTAAGATTCAACTCACTTCTAAACATGAGCTTAAGAATATGTTTTAACCTTTTTCTTCCTCTCCATTTTACATTATACTGTGATTTTATGGCAACTGTTGGAAGCTAAATGTACAATGCACAAAACTCAAATTGTTGGAAACAATGACATTTGAATAAATCAAAAGAAATTTCTAGTATCACATGTACATCAGAGGCAAGTTAGATCCTCCCCACTAAACAAAGATAAATTACACCCAAGTCAAACATGACTGGTCACTTCCAACTGGGAAACAGACTATCTGATAGGAGCAGCTGTTAGAATGGGCTTGACAAAATGCTTTGTTGGTAGACAGGATTAGAAATTCACATCCTTGCATTCCTTGATGTCTCATTAAAATAAAAACACACCAGCTATTTTCCTGTTACTGCCCCTGCAGGAGAAAGGCAGTGGGAAGCAGATAAGAAGTACAAAGTATTTTCTGTTGAGAAAATGAGGGAAGTCAAAGATTTCTAACTCAGAGAGATGACAATGACCCCAACTGAGCATTCTACATGAGTATTTTCAGGGCAGGAAATTAGTATTATAAAATCTTTCTGACCCTTAAGAAAGCATGTTCTACAAGCAGAAGTTTAAAATAATTGTTTTCCTGTGGGTTTTTACCCCATTAATTCCTGTCACCAAAAGAATTAGTTTCTTAGGCACAACAAAACAAAAAACCAGAATGTTTTCATTTAATCATGGGTTTTATTCACCAGCTAGAAAGCAAATGCTGATGGACACCAGGAAATGAGTTCTGCTTGTCTTACCCCTTTATAGAAACACTTTAGGTCTTTAAACCTATTCAATGACCGAATTTCATAAAGCATATAGGAACTTCTTTTGAGAAGGCCATTTTTTTCCAAATGTAATTTCATGTATTAGTTTGATTTAAATCAGCGGAGAAGCTGACAAGGTGAAGGAGCAGCAGAAGTAAACTGAACAGCATAGTCCTGTAAATCTATGAAAAGACAAAAAAATAAATTCCTAGATTTGATTTTCCAAAGTGATGCAATATCATTTTCAAAGACAATTACTTTCATTAGGAGGATAAATATAAAATCCCTTATTTACAGAATGCCAAAATATAAGCAGAACAAAAAGTGAAGTCTTTGACTACTGAAATAATACACATGGTTCTGCAAACAAACTCTTTTCTCCTGATAGTCACTGAAGACAGAAGAAAATTATTACTGTTCAGGCATACTACTACCAATGACAAATCTAGACAAGAGCGAGAAATACAGAAATTTCCCACCTTACATAAGAATGCTACTGCCTACTTAGATCTCATTTTACAGTCAAAGTCTTCTAACTAAAATTCCAGTACAAAAGGCTGCTCTTATCCTTTTCTAGAGAATCACATTAAACATTATGTGCTTACCATGTGGAAGACTACCAATACTTATGATTATATTGCATCTAATTACTAAAAAAAGGGAAGTTGTAACCTACTTTTGTTACTCTACTGCACTCTCTCATAGAACATGGTGCCTCAGTTTTTCAAGTTGAACTTTAGTTCTGAAGAGTGATGGAGTGGGGAATAAGGAAGTAAGTACTACCTTATAAAAGTAGTTCCAAGAACCATTATTAAAGGTAAGTGCTGATAAAATCAGATCAACTTTTCTTTGCACATGGGAAAGAAAAGTAATCTAAACCATGAAATCATGGGCGATAACAATACCTTTTTTGGTATTACATGGGAGAGAAAAAAGTCAGCAAATTCAAATTAGTTTTCAAAGTTATTTACACAATAAATAACAAGCATGACTCTTAGTTTTAAAGGTTAATCCCTAATCTGATATATCACCTAATGTTAAACAGATGAGAAATTATTTTAAAAAAATGCCACCAAGAAAAAAGCAACAAGACCCAACTTACCTGTATGTGCATTACAAGCTGTGCTTTCTCCTTGTCCTTACGTTCTATACATCTCTTCAGTTCTTCTACCTCTGACATTGCAGCATTATGACTCAGCTTTGCTTTAAGTTCCAAAATATGTTTCTCTAGATCTTGCTTCTCTCTCTCATATCTTTCAGCTACTGTAAAACAGCAAGAACAGAGCAACAGACTCAGTAGAAATACCAACTTATGATAAATTAATTATATCTCATTTAATTTTTGGCAATTTGATTCTCTACTCAAGACTATTCCACAACTACTGATTTTGACCTAAATATCTGTGAAAAATGGTACACCTGTACCATAACCAAATAACATTTTACTGAATGAAACAGCATTTTTGCAGTAATTTTACAGGGGTTTCCACTCTTCCCCCTGCATACAGCTGCTCCCCTCAAAAAAAAAAAACCAACAAAAAAAATCCCAAAAAAACCACCAAAGCCCCAACAAAACTGAATAAAATAAAATGGAAGAAACAGTTGGGAAGTTCTGGTCTATATGAAATTTGGCCATCAGCTTCAAGGCCAATGTTTTATTTCACCAGAGTAATACCTCCCAATTTGACAGTCACTTTATCTGTGAATTTTATATCTGAATCCTGCAACTACAACCGAAGGTTTTGATAAGAGTAAGCTATAAATTCTCTCAATCAGAAATTCAAAGGTCTTCAGACATAACTAACTACAAGAGGCAAAAGAAAAAAAAAATCTGTTTTTCTTCTTCCCATATATTTCTGAAGAAACAGAAACAACACAGTAAGGTGAAACACAACAGCAAAAATTATATAAATGTATGCACCTATTTTAATAGTTACAGTATATTTTTATTTTCTTCATATTTTTACAACTGTTTTGATTTATAAGATCAATAGGAAAATTAAAATATGCTTTTATTAACATGAAAGGCATATTGTTTCAAATAAATTAACTTGTAAGCAGATACATTACATGATTGGAGAAAAACTATTGAAAGTATTATTTTGCATTACATTTCTGAAGCTAAGCCACATAAAAAATCTAGCCCATTTCCAGTGCACTGTATGAGATTCGTAAAACATGGAGTCAGAGTCATATTTTAAAAACCAAGATAATTCAGAAGATGAAGTACAAAAATATGAAAATATGTCATTAGCCAAACCAATTAAACACTCCCACAGACACTGGACGCTAGAATAGAGTCACTATTTCTCTATTACCTTGAGTAATATATTTCTATGTTAATAAGGAGTAACATAAAGACTATCTCTAATGCCTTTTTGATTATGTTTGAAAAGTTTAAATACAGATAGAAAACTAAAATTTCATTGAAGACCTTGCAGAAGTGGTAATGTAATATGCAATTACATCTAGAAATGGTTTAAAGTATTTGTCTTCTAAATAAAACTATTCCAACTCTAAAACTCTAACATAGTGCAAACAGAAGCCCTAACTGTATCATACAGAAAAATGTTCTTAATCACTCAGGAATATATTGCCTACAAATTCTACCAGAAAGTCATCAGCCTTATTAACTACCTAGTCAATGACTCTTGTTATGATTTTCAAGATGGCAGAATTCAAACTGCAAATGGACTGAAATGCAAGTTTTCTGAAAAAGTATTATTTAAAAATAATACACATTTTTCTTCTGTAAAAACATTATTCAGTTTGCTGAAATTGCCGCATTTGTTTTAACCATGCAAATCAAAATATTTTATCATAAACTGTCACTGCTATTTCTCTATTAATATTCAGGTGCCAATATGTATTAACTTAAACCTGAGGAATTAATTGGCTGATTTTGTTGAAACAATAGAAGAATTAGACTGCAACTCCAAGATAAAATTAATGATCATGCCTACTAACTAGTTTGCAGTTCTCTAGTGCAAAATATCAGTTGTACCTGCTCTAATTCTCCTGTCATCATCCTGTCCATCGTGGTAGCTCTGGCGATGCATAGCAGCATATGAAATTTGATGTTGCAACTCTACACGGTCTTCTTCTGCTCTGGAAAGCTGGGAACGAAGATCCTCAATCTAAAATATATGCACAAGCATCAAAAATTAATGAAAAACAGAACAAAAAAGTAAATACCATACTTTTATTAAATGCTAAAAAATACTACTACACACAAAAAGTACTTATAAATAAATCTTGAGAGTACTGAAGATGGTAAACAAAGATACAAACTACTTCCTAATTACAGGCCACAAAGTGATTATTCAAAATTAAAGGAAATATTTTCATTTATGTTGACCACAGATGAGCATTAATTTCTCTAGACCAAACAAAATGCTACCATATTATATGTTGCAATTTTCCTTTTACATAGCTACTGAAAATGTCTATACAAATTTACTAAACAATATGTTTTATTTAAAACGTGCTCCTTAAAAATACAATGTATTTATTCATGAGAAACACAGGGGCTCTTTACATTTTTCCTTTCTATCATATATAGTATAGCACTTACAAAGATGACAACATGTAGGAAAATAGAGAAAATCCAACATGCTGAAGTTGAAGAAAAATGTCTCTAATTCATATTACCCTATATTCCATTTGCAGTGATTTCAGTTCAAAACAGTAATATCGCTAACTCAAATTTCTTCTAGGTACAAAAGTCAAACAACTAATGCTAAAAGATGAGAATGCCAACTGCTCCCTCTCTAGCTATTTCTGTCTTTTTATCCAGTCCCTCTAAAAGATGTTTAGGAGAAAGGACTTTCTTCTAAAGCTATAAACCAAATTCCTGCAAATTTTAAGTTTAATCATATATGCATCAATAGCTATTGTTTAAAGCACACTTTAGATACGTTTTCAGGTATTTGTTTATTTACTTTTATTGCATGCTACAATGTAGCAAATACTTTTAGGTCATTGATTTACCTGACTCCACCAATTGCAGCACATGCTCTGCAGAACAACGATTACTAATATAGAAGTGGTTCTAAAGCATATTATGAAAGGAAATTTCACATAATGTAATTATGTACTGAAAACATACCATTATTGTCACTACTAAAATTAATACATATGAACATATACACATAAAATTCTGGAAAAATAAAAAGTATAACAAGCTCGATCCACATATAATACACATTTAAGCCTTTCTAGACCTCAGTTTTTCCTTCATAAAACAATGTTATCAGAGGATGAGATAGGAATATTAAAAAAAACCACTCAGACACAACCTAATATGAAAACCTTCAGATTTTTACCACGCTAAAGGAGTTACCTGATGCAAAAGAGCTTCTCTACTGTCTTCAGATTCACTCAATTTTTTCCGGGACTGCTCCAATTCCTGCTCAAGCTTTCATTTCAGAGAACAGTGAAGAAAGAAAGGCAATGAAGGCATCATAAAAGTGTATTTTAACATTTAATTTTGACACAAACGTATCCATATAAGCATCTACCTAAAATGTGGCATAATATACATAGCATTTTTATTTGTCCAAAATTTTAAGCAAACCTTCATTTGCAATAAATCCCTGCAATATTTATTTAAATTACATAAAGAGAATTTTACTTACAGTCCATAATTTCTATATAATATTTTGTATCACATAAAGACACTAAGTAATTTATATTATCCAAAACAAAAATCACAAAAGCAAATCTTTACTGGGCTAGAAGTTTAAAAGATGGAAGATAAGTTTTAACAAAGTTTCAAAACTGTTGTCCCTGGATTTGAAACATACTTTCAAACTCAAAATTAATAATGACTTAATATTTTAAGTCAACTTTGGTAAACAGTTTATTCATAGAAGAGTTAAAGATGACACACATTGGTAGAACTGTAACTGGTAAAACATGTAGGATTTCTGTGTGGTGCAAGATGATGTATTTGAATTATTCAGGAAATAAGAGGAATAAAATACTGAAGTGCCCTGAATTTCATAAAACTGAAAGTTTTCCTAAAAACATAATATTCAAAATGTGTAATCAGAAATAGTCATCAAATTGATGACCATTAAAAAATTAAAAAAACAAACTAAAGCAAAAACTACAAAATATTTTGTGACTTCTTCCATAAATACTTCAAAGATCCACTTGGAAATAAATATACAGGTTTTGATAGCAGAAATTGTTATTGTTGAGATAGCAGTCTCAAGGAGGATGTTGAGAGCCTGGCAAATAGGCAAAGTAAACAGGACCAACATTAAGGGAATGAAGAGAACAACATAACATAAAACACTACATAAAGGCTTAGTATAAAGGGGTATAACTTTGAAAGATGCTAAACGATTCAAGTGGAAAAAAAAACTAGGAAAAGTGTAATACAGCCCTAGTATCCTGCTAGAATATAAATACAAGAAATTTTGGGTTTTATGAGAAGAAAAAGTGAAATATGGCAACAGTTCAGTAAGAGTAGTATTAATAACTATGGTGCAAAATAACCAGCAAGAGTTAGTTGCAGGGATGAAGAAAAGCTGCTTTGAGCGGCAGACTACAGACAAATTCAGAGAGAAAATAGAGAAAGAAATCAAGGATAATGCCCAAGTTATAAATCTGTCTGCCTGGCAGGATGGAAGAGTCATTAGAAGTAACATACTATAACTGAAGAGCTTTGAAGGAGAGACACAAGCTGAGAACAGCTATATTCACAGTGCCTCCGATGCAGAAAAAAATCCCCCAACTTGTATTCTTAAAGAGTAAAGAAAATATTGTTCTGCTGGTTTCTCAGAAGAAAAAGCATATACTGTAACAGATTACACTATACACTCACTTAAAACCAAACAAAATGGAAAAAATTAAGGCTTACCTGGTGCTTTTTGCTTTCATATTTCACAAGTTTGCTTCTCAGGAGTTCTTCTGTTTCATCTGCTTTAGCATCTTGCTTCTTTAAAACCTTTAGAGGAGAAAAATATATTGCAAACTTCACCACAAAATTTACAGAAGCCATGATTCCAAGGCTGTTAAAATTAGAGAATCTGATGATACATTTAAGAAAGAAGATCTAGACAAATGCTTTCTGTCTGCATCTAATATGTCCATGTAGAGCCAATGTATATTGTTATGAAAGGATAAATATAAGTTCATGCATACATAAACACACCCATGCAGAGAACAGGGACAAACACAAAGTCTAAAGCAGCACTAACATCCTTCCGATGTATAGAACTCCAGACACTCAAGTTGACCCCAAACACCTTTAGATTAAGGTCTAAAATGCTAAAGAGAACCCCTACAGATTTGCTGTGTACATATCAGGGAAAAAGAATATATTGTCTAAAAAAGTGTGCATGTTATGAAATACAATGCACTGTAATCAAGGAAACACTACTATAAGGTTGTGTTAGAAGTCAAAAGAAAAAGAAAAGGAAAAAGGTTATTTCTTCTGAATCTGGACAGATGTTTAGAGCCACAGAACTACAACTGAATCAAGTGAAACCTTCCTGATCAAAAGTTACCAACATTGATGTGCCCTTCCTTGACAACAATCACAAAAAAATAAAACAAATCCATGGGACTTTTCCCATTCCCTCTCAGACTGAGGCATCTAAAACCACACATGTACACTTTCTAAACCATCTTATAAAAAATAAAAGTGCATTAAACACCAATTTCAAAAGCTTGTCCCTCTGCAAACCAACACTATTTGTAAAACACAGCCAATCCCTGGCAAAGGAAGCATTAGACATAACAGATATTAATGACATGTAATACTTGCAACATAAACAACCCAGGGTTAGATATCTCAACCCATAGCAAAATCATTAGCTCATTTTAAATATCACTTAGAAACATCAGCTGAAAGAGATCAGTAGCCATATACTGATAATTTGCCATGAATTTCTGTAACTGTTTATAAATCACAGTTTTTATCTGCGCAACATGACTAGGCATTTTTCACACTAGTCACAAATTAATTAATTAGGTACTTTAGCACAAATCTTTTACTTTCATCCCATATCTTGAAGCACAAGTACATTTATTCCATCCATAATTACTTGCTAAAACATCAGAACAACAAAAACACATAACCTTCCCAGAAAGAAATGTCTTTTTCCCAGTCTGTCGTTCCCAAGCATTTTCATTTTACATTTTAAAGGAGTATCTCCTTTAACAAATACCCCTGAAATTTGTCCCTATGAATTGTACATTTCATTCAGTTTTTGAACATTTTCTCTTTACTGTACACTGGAGAGAAATTTCAGTGTATGAAAACAGAATACAAGATATTAATCAACTTCAGTGAAGCCAGGCATTCAGCTTTAGAAGTTTGGCTTTAAAAGTAGCTTTCTGGAGAAAATAAATGGCTTTCTATACTTACCTCACTCTTATAACCCCACCTCAGTAAACACAGGGGTTTCAGTATAGTCTGGATTACTCTTCTGCCTGAACAGTTTACATTAAAATCTGAGACTGTGGAAGACATTAATCATAACTATGCCACTGACAATATTATGCCACATAAATAGTTATACTTTTAGTCATACTGATCCCTAATCAGATAATAGAAGACTGCAACACATTTAAGATATCTTCCTAAGTATTCAGTAGAGATTTAAATCTATCATTCCAGTCAACTACAAGACCCAACATTGCATACATTTTACTCAAAAAGACTCTTGGGAGAAGTCCCAAAAAGCAACATGAACAAAAGTCTAAGGTCATCTCTTCAGCTAATGTGTTTTTGCATTACTCAAGTTGATTTGGTTTGTTTTGGTTTGCGTTTTTTTCTTTGTTTATTTTTAATGACCAGAAGTATCAGTTCAGAACAGCCTATCTGGAATACATAATGTCTATTAACAGCAATCAACCATCAGTTTTACTAGTAAAATTAAAAGCTTTGTCATAGACAGTCAACTTTAGACCAACTTTATTTTTGGCACTAGATTAATAATTAGCATAGTTCCAAACATGCATGTTTTCATGTGCAGATTTTGCTAGAGATGTCAGAATCATAAAGAAAATATTAGATCTGGGCTGGATTCAGGAATACTAATAAAATTTTCAAAGATTATTCCTGCTGAAAGCAAAAAATATCTCTGCATCAGTAGCATACCCCAATTCCCAGAAATAAACATGGAAATAAATATGCCATTTCAACTTCACTGACTGATACTCAGGCTATTAAATATGAAAAATTTCAAACAAAAATGCATCCTTTACTATAACTGGTACTGTAAATAAAACCTTCAGTTTTACTTTCTGCATATTGTAAAAATAGCCCATAGCCATTTCATTTTAAGGAAAAAAAACCATATATGCATATACACACACACAGACACATATATATATGTAATATATATACCCCAGAGTTAAAATACTGCAAAAAAGAAGCAATGTTACAATAAATGAAACATACTACGTGTGTACTGCTTGGACTGTGAAACATGCACTGTACTAATAGGTGCCAGGTAAGCAGTTAATCAAAATGTCATAAGGAAATGGAAGCATCTGGTCATCCACATCCAGACAAACATCAACTGTTACAGACAATTCAGAAATTGTACAGGTAAAAGTTAATTCTGTGTTTTGCCTCCTTCCTGTACTCCTTTTTAAATAATTCTCTCCTGTTTTGTGCCACACTTCTTTTTCCTCCACTATGGAACACTATATAACCTTTCTCTTTGAAGAGATAAAAGAAAAAAAATAAAAATCAAACAACACATCAAGATCCAACTGATTCTTTGATTTCATTTGCTGTCCCCAAAGAAGGAGCTGAGGAAGACAAATGTCAAAAATGGGAAATAGGAAAAGGATGCTAAGGACAACAGTTCAAGTACACACTCCTCTTTGATTGGCTTCCAAACAGCAGGCCAGAGGAGCTGAAGCACCAAGGAATGGGAAGAGGCTATAGTCAACAGGATTCTCCTACCAAGATCTTCCTCTGAAAGCATTAGTGTCCAGGCTGTTCTGAAAGAGACTGACAAGGTTGTCGGGGCCTTGGAGGGGGCAGGTACATAGGAGGCCACAAGGATACAGAGAACTTCTATGTACAAAGGTCTTCTCAGCATAGCTTTGGGAAGGACCAGCGAGATGTTCCACTGCCTGCTTAGGCGGTCAGGCTAGATGAACTTTTGATTTGACCAAGGAGAACAATTTTTACAGATCTTTATAAAGAATTCACTAGCATAAGATAGCATTAGATTATAAACATAACATATACCACAGCTGAGCATACCTCACCTACACACACAGAGTAAGTACTGAACTTCAAAACCATAACTTACTGCTTCATAGATCAATTTCTCTTATACATGAGGAAAACGACGGGGATGACTGAGGAACAACTCAAGTCCTCAGTTTTTCCAACTTATGATAACTTTTCAAGAGCAAATCATAACTTTTACAGCAACTTAAGACTGTTAACTTTTCTTAGGGTTTGGGTTTTGGTCTCAGTTTGGATTTGCTCTGTTGTTTTTTTTTTGTTTGTTTTAAATAAAACCAGATTTTTTGAAAGCTGTGCACAGACCACAAACTGAAACTTGTGCTATCAAAGTGAGACTGATCAGTGAGTTTTTCATACTATCACAAACATACAAGAACAGTCTCATGCTATAGTTTAAAGTAAAGTAAAAACATACCACATCCTAATCCTAATGAAAATACTTTCCCTAACTTGCTACAATAGTGATTAGCATGGCTCCAAGTATGCTACCTAAACACACCAGCCAGGCAGTTAAGAAAGAGACTACCTAGCTATTTCAGTGACAGATGTATATGAAACTTGTTCATGTTCCAAGCAAGAGTCAGATTCAAACTACAATCAAAACAAAAACCATTGGCCACAGGTGGCATAGCACTGAGCCAAAGAGCAAGTATCAACAATGCATTAAAACATCCAGGTGGCTCAAAGCACAGATCAAGTTTATGTTTGTCCAAAAAGATCAGTGATAAAGATATGAAAAAACAATGTTCAGTAACACTTCTGACAATCAGTTTACCCCACTCTCTGTCCACCAGTTTCTTGCAATTCATGGTATTTGTAGTGGAGGCAAACAGTCCACAGTATTCGTAGGGGGAGGCAAACAGAATCTAAATATACAGTTGCACAAAGAGAAAGTTAAAAAATGCTTCCCGGCCTACCCAAGTTGCTAGGTTAAGACATAACTGTAGTCACTACCTTACCACAGTCAGTGGATTCAAAAGGTTCAAAAAGGATGATTCTGTTCACCTAAAGTATGCCAAGCATGAACACATGGATACATTTCACCAAAATCCAGGAAGCCAAGCACAGAATTTTGTAAAGCCATCCAGGACACCCAATGCACAGAAAAGAATGCAAAGAAAACATTTTTAAAAATGATACTTGACCTTGTTCTAGAAAATAGATGTATAAATGTAAACAAAAAGTAAGAGGTGATGGTGTCTTTATATTTAAAGAAAAAGAAGCACTGAGGAATCTCAAAATAGTTTTCATTTACACAACAAATGCAGTTATTAAAGCAATTCATGTATACAGGTCAATACCCCTGGCAAGAAAAGAATATTTGTTCTTTTTTGTAATCAGAAACATGTTTATAACAGGAATATAGAAAAAAAATAAGACATACAATTGGCATTAATTTGTTTGTTAATTGCTATTTTCTAATTTGCTGATTAAATGTACCAATACACACTAAGATTAAAGATACATAAAATGTACAGAAAATAGTTTTTATACAACACAGCACAGACAGGCTAAATATTCAATATAAAAATGCAAATTTGAAACTTAAAGATACAAAACTTTATACATCAAGCTTTCTTAATGGTCAGTACACACCTAGATATCTTCTTGGTTCATAATCAGTCTATGATTAGAGTAGTACTACAATACAAATAAGAATTTCGCACATTAAAACCAAAAAATGAGAGAAAGAAAAGACAGACAAGAGAAAGGCCAAAATAAAAGTATCATCATGTTCTGTTAGATCCTGAAAAATATAATATCATTTAATAATCGCAATTTAGGAAGGTGATTCTCTTAAGACGGTAAAACACTGACAAGCAGTGGTCAGTTCCAGGCACTGCACTTGACTGAAAAAATAATAGCATTTAATCTTCACAAACTTCACATGATTTCTTAATCAGAGCAACTACTGATCACATGCAAAAGTCAAATTAGATTTGGTTTGAAATGTGTAACAGGCAAAATAATGAAAAAATTGAATCATTAAACAGCCACAAATGCTTTAAATAGCATTTCTCTGTAAATCATTCAGGCCATATTAAATGACAGGATTTCAAAATTCAGTCCAAACACTACCCTCCTTTCCAGTAATGTTACTTGGGAAGCATCTTGGAGAAAAAAATTAAAACAGAAGTAGACTTCCATGGAACATTATGTCTGTGCAATGATTACCACAAGACTGAGGCCATTGTCAGAGTTAAGAGTCCACATCTAACTCACAATTTCAATTACAAAGGACAAGAAACAGAATAACAAATTAACAAGCTTAAAATTATATAGAATCATGTTTAATTCAAATAGCAATTGCAGCAAAATATTTATTTACTCTATTCTCACTAGGCTGTGCAAAAGTACGCAAGGCAATTCAAGTACATTCTTTCTAAAATACAGCAACTTAAATTGTATTTTAGAAAGGGGCTCCTCAGGAAAAATAAAGTAGAATTTACAGAAGAAACTATTAAACTATCTTAATTCACAGTTGGACATCTTCAGGGAATAGAAGGTCTAGGATGTATTTAGTATTTCATACTCTTTTTGCGTGAAATTCAAAAGATGAACTACCAAGAATAAAGGTACCCAGCCTGAAGGCTCATGATCACATAGACTATGATCATTCATATGATCTATGAAAGATCATATGAAAATTCTTTGAACTACATTTGATCTCATTCACTTGAATTCAAGTTTTCTTTCTAAGGAAATTATGGCAGTGTCAATGTATCTTTAGAGATTACAAGCCATCATCCTTTTAAAAGGACAAAATAAGATTGTTCCATTCTGCAGATAACACTATCAAACCACACCAATACATTGGATTAGGCATCCTTTCCCCACCCTGAAGGCACAACTGAAGAATCCAGAAGTGTACAGAGGCATATTAAAGAGCAATGAAAACTGAAATTCAGCACTCCAGTTCCTTTCACCCACTAGGGCACCAATTGGGGGGAAAATGAAACAGTGTCTTTCTGAAACAGTGGCAGATGCCATCTTTGAATAGTCTCTATCTTTATATGAAATGCATAGCACCATGAGCAAGATTCCTCAGTATCACTGCACAGTATGTAATGCCTTCCAAAAAGCTATGCTGCAGACACTAAAAGTGAAAACCAAGGAATTCCATATTTCTTCTCAATTATAGTATCCTATTGCACAGATAGAGATAACATTACAAATCATATCTTAAGTGGAATGAAATAAAAAGTCACACTATATTAAGACACAGATTTTCTAAACAGGAGTAAAATCAAAAAGAAATAAGTATTCTTCACATGTTTCCTAAAACAAGAAGAAAAACAGCTAACAGCTAATAAATCTCAAATTTTAATTTATACTCTAAACATTTCTATTTGTCTCCTAAACAATATTTTATATTTCAACCAGTATTGTTGAATAAAACTGAAACGCAATGAAAAGTTGTCTGGTCACTACCGTGCTTTTGATTGCTTGTTGAAATAAATTACTGAATTTATATAAATTCATTTGCACAAGCAAGCAAAGTTTACTTTTTAGAAAATAAAATGTTTTAATTGAAAAAAAAAAACACCTAATGATTGCTTTTGTTTGCCTGGGTTTTCAGGAAGGGCATAAGGGGGTAGGTTCTTAGAAGATTTGTGGCAGTACCCAAAAGGGTCTAAATATAGTCAAGACAATATAATAAAGGACAGAGACTGTGCTTAGTATTATCAGTATTATCTTAGTCATCAGAATAACATGAGTTAGACTGAGAGTTTAAAAATGTGCCAAAGATATGTGCACATTTTCCAGTTTGACAGGTACAGGCTCACAAATGCAACACATTGCTAACTAAATTCTAAATACAAGGGAAGCTTTCACTTGCATACCTCCTGTAACTGGAGAGACACGTGTCCCAGCTGGTCCTGGCGCCTTTCTACGAGCTGTCTTTCAGCACGCATTTCTTCTTCTATCTCCTGAAGTCTTCTCTCTACCCGTTCTGATACCTTCAAAAGGAAAAAACCCATGGTAGGAAATTAGTGTGCCTTTTAATACATGTGAAAATATCAATGGCAAAAATGTAAACAGAGTATGGGGCAAAAAGAAAAGAGAACATAATTTGTATTTCATAAAAGCAGATTTAGAATGGTAGAGAAAATAACTAGTTTATAATTAGTTATTTTATTTATAAAATAACTATTAGCAGTGAGTACTACAGAAGTACTCAAGCAGAGAACCAAACTTCTCTTGCTGGCAAGTATTCTCCTTTAGGTGCATGCATAGTTTTCTTTACAGTGGTGGTTCTACTCAAGCGTTAAATATCTCACTATCAAGGTTAGAGCAGCCTAATGTGAAATTGCAGTACAAAAGGCTTAGCTTCTCTGTCACAAGCCTGATTAACCTCTGAAGTAACATTTCTTTCACATCTCCAGCCTGCAAAACAGACCAATGTTTGCCTCTTTCATGATGCAAAATCTGTGAGTAAAAAGCAGTAAACAAGAACTAAGTACATGAGAATGCCTGTAACAACACAAAATAATTACACGCTTTAAGCCTTTCTCCCAGTATTTTGTGAATCCGTGAAAAAAAACTAATACAAACAACAACAGGTGTTTATTAAAGCAACTTGGATTATGAACATAAAGTTCAATCAGACTAATACCACAATTACTTCACTTCTGCAATTCAAGCTGCTAGCAGACAGCACCCTCTTGAGGCAGCAAATTAAATTTATTCTGTTAAAGATTAGCAAGAAAAATATTTATGTTGCCTCCCTACCTTAAAATTAATTACCAACTAACATTTAGATAAAAAGAGAAAGATGGAGATAAAAAGGGATTAAAAAATAAAACACAATTCAACTATTAGCTTTTAATGTATGCGGAGGTAAATTCTCATCTTTCTCTATTAAGCACACTTCTATTAGCACTAGGCATATGCATGGATAGAAAACTTTACCATGAGCAACACAACTTACGTAGGTAGCAACAGAAACACAATTAAGGGTACATTTATGTTCTGGGCTTCACAAGGCTTAATGAACAAAACACTCTTTTTCTTTACAACACAACACAGTTCTCAGAAAACACTTCTTGTTTGTGCAGCCAGATGAACAGCCAGGTTACAGTCTGGAATATTGTATTTTTTCCAGAAAACCATCAGGAGATGCCTAGTGCTGCATCAAGCCATACACTTTCATGAAGTTACGAAAGCTCTGTGGCCATAATCCAGAATAATTACTTACTAAAAACTAATGTATAAAAGATAATCGTGATGTTTGTTTTGACAAGTACTGCTTAACATTACTTCTCGGAATTCATAAAATACTCCAGCTAGCAGAAACAACGATGCTATGTAGTAGGAACAGAAAATAACACTGTCATTAAACTTGTTATGTCTTTGCTGAAAGCCAGGAAATAAGCTGTCATCCTCCCCCACACACATATCCAACATAAAGAAATGAAACAGTAATGTTTTAACATTTTTTTTTAAGTTTTGACTATGTGCTTCTGAAGACAAAAGCTTTCTCAGCTCTCTCATGTACCTTTTTCAATGAAGCACTTTCTTAAGAGAACTAAAGCTATTAAGAAAGAAAACATACAATTTTGACTTAACAGAAGATTCAAAAGTAACATCACCCCCAAAGATGACATTCCAAAGGACAGTTTGGTAATTTCCTCACTGTCATAGGTCTAGCATGCACAGCAGATAACAAGATATGAGGCAGCACTATACAGGCTTTAGATTCCTGCAAAGTTCAGATTTCATTACAAATTATCACTAACTCAAAACAAGTAAGAAAGTAACTTTATGAAGTGGATTGCCTTGCCTCTGACTTCCTTCAGCTCACTCCAGAATACAATTGTTGTATTACTTCTAACAAGGTAAAAAAAAAGATGGATAATATATCATTATATTTGTCATGGAAATCTCAGTTATAGACATAAACCTCTTTAACAAACAAACAAAAAATCCCCCACAACCAACACAAACCACCAAACATTTTGATGCTACTTATAACTCCTATTTGTTTCCCATACTTTGTCCATTGGTATGGTATTGCTAATACCTTGGCACTTCAGCAAGACTTTAATCTCCCACAAGAATTATGTTCCCTGTTTTTGTAGCCTCTCTGACCTTCCTCAGATTATCACACAGCCTGCGGCATACAACAGTAGGGATTAAAAAAATTGGAAATGGTTAAATGTTAATTTATTAATTAGCACATGCAGAGTAAACTTAAAAACATACTTGTCTTCCTTTGTCCCAAATGACACTGACTTTTGGCAACATTTCTCCCATGAAACTATGTATCTTGACCTCTGAATGTTATAAAAAATCTTAGGGTAGACAAGAGGTTCCTTCACCAAAGGACACTACAAAGAATATGAAGGCTCCACACAATGACATGAAATACTAGCACTAAATTACTGCATTCAGAACATATTAGAATTTGACTTCAAGCATGCATTTTTAGCAACACAGACTATCTGAATTATAATGATGACACTAGAGGTATGCTTCCACAGCTTTCAGGTAGCAGCAAACTCTGTGAAAACAGATTAGCTATCAAAAAGTTTCTCCCCCCTCCTGCAATTAAACACAAAGAACAGAATGTCCTTTTTAAAACTAGGGTGACATTTAAGTCCTGCAGCTAAGTACAATCTTGTGGAAGATCCTGGATGCTTACTGTAGAAAAATCACCATCCTACTTATTGAATTTCTGCCCTGTTTTTCAGCTTCCTGCTGTTATTTCCAGTGCAAAAGTCCTGCTAATAGAAATCTATTTCAACAGATTTTTGTTGCTGTTCTTGCTCCATCTTGTTCCATTCCAATAACCCATTTTATCATCAATGCATTCTTAAAACAGGAGTATTAAAATCACAAAAAGAACAAACTTTTTTCACAGTTATAACTTTAAATATTGCTAAACTTTTCCCCCTTGGCAAAACCTTTTATACCTTTTACAAGTCACCTGCGCAGTACCAAAAATCCTTATACCAGATCTTCTGAGGGACAGTTCATTATCTAACAATAATCCTGGCCCTCTGAGATGTCACAACCACAGTAACTCCACGAAAGACCCATTTCACTTGACACTGCTGCCTTTTTCCAGTGACAATCTACCATCACTTTATAACAGCACCATCTCAATTAAGCATCTACTTAATTTTAACTAGATGAAGTTGTTTTTTATGTATAAAGCATCTTGTGCTATTTGGGATGTGCTTCTATGTAAGTGATTGCAACAAAACATCCAAGAGGGCAATCTTATATAACCATAAAATAAGTAAATATTCTTTCAATTGCTTATATGCTTGTCTAGCAAACATCTAAACCCTTTTCAAGAGCAAAGGAATCTTACAAAATATCTAGCTAAGAAAGAGATTTTGATATAGAGAGTTGTAGAACCAGAATGGATTTTTAGCAAAACAGCACATAGATTCTCCAGTACAAGGCCATGGAGAGTGCTTGACTTGAAACAAGCATCCAGCTATGCATGAGTCATCACCTTCAATGTCATCTGTTTTTTATACTGGGATGGAAAACGTCTCTTTACAGGTAAAATATTGTGCTTTGACTGTGTTGTGTGAATCTTAAAGTATTCAAATTCAGCATCAAAAAGGCTCTATGAATCATAAACTCTAACAAAAATAAATTCTGAACTAGTGACTCAGAAGAACTGTAATGACTTAGACCTTTATCATCACACATCTACATACAGGCAATTTTCAAACAGCCCCAAATATACCAAACTGCAAGAATTTATATTTACATCTCTAAAAAAGTAAAGATTTAAGGACACTGAACTGAAAAGACTGTTTCTACCACGAGCTCATCCTGTGAAATTATCAAGTCTTCGAGTTGACAATTTATTGCCAAGAATCATACAGCAGAATATAAATAAAAGGATGGAAATGCTCGAGGTAATAAACACTCCCAAGTGAAGTCATAAAGGCACTAAGGACAAAAGTTCCTGCACAACTTTGTTTAATTCAGAATTGATTGTCATTAGTGAAAGTGAGTTGGGTAAGATGAAAAGTTTTTCTTCTCAAAACTTCCTTATGCAATCTCATTAGAAGAATTCCTAAATGCATATGCATACAAAGGATGTCAAATATATACGATAACAGACCCTAGTTTCTACAGGCACTCCAATCTCATGCTTTGCCATGCATACCATGAGAGTTATTTTTAGTCTTAACATCTGTACTAAATTCCTCTTTTACACATTTACCCCATCTCACTGATTCTGCCAACCTCATTAGGTAATAGGAGATCACTAGGCTTTGAACAAGGGCAGAGGATCCACACCTAGGATTGGAGAGCACTGGTAAAGCAGCAGTGCACAATGTTGCTACCACTAAGCTTTTTAGGGGGTGGGGAATTGGCTGGACACAATAGTGAATTATGTCAGAACTTCTCAGCCTAAAAACTAACACTCTGAAAAGCCTCTGAAGAAACTGAACAACCCTCCCGCGTTAAAAACAGGGATGAAGAAGTAGTTAGATTTGAAAGCCAAACTAATAAACACACAACAAAAAAACCCAAGCCAAAACATATCAACCAAAACACACATACCCAAAATAAGCAAAAAAACACCCAAAAAGACAGATAATCAAAAAAGTGGCAGCTCTTCTCGCAATATATAAACTATCTGGACAACTCCTTGCTATACGACAAGATCATGAAGATATGCAAGCTGTAACAAAGACTGGACAAGTTCCAAAAAGGAAATCCAGAGGGATTATTACTCAGTACAGAAAACAGATCACTTCTAGACCAAGAAGATCCTAACTCCCAGGTGATTAGACTTTCATTGTACAGAATTATCATTAGATGACTTTCTGTTCTAATATTGTAAGCCAAACTTCCAACTTTTGGTTATTCATCATACATGGCTAGATCTTTCCTAATGACCTGTTTCTTCTGCAAACCGATCCCCAGCAATTCTTTTACCTTTTCAAGGAAGTCTTTGAATTAATGACCTTTTTTATTTTTCCCCTTTTTCCTTTTTTCCCTTTCCTCTTTCCAGTCTTCTTTCCATTTGGCCAACGTTCTTCATAAAGTCACTAATCAGCAATGTGCAGAGTATTCCAGGGGAATTCTAACTGTTCCTACACATAAAAATTATCTCACTGCAGTTCACTGCAGCATTTGTGTCTTCACTAAAAGAATATCAGTAAATGTCAGTTTTCATAGCTTTATTGCATGATAATGGTCCCTCCCAACTAAGAGACTTACTCTTTTGCCCTTACCATTAACAAACTATAGAAGACTTCCTTTGTTACACTTCACCTCCCTAATTTTTTGCTTCTCTTAGGTCAAAAGTTGTAACCTTCAATTTCACATCTTGAAACCCTACTGTAGGAGGTCAGAGCTAGTTATTTCTTTCATTAGTGAACAGACAGTGGATGCCTCCATTCCAGAGGACTGAGGATGGTTTATTTCTCTCACATAAAGATACTGAACAGTTGTAATGTAGCCAGCTGGAGCAGCTATTTTATTGAGAGCCACCTTGGTTAAAACCGAGTTTACTAATTTCCTGATACATGAAAGATAAAATAAAAAAGTATACTGAGAAGTCTGCAGCAAGAAAAACACAGCATTTTGCAAGTATCTAGAGTTTTTTATTACATAAACTTACTTTATCCTACCAGGCTACTAGAAAAAACAAAATTAACATTCTAACAAAGACAACCCCATCATATTTTTTTCTACAAAGGCTGACAAGGTAAGTCTTCTTTCCCTGATGGACTCTATCGTATCAAGAACTAAGTGGTACTGATAGTGTCTCTTGCATGACTTAGTCCAACTTAATCTAGAGTCAAGAATTTACACAAGTACATTTATTAAGTCTGCTGGTACCAACAAGTGGTCCATGCCAACAATATTGTTATCAGTAACAAACACATCACTATAGCCCTTGACAGAGCATTTAGTACCATTTCCTACAATTTTAGAGCAAGATGAAGCACCTATGAGAAAATACGCACATAAAAGTCAACTTTGCTACTAATATCACAGTAAATGCTTACATAAAGCATACATTCAAGTCCTATGTGTCAAGAGCTACCTACAGGATTCTCACCTACTAATTACTGGGGTGATTCTCAACTCCTCTTGTTCCTACAGCAATATGCTGTTTGACTTCCATCTCAATACCAGATCTCTTTCAGATTTAAATTAACATAGTCTGCAGTCAGTCTGCTTCCAGCAGATACAGGAGACAAAAAAGAAAAGACTTGTCATGGCTGTCCTGCCTTTGTTACATTTTGTCACAAAGCCTTCAGAGAAGAGTGCAGCCCAAAGAGACTCCTTCCATTTTGCTACACAGACGATAAGAATTGAAAAGTACAGGGAGGGAGGGAGGGACAGAGGAAGAAGAGACAATAGTATTTATCATCATAACATGGGAAAGCTTGTATCTTCCCAAAGGTACCTTCAACAATTATAACAGCATTCAAACCAAACTTCAAAGTTAAAAAGCAGCTTTTGCCAGGGTTGTGAATTTTGAAGCAGAAAAATTCATAATACACACACCTGTAAAACACTTGTACTTAAAACAAGCATGTGAAATACAAAACTTGTCTTGCTGGTTTTATTATCGAAGAGGAACATTTCAAGAACCTATAGTACCCCAATAAGATCATGTTCAGATATACATATCAATATGTGATACCAATTACCAATACGCGTTAAACTAGAAGCCCACATCCTGCTTATTTTTACTAGATATAAACAATCCCTTCCACGTTAGTCACACTCACCGTTTCTTGTCTTTGGGACTCAGTGAGCTTTTCAGACAATTCTTCCAGAGTCTTTCTTAATTCAGCATCAGTCCTTCATAGAAAAATATAAGTAAGACAATATTCAACAGTGCAAATGCTAAGTAATACCCATCATAATTGTAAGCAGCAACAACCCCTCAGAATTGTTTGCTATTTCAATTTGTTCTACACCCACTACAAAAAAAAATAACTGCCTATCCATAATAATTTATAGCATAATTAGAAACAAGCCTCAAGTGTAAAATTCATTATAAAAAGCATTCCCATTCCTCAAGTGAAGAAACAGCATCTAAGTATCAGCTAGGTATCAGGTCAACAAGTACAAAATTATGGACACATCTAAACAGTCCTATTGCACACTAGTTTCCTACCAGGAATTAACACTCTAATTCCTGTTATTGCTATTGAACAAAGCACCACATGTTGAGAAAGTATATACATTATGGCCTGCAGGAGAGCTTGCCCTGAAGGGACTCCTGTAACAAGAACAAACTAGGAGCAAAGCTGCAATAAAAGAAATTCCCTAATCCTTGTCATTTTGGACATATATTTTAAAAAGCTGATGAAAGCCCCATATATTATACAAATTGGAATTGGTAGGTGTTATTTACATTTACAAATACTGCAGAAGATAACGCAAAACAAGCAGTTCATAATCCTACTTTCATCTACATGTTGCACAATCCCTCATTCTCCCCAAAACTGTTTTTTGAAATAAGAGTTTAAGAATTTTTTTTCCCACACTGTTCTTCACACGGAGTTATATTCTGTTTATACCGATTTCTTCTTGAAAGCTCACGACTGATGTCATCTCCCAGGCGAAGTTGCTCATTGCTGAGGTCTCGAAGAGACTGGTGGAAAGAATGCAGCTGTAAATAAAAGTACATAAATTAAACCAAGGTTTAGGAACCCCTTTTATTGTGATATTCCAAAAATACATATCTACACATATACACACTTCTAAAAATAAAGCAGATAAAAAACCCCTAAAAACAATAAAACTCCATGAACTGTAGTTGAGCCTGGATGACTGGATCAGGCTTGTGCACTTCTATTTCAATCCACCCTTCACAATACTTGCTCATTGCAGTTTAACTTTCAGTACTTTATTTGCTAAACCAAGTTTCCTAACTCTGGTTTGTTTTTTTTTTCCTGTGGTTCATAGCTTAGACACTATACTACCTCTTTAAACTAATGCAAAGCAAATTGAAACAGCTCAACAAGTAACGTTCAGGAGAGACATATTTCATGTTAATAGATACTAGTATTGGCAAAACAAAATTCTGCCCAGCTATATATGCTACTATAAATAGATTACATAGGAACTTGAAACAAAACAAGCAGAACAGTATAATGTACTCAGGAACTACCAAGAATAGGTATTTTACCTTGCCCAAGACATTGTATACTCTTTTTCAGATCTTGGGAAAAAACAAAAACACACATCTGCTTTCCTCTGTAAAACCTCCCATTTTCCCCATTCAGCAGGCTCCCATTTTATCATCAAAGTTTTAGGGAGCAAATAAAAAAATTAATAGGTCATTCATTCTTTATGGGATAGAAAGCAACAGTTAATCCATCCTAATGCAATCTATTGCTGTCAACAATTCCACGGCCAGGATTATTGCTATGAAAAACCTTCATATATGATATTCATTTGGTCTGTGTGCTAGATTTTAACCTGGATCTTCCACAACCAAGCTGACTACCCTCAACATTCAGACACAGGCACTACTACCTCCCCTGTGTGATTCACCAGAAAGTTCAACCTGACCTGAGAGACTTTGAAATAACACATAGTATTTTCAAAATGTATATGCTAAGAAGAAGAGGGACTTAAATGTGTTAAAAGACAATTTGGCTGAAAAATTACATCAGCTAGAAAAAGTCAGAATGGGGATAAAGAGACAGTGGTTACAGAAAAATGAAAAAGTCACAACTTTAGTTAAGCAGTACTGCTTTATCTCTGGTCTAATTCCTACCTATAATCATAACCAATGGCTACTTCTAGTTCATCATTCCTCAAAGCGCTATACTCTTCTTACAAAACAGCTAATGAAAAGAGCCATATTCACTCACTGAAAAGCAAGAATAAGAAATAAACCAGCAGTTATCATCAAAACTGGAAAAAAAACTACTTGCCTACATAGTTACTTAATATGAAGAACTTTGTATGCATTGCAGGAACTCCCTTGAATAAAATGTCCAAGATATTTATAGAATATCTACAAATAATCTAAAATAGTCCTAAGGATTTTGGATGGTTGGGAGGAAAGATTTCCATGTAACATTATTTCCTTCCAAGGATTATTTTCCACACTTACAGAGGGGGAGGAAGGAATGGGGGGAGAACTAGACTGAAAAGACAATGAAATGGGGTTAAATAAAAATCTAGAATTTCCACAGCTTCCCAAAAAGTCAACTGAGAAAACTTTTTAAGTTTAAAATTATATGGAAGCTGAGACTGACTTATTAAAGTCAATATGAACACCTTACAATCAGCTTCTTTAATATTCATCTACACATTCACTCAAGCAAGTCTAGCCACCCCGCTTGAAAAAACAAAAACAGGTAGTGAAATCTCTCTACCTGTGGGATAACAGAAACACTATCATCTTATCCATTAAGGTAATTAATTTATTTTTTTCTGAAGTCTGCAAGCAGATACAAGTCAAGGGATATGAAAATTACCTGCGGCACACACATCCTGTCCTCCTCCCATCACCTGCCTGAAATACAGGCTCAAATTATTCCACTCACAGGTCAGACCAAGAACTAAGATGAAGAACTACCTGGTTCAAAATCAGTCCAAGGTACACTGAAGCAAAAGCAAAAGCACTAAGACCCTACGCCATGAACTAAAGCAGAATAATCCCCTTCACAGCCTCACTGAACTTCAACATGAAGGTGAATGTTAATTGGCTGGAAGGGACCTCTGGAGATCATCCCATCCAGCCCCCTGCCAAGGCAGGGTCACCTACAACAGGTGACACAGGAACTTGTCCAGGTGGATCCTGAATGTCTCCAGACAGGAAGACTCCACAACCTCCCTGGGCAGCCTGTGCCAGTGCTCTGCCACACTCATTGTAAAGTTCTATCTCACACTGAAGTGGAACCTCTTGTGTTTTAGTTTATGGCCACTGCTCCCTGTCCTGTCACTGGGCACCACTGAGCAGTGTGGCACCATTCTCTTGACACCCATGTTAGAGATACTAATATGCATAACTTAGATCCCCTCAGTCTTCTCCAAACTAAACAGGCCATTCAGAGATTATTTTTCTTTGTCATTAGACGGCCTAAAAAGTAGGAAGATTATTTTCATATTTTACTCTTAATATCACTACCATCTGCATCTTTTTCTCTGTAATTATTTGCATGAAACTTCATAGATACAAGAGGTGACTGCCTAATGAAAAAGCAGATAACATTGAAAGGACAAATCATAGCTGAAACATTTTTAGCTGCATCTTCAGAATCACCCCGTTTAATGTAAAAGCAAATAGTCTGGCGACCACTTATTGCCTGTTTAGAACAGCAACTCCCATTAGTGCTCTGTACCTGGTCCACATTATCTGCCTCATTGACAAATCGAACATTTGCAGATCTAGATCTTCGATGTTTATTGCTCCATGAGTCCCCATAATCCCTGAGAGGAGAAGTGGGCAGGAAGTGGCGGTTGCCTGTGGGGGATACAAGATAAAAAAAAATAAGTAGGAAGACAAAATTTTGTTTGGGAAATTTTTCAATTTGCTTCAGGGAAAATGCATATTTCATCTTGACAATATCCTTCTAGATCACACTGCAGACAAAACAATTACTACAACAACTACTGAATTACATAACATGCATATGACGCTTTTAGCTCTTCTCAGGATTTTTCTTCAATTTAAACATTTCTTACCCATAACATACAAGTATTCCATAAAGAGGCATTGTTTCTCCAAGAAGTAGTTTTTCCTCAAATTTTATTTGCCCAACCAACCACTTTTTCTTACACATGAATCTATGGGAGATTCAAACTATTATATTTCACAGCTTTTACATAGGAATGAAATTTTTAGAGCTTTCTACTAACATACATAAAATACTACATCTCAAAGGAATATTCTTCCCAAACATACCTTTTCCCAAAACACAATGAATTTTCTGAGACATAAGGAAAACAAGCCTACTCTTCTGTTGGTCATAAATAATTTGTGGCTTTTTCTTTTCCATTGTTTCCAAACATCCATAATCTCAAGCATTTAAAATTTAAATTCCCTTTTTGCTGTGAAGCAAGCTTCAGAAGCTGCAATATCTTTTGGATTTAGCTTTAACTTGTATGTACCTACAACTCCTGCAATGGAAAATTAATTTTCTCAGCTGAAAGAATCAACATTTCATTTAGATCTCCTGGAATATCAGCAGAAAATACTAACAGAAACAAAAAGCTGGAAAAATTTACCACATAAACAAGTGCATAACTTAATGCAGGTCTCCCTAATTTCTAAATTCAGTTTCTTTGAAGTAATCAATGCATGACTTTCTATAAGACTATCTCTACACAATTTTCTTAATTTCCTCTTTGCATTACACAGCTATATGACATAATTCAAGCATACTCAAGCCCTTTAAGTATTCTACCTGATGTTCCTTCTCCATCCAGGTCACTGGGATACAAGCTTGAGAGAGATGCACTTCTCATTCCAGAGTTTCGTGTTAGTCGCTGGCTTCTTAATTGACCTATAGATTGCTCCAGTGTTTCTTTTAACTGAGGAAAAGTTACAATTTACTGAAATATGAACAAAATCTTGTTTTTTAAAAGGTATGGAAAACATTCTTTATTTAAAAGTCATTAAGAGAATAAAAGCTATTTTTAAGCCAAGTACAGCTATGAATTAGTAACATCTTTTCTTCAATATCTATCACATTCCTGGAATTATAGCAAAACATGCTTCCAACATTAGCAGCTTCAAATATCAAGTTTCTTAAAACAGTGGTGCACCACATGGTGCACCACCAAGAAAACTCAAAAGTTTGTCTCCTACAACCAAAATAAGACCTATTTGCCAGCAATGCTCATTAACAGTCCTGGAAAATCCAGAAAATAACTTCAAAGAAATGATATCTTACTGGAATTTTTCCACCAGCCCTACCTGGAATCAATTTCCCATATGGCTATCCAATTTCCCTAAGCAGTTTACAGAAACCCCTATTTTTAGAAGTTTCACTTCCAGGGAAAGGAAGCCATTCCTAATTTAAGAGTACAGAACTAGCTATGTTAAAAATTTTGTTCTTCATTTTTCAAACTTACATTTTGTTTTTTACAATTCCATTTGTTAACTTTGGTTCTTAGCCACTTGCTTTGTTACACCTTTATTTGACAATCCACAAAACATCAGTTTCTAAAGGTTATCCCTTTTCTAAGAGAAGTTTGTAAACAATGGTTAAAATGATGGTTTACTCCTACAGAATTATACGCTCTGTTGGATGTCTTTCTCTGAAGAAACAAGCTTTCTTTCCTACACATTTGCTTCTTCACTCTCTCCATCTTCACATGCAAAATACTCCTACATTTCATATGTGTCTGTTTCAAGGCAGTACCAGCTGCAGCCTGTTTGTAACTAAACTATAAACCTTTCTTGCCTTAGCAGCACTCACTGACTTGTTTGGCTTCCTCTAAAACACCCATTTTCAAAATTGTATCAGACTTATTTTATAATTTTCATCCTTTCTGCAATTTAGAGCAAGATGGTCAACAGATCCAGAAACTGTTGTAGAATGACAGGGAAAAAAGCTACATCAGTATGATCACAATCCCATTCCCTGCTATAATTCAGCTTTTACCCCTTCTTCATGAAAATGAAACATGTTCCCTAATACTCTATTTCAGCTACACATCGTCTACTTGGCAGAGTAGCATAACATAATCTACTGGGTGCTTATAAACTAGGAAAGTAATGAGTCTACAAAACCTGTTTGAGTCTCATTATATAACATATTACTATATTATGATCTAGTTAGGTCAAATAAATATTAAAAGTTTCTGTTTACAGCTCCTTAATTCCTTATATATTCTATCCATTAATATCAAGAAGTTAAGATAAAGTGAAAGTTGCTTACAGTTGTTATTGCTTTGGTTTGTTCCTTGTTGTATTCTCTGTATTGTCCTAGCAAATGGTCGACATGTCTTAGATTTCTGTTGGTATCCTGAAATTAAAATGTTTTAGAAAAAAAGTCAAACCAGAAATCTCCTGTAATTAAACATTACTGCTGTCTTTATTCTTACTGATTTCTATGATTAAATTGAAAATACAAGTGCTTTCTAAAGGGTCTAAGCATTAAAAATGCTGTTCAAGTAACCAGAATCTGAAGGGATACAGCACGGCTAAAGGGAGAAAAATGACAACAAAAAAAAAGGAAAAAAAGCAAAACCAAATTTTATCATTTCAATACAACAGTAAGGCCTCAGCTTCATATAAAAAGCTTTTCCAAGTTTCAGCCATTCCGTAGAAAAACCTTTTTAATCCAAAGATCTTAACATTATCTGCTTGTAGAACAGAACAGTTATCCGAGAAATAACAAGTTTTTGAAGGTGAATACACTAGGTAAGGTCACTGGATCAGTATTCTCTGACCAGATAAACACCTGGATCAGATGGAAGATCTGCTGAAAAGCAGCCCACAAAAAGCAATTAGCTTAAAATCAGAATTTCAGAAGAGCAGGTTAGACAGAATCAGAATACCAAAGAATCCCTTATAAAAAATAGTCAGACTGTATTCTCCTTAATTTCTTTTTTTCTGGATTGATGCTTAATTTCCAGATAAGAAGTTTTGAAGTTTAGATTTACCATTCTATATTTTTTTTTTCTTCTCATATATTAAAAGGAAAAGAAAATATTGCTGGCCAAACAATAAGCAATAAAACATATACCCATTCACTTCAGGTATTCAGAACTGTCAGCTAGAGAAGAATGGGAATAAATTCTCAAGCACTAATGGTGTCAGAATAGCTAAATGTCTGCTCCCACTTGCAAAACAAATTTAGATATTCCCTCTGCAGCCTCCACTTTTTCTTGCTCAGGTATGTATCTATTACAAGTTTAGAAATAATGCTTCTCACAGTGCTTTTTCACCTCTAGAAAATATTTGAAATGTAAGCTCTATCCTGAAGGAATTGACTGCTTACATATTTATCAGAAATTTGGAAATTTTATACAGTTTTTGCTGTATAAATTTTATACAAGACAAGGCTGAAACTTTTTGCTAGAAATTTTAATGCCTCTTGTGAGAATCTAACAATGTGATTTGGCCTTATTCAGTTTGCTAACTTTATAAGTAGTATTCCCCCAACACATCATTGCTTCTAACAACATTCTATTACTGTCTGAAATAGCAGCTGTATAGAAGTGTAACAAGCCAGACACTTTCAGCTCAAAAGCAGTACGATCAATTCTCCAAAACCCTTTTTGGTTTACAGAGAAAGCAATGTTTCCCATCCGTACAGTATACTCCACAACTTTAGAAAAGAAAATTTGACCCTGTTTTACAGAAATACAGGCTCTACAAATACTTCAAAACTGTATTTTGTAAACAACCTGCAAAGTACTTGCTAAAGTATGGATCTTCTCTGTAACTTCTTCAGCACCATAGTTCTGAGCTCTGTTGTGGGATGCTCTCAAAGGCCGCCTCCCAGTTCGACCCGTAAGAAAGTTGTCTGAATCACTGGATGAATCTGCCATCAGTATCTTGAAGCCTAGGCAAGAAGACCAGAATAAGTAATGCATGTTAATTCCTGTCTGTAACTGAACAGCCTTGCACAATATTCCCAAAGCAGCTTCATAAACCAAGGTTACATTTGCCTTTCTGGTTTGGGTCAGCAGGATGTACTTTGAAACAGATCTTCAAACTGCTCCTCAGTTATTAGCTTTGTTCACACTATGAAGCAGGGTCAAAATGCAGGAGGCAGAGCCTCTTGGGAGAAGATTAAATCAAAATACACACTCTCACTCTTTCCAAGTGTTCAGTACCCATGATAAAATCAAGGCCCCAGAACAAATTCTCACCCCACAACATAGAGTGGAGACATCAATATTTTATCAATCATCCTGGTCTGCAGAACCACTCTCCTTAACCTCACATTACTCACTAAGCTCTCCTCAAGAATGGAGATTGCTAAATCTCAAGGATGGCAAGATAGAGGGAAAATAGGTCAACAATCATCAGATGGGTGAAAATATTAAAAACCACAGACATCTATGCCTAGTATAGTAAAGTCACATGGTAACTGATTAAAATAGCAACCCTCAAAAGATAGGTTAGATCAAAATTTTTTCTTGAACTGCACACACTGCAGCAGTTTGCCTTAACATCATGGAATGATTTGGTGAAAGAAGAAGTAGACTGGCAAACTCTTGAACCCCTGTAGTCAACAACAACCAAAAAAAAAAAGTCACAGTAAAGATGTCATTCTTCTAGCCATGAAAGCTGCAATTTCCAAAAGAAACCATGGATGGATTCAAATCTTGTCTTGTATTTTACACAGAGGCAACTTGACCTTTTTTTCCAGGTCCTTATATTTCATTTTTAAAAGGCTGCAAATTTGTGTCCCCCAGACTTGGATAAAAACATTTCAAACATGAAAAAAGAGTAAATCAACATGCACAGTCTGTCCCCAAGTACATCAGAATTCCTTATATTTTCTGAACTGGTAAATTTACCTCATTTTTCTTCTTCTCATCTCACCTCACTAAAGCACATTTTTACTAACAGTATCAGAATTCGTTATTCCAGTGCCTCACTCTAGTCAGCTGCAATGAAGTCTTAATAAGACTGAAAAAGAATAAACACTAAACACTGGGAAACTGGAATTATGGGATATTTTCAAGGCAAAGAAAAATAAAATAAATAAAACAACAGCAGAAATAATAGCATGGAATAATACTGGCTTTACTGTAATTTGGTTAAAAAAAATCAACAAAACACAACAAACAAGTAGAGACGCATAAGACAACCACAAGAGCCCCAACTACTGAAAAGCAAAGAGTGGAGAAAAAAAAAGAAAACAAAGATTTACAGCAGGAAGGATTAATGGGTTTATTTTCAGCTGTCCAAAAATAGACTCATTAAGATATATACTAGCCAAAGCACAGAGGAAAGGTCAATAATCAAGGTAAACATAAAAGAAAGTATAGAATAAGAAGGACATTTTGCCTGAAGAAAACTTACTATTTATGGTTAAGCATTCCTCTTTGTTCTCATGAGCAACCTAAAAGGAACCGCAAGTGCTGTTAAGGTGAAGAAGTTGTTTCACATAAAGCAACATCCTCATTTTTAAAGGAACTGTGCAAATTTCACTTTAGAATAAAAAATATATATAAAAATCACAAAGAAGTAAAAATTTGTAGAAACATTCCATATGCACTAGCAATTGAAACAAACAACAAAAAAAAAAGCTTATCACTTTTTCCAAAAAACTACACTAACTTCAGCACATGATCATATGATGTAGTTGACCATAAGAATCATTTGGCTCTTACTGGCTTTTAGTTCTACCCAAACAGATCATAACCTTAGCTGAACTGATGAAAAGCATCAGTACTCAGTATTTTCCTTTCCTGCAGGAAGCAGGGCATTTCAGCTTCACTGAGGATTCTTTTTAAGACATGTGCCAGGTAAGGAGTCGACAACCTCAACGTCAAGCTCTCCAGCTCAAGTAAACAAAAGATAAAGTCAGTGTACGCAACTTGATTATTCCTCAAGCGTTTTATTTGTTCAGCTCCACACAGACTAATGTATCACTAGGTAACTAACTTATGTGTTAAAGGAATGGTTGAAGCCTTGTAGCTACGACTGAGCAGGACAAAAAAAAAAATTATAGTCATTCCAGAAAGGAACAACATGACACCTGAAAGGTCCCTTCCTTCAGTGCTTGTATTTGAGCCCGGGAAAATACAAAAAGATGATCCCACATGGTGATATTTCACCATCGTGCCTTCACTTCAGGGATCAGTACCACATTTTATTATCCGCGCTCCCGGCACTCTTCAGCAGCACGACACAGAAAACGGTTCCTCCACACTGCTCGAAAGCAAGCAATGTCCTCTGCAAACTTCACTAACACTCGACCCAGCTCAGAGTTCCTTTGGCCCAGACAGGACCGTGGAACCCAGGACAGCGCCGGGCACGCCGGCGGCCAGGCCTCCGGACCGTCCCGAGGAACCCCGCGGCCGCCGCGCCCCGCGCCTCCCGCCGCCGCTCCCATCCGCTCCCGCCTTCTCACGGCGCCCCAAGCCGGACAGCCGCCTCCCGCACCGCGCCCTGGCCGCACCCCCAGCCCTCGCCGCACAGCGCTCCGACGCGAGGCCGCCCCGTCCCCGGGCACCTTCCGCCCGCCTCACCCCGCCGCTATGGCAACTTGAACTAGCCGCCCTGCCGCCAGCTGCCGGGTCCGCGGGCCGGGCGCCGGCACCCCGCAGCGCTCCATGGGACAGGCAGTCCACAAGCCGCGGGCCCGCCATGGACAAGGCGGTGTGCGGGACTTCAGCTCCCGAGAGCCTCTGCGGCCGAGGCTGCCGGGCGCGGGGGCAGCGCTGGTGGCAGCGCTGATGGCAGCGCTGGGAGGTTCCGCAAGGGAGCTGCTGGTGGTGAAAGTTGTTTTGTGAAACGCTAAATTCTTGCAAAATACGCGTTGGTGTTTACAAATACATCAGCTAAATGAGGCCGAAGAGCAGAAATAAAAGCTGTTGCCCTGGTAAAGCGGGGAGTCTGTTCCACTTCCGAGCAGACTGCTGGTATACCGGGGAAAGCGCGTGAGCGGCCGAGCAGCTGTTTCTTACGAGGAGGCGTCTCCCTTCCTGTTTCTTGACTTCTTGTTTCCTTAAGCTGCGCATCTCCCTGCTCCCAAATGTTGTATCCATTACCCTTGTGTGCAGTAAAAACCACCAAATATTACACACTGCTTCTCTGACTGGCCTTGAAGAGTGAAAAGGGATAAAGAGTGTTTTAACTGATTGTAGGAAATGTCTCCTGGGCCTCTGAAACTTGGGCAGAGCTTACAACAGGCCAACAGTCACTGGAATAGTTGATCACCTGTAGGTGAGCACTCCAGGCAAAGGTACATGCCTTTGAGATGGGATTTTTAATACATATTATGTCTATTGCCTCTGGAATCCACTCCAGGCAGTGCCATTGGCCTTTGAGCACAGTAATCAGGCATAACTGGCAATCCATAGTGCCCACCTTCATTCCTGTCCTGCAGGACTGTTTCATGAGCTCACAATACAGCAGGCATGCCTGAATGCCATATTGATTACGGCACTGTAATTCACTTCAGGTGAAAGCCAGGTCTCCCACACTGGCAGCTTTTACCAGCAGTCCAGGCAGTGGCTGCTTGCCCCTGTGTCTTTGTAGTCAAGCTTAAGTGGCATTAACCTCATCTGATCTGAAGGCAGGTGAGACATAGTATAGGAATGTAAGGATATAATTTATTTCACTGTGAGCTGAAGCATTAGTGAAAAAGTAATGAAGAAATAAGTCTTCCCTAGTTTGAATACATGGGCATTGTCCTGGCCTTTCCTTTGCAAACTGCAGCATAGTTGGGTCTAAATGCAGAGTGGGAGTCAGGCCTTTGGGTCAGTCTTCAGCTTATGGAGGTCTCTGGGAGACAGGTCCTGAATTTTCCTGAATTGTCTGAGGGTTTTTCTCTCAGTTTTGCACCTGGCAATGGACTTGCTACTCCACAGACTCAACAGAATTAATCTATAAGCAAACTTCTTTTCTTGCCCTGGTAGTGTCTCTCAGGCCATCACAGGGAGGATGAAGGGGTAAGTAACGTGTCCTGGATGTGACTGGTGGATATATGAGAAGAATATTTACATCTGTGCTGAGTGTGAGCCCATCTATCTGACTTGTCACTAACACAGTGTTCCAGTGGAAGCTGATGCCAATGCCTTAGACTGACATACCAGGCACAGGCACTTGTTCTAAAGGACAATCATGCATGTGCCTGCTGAGAAAGTAGCTAGTCGGCAAAGAGCACTTGCTAGGTTGTAGCAGAAGGGGATGCTTCCAGTGCTTCAAATGGCTGTCTGCACACTGCTACATTGTCAGCTGCAGCCCTGGGAAAATACTCTCTTTCACATATGCATATGAAATAAAGCTTATGCCAATGATTAAGACATCGTTTTTTCATCCCCATCAGGTTAAGGCTTGCTTGGTATAAAAATTGAGATACTAAAAACTGTTACAAAAAACATGTAAGCAGGCATATATGCGAAGATTTCTGTCATGGTTTAGAAATAGTATTCTTCACTTTAGTATTCCCACTGCAAAAACTCAAACCTGCTCCCTCACTGCCCTCTCCCTTTCCACACCCCCTTCCCTCCCCCCATGGTGGACTGCAGAGGAGAATTGGAGACACAAAAGGTAAAGATCACAGGCTGAGACAAGAGCAATTTACTGGAAACTGTAAAAATATGAATTACACACACACACACACACACACACACACACACACACACACACACACACATATATAATTTTACAAAACTATCCATGGAAAATAATCCTGCAATAATAGACAATACCAGATGGTTCTCCCCACCACATTTCCTCAGCTGGAAGGAGCTTCTTCTTCCCAGAAGAGATTCCCTTTCCCCTGCACCTGACAAGTGGCTTAGGTGGTATAAAATAACCTTCGGGTCCTGACCGTGCCCTCTTCTAGCTACTACTAAAATAAACCCTGTGCTGACTAGAACCGGGACATCCTGGATTTTGTGTATCTTTGCTGAGAAAGATTCAAACTATCCAGATCCCACCACTCTCAACAGAGAAGAATGCAGCATTTCACTGATGTTTTCACACTCAGTTGATTCGGTGAACATCAGTATACAGTAACAAACTGCTTGAAGTGCCTTGGGGGTTTTGTACAACATATTTGGTGCCAACTTCTGGTGTCTTCTGTTATCTTCAGAATTCGAGGAATGAAAAAAGGAACAGGTAAGTGTGATAGGGTTGTTCATGAGGGTTGCTAATTTACCAGTGCAATGAACTGTCAGATCAGTAAAATCTGTTCCTTGTGCCTGTTCATTTTGATTTCCAGAGCAGATGGTTGTATTAGAGGTCTTTTACTGCACCTTTCTTTAGAGAAGGGAGAGGCCTAAAATTTGTGTGCATGTGTTTGTCACTGTGTCCACTGCCCTGGTGGTCCATTTGGCCCAGCATCCTTTTGGCCGGTCATCCATGACAGCAGGAGGTTACATTTAGAGAGAGCACATGAACCCGGCTATGTGTTATGATCTAACCCTCTGTAGTTTCTTCTGGCATCTACATTTATCATGTCAGAGTACGTTTGTAAGAAGGCTGTTTCCTTTGGTGTCTGTTCACAGGCATGTAGACCCTAAGTCTGTACAATCCTGTGTGCCTTCCCAATCTCCTAGCAATGATTTCTGGAAGCTTACTTCTGAGTGTGTGAAAAAGTGCTTTATTACTACTCAATGGTTTTGCATTATTTAGGGGCCTTTACTTTACTGTGCTAAAGGAAGATTGAAAAACTAAATAAACTGTATCTAGACTTCTGTTGACAGTTTCAGAAGACTTTCAAAACATATAAGGAACATCTGTCCTTCAAAAAGCTGCTCTGATTCTTCCTTCAGACAGCATGCGTACATTAATTTTATTCTTCCTCGTAATTTATACTGATGTACCCACTGCAGTTGTCACAGTCATATTTCTGGAATTTTCTTTTTGAAGCTGAACAGCATTGTGGGGTTTTTTGTTTGTTTGTTTTCTTTTGTCATAAAGATTTTAAATATGTGCATAAGATTGTTACAGAACACCTTCAGTTTAGAATGAGGACGATGAGAAATGATTTAACTGTGCACAACAAACCACTATACTAGACATAATTATAAAGTTATTTAATTTTGCAAGAACAGAACCCTTTTATTTTATTAGATGAATCTGAAAACATATATCCCAATATTCTGTTACCTGAAGTGCTATTGAGACAGTAACATGACAGTGCGTGCATTTAGGGAGGCCAGCATGGTCTTTCTACTTCAGGTTAGTGCTGCTTGATAAATGATTAATGCTGTTGTGCCCCTTGACTAATACAAATATATGATTTAAATATATAATTCAAATATAAATCTTGGCTAAAACCTTTTTAAAAAAAAAAACATTTATTTTTTTATGCTTAAATTTAATTTTTAAAATTCTTCTATTTGTCACTAGTGATACCTTTTCATGCTACACTACTTGTCCTCCATGACATGTTATTATTATTCATGTAGCTTTCAGGAGATTGTTTTGCTATTTCTTTCGCAAGGTTATAAAAAGAAAAAGACAACACAAAATAAATAACTGTTTTACAGATTCATCTTTCATGGTACTCAGAAAATGAGTTCTTTTATGAACAACTGTCATAAATGCATAAAAAAGGAGAAGCACTGTATGGTAGATAAATTGTCATCTAAGTCGGTAAGCTTAAAAGCCATTTTTTATTTATGATTGTTGTAATAAACAGTCAAACTCTTCTATTAAACATGCTGGTCTCCTTATTAAAGGAAGTATGTGCCATGATCCAAGTCAAAGAAAAGTGCAAGATCTGTCTGAAGTGTGAACTATGAGAGCAAATTCATTTCTGCTAGAGGTTATTTCTAAGCTTGGATGCCCATGCAAGAGATGCAGACAGAGCAGAATGAAGTCAAAGATGGCTAGAATTCTGACTTTAGATGAAGAGGCACAGGGAATGTAAGCCTGAGGAAAAAAAATATATATATATAAAGTGAGACATAAATTCATAGGCCCTGGAATGCACCCACAGATGTTGAGGTAGCTACTGACATGATGAAGGTCACCAAGATAATTAATCTCTCCACTGAGGAAAAGGTGATAAAGCTGGGTTGTCTAGGAGAAGAGAAGGCTTGGAGGGTCTCATCATTGTGCATAAATACTTGAAGGAAGAGTGTAGACAACATGGTGTCCAGTGACAAGGCAAGAGGCAATGGGCACAAACAGAATAGGACTTTCTATCTGGACATCAGGAAACTCTTTTCAGTTTTGAGGATAACCGAACACTGGCACAGGTTGCATGAAGGAGTTGTGAATCTACATCCTTGGAATAATCAAAAGCTGTCTGAACACAGTTCTGGGCAACCAGCTCTAGGTGACCCTGTTTGATCAGGGATTTGGGCAAATGGCTTCCAGTTTCCCTTCCAAACTCAATGTTTCTGTGACTCAGTGATTCAGTAACTCTGTAGACAAATATACCTGACTGAAAACATCTTTCATCATTCTTATGTCAGCTAATTGCTTAAGGCCAAGACATAGTTTCATCTTGCTCTTCTCTCTGAGCTCTCTTAGAATTGACAGCCTTTGACTTTATAATTTTTTTTAAATTTATTTTTTACACAGCAGTACCTCCTCTTTATCCTGAAGCCTACTGGATGTTCCAATTTTCAGATTATAATGGATTTTTCTTACAGTAAGGAAAAGTACCAGAGTTCCTCCATATCCCATAAGCATAAAACTCCCAAACTACCTTGAAAAAAGACATTCTTTCGTGAATCATTGAGAAAGTAGAATAAAATTATTTAATATAGCTGTTCAAACAAGTGATGAATAATGCTGTGTCAAAGCAGTGTGTTTAACGTATTTTTTTCTGACAGGCCAGAAATTATTTGTAATACTGAAATAGAAACAGGTAGGAATCAACATATCTTCCAACCATCTAGTATGGCAAAACATGTGGATTAGTCAGAAAAAACCCTCCACCAAGTCTTTTGATCTACTCTTTACTGATTTGTTTTCCCAGTTTAAACATTGCCTCATGCAGATATTCCTAGATGTGGCTGTTCATATCTGATGATCTGTGTGGAACACCAAGTAGACCTAATTGCTTCATTGTTAGAACCTGCTGTGGTTTATCTGATTTGTGTATAAACCATACAAGCAGTGAAAGAATAAGTGAGAAACCACATCAAATATGGCAGATGATAATTATGTTATTTTTTTCTTCTGAAAGCACCACAAAAACAATGGAATTCGGAGCCTTGCAGTTCTTGAGATAATGTGTACTAAATGAGAAACTGGCTGTCACTAGAGGGAGTGCCTGTAACAGTGGAAAAAGATGCTTGTCAATTCTTGCTGTGTTTAAATTAATAGGAACATGCAGGGGTCCTTGAAAAAGAACCAGGTGAAAAAAAATCTGCAATATGCAGTGATTTAAAAGTGATTTTATTTCCTATTTATTTATTTGAATCAGAGCACAAGACATTTTAATTGATAAAAATTATTTAATTTCTCTAACATTGGGGCATACAGTATTTTGGATGTCTGTTCTTAGGATTATATTTATAATTGTGGATGTACACTTGCTGGTGATACTTTTAATACATTAACTGGTTTTAGTATGTAGAAGAGGAACATTTATTAATATTCTACGGTTGAAAAGTTGCCAGTCACTCTAAGCTGCTAGATGCCATCACTTTTCAAAACTGATGTGATCAGAGGTATTGATTATTGTTCTTTTTTACAGCTAAAAACACTGCAGTCTTGACTAAGCTAAGCAACTGTGTTCTATCATTCCTTCAATACAGGTCATGTTTCTAAACCTCCCGTTTTCCTTACTGTCCTCTGAATAATCCTATTTGTCTACTTCTTCACGATAAAGTGTTCCAGACAACTCTATAAGTGCAAAATGAAATGAAGTAATGGCAATATATTCCCATATTTCTGCTATGCAGGGTGTGTCTTATTGCATGTAGCTGCCTGTGTTTTTCTATTTGGAATTTACATTCTGATGTAAATTCAATATGACCTCCCTAGCCTAGGGTTATTTACAAATATACTTTAGTTCCCCCATCACAGGGCCTGTTCTTGAAAAAGTTGAACAGAAGGACCAGGAACTGTCTAGAAGAAGCCAGAGCATGGCAATGCAAGGCTAGCAGCTCCCTCAGGGCCAGGCACCAGGAGCCACAGGGGATCCTCCAAGAGCAGCAGACATGGCCTGGCAGCCCATCCCATCCCACCAGCTCAGCCAGAGGCTGGACAGCTGATGGCTTTTGGGGCAGCCACAACCCCAGGTACTGTCACCTCCTCAGGGAATTGGGATAGGCTAAGGCTGGGCCAGGATTCCAGTCTGGGTGTCAGGGCTGGCACAGGGGACCTATGGCCAGGCAAGACAGTTGGAGACCAGCCCCAGTGTGGTGGTGTTGGGGCAGAGACTCATAGCCCTGGAGGCTGATAATCCTGGGTTTTGTGCAGGCTGGGGGAAGGTCCTAGTGGAGGCCAGACAGGGACAGTCAGGTCCATCAGTGTTCTCAGCTCTTAGGAGTGTTCTCAGGCTGCTCCAGGAGGGGACTGCAGGCTGTGAGCCAAGGATGGCCACAACACAGAGAGTGACCTTGCCAACAGGACAGAGTCCAGCATCTCAGCAGGATTGGTCAATGATACTGAGAGTCGCATTAAGGCAAGGAAAGAAAATAAATTCCAGGGTCAAAATAGGAGGAGCAACAGACACCTGGAGACTACAATGGAGGTCCAAGGTCTGTCAAGGAGACAGGGCTGGAGAGAAGACAAGAGACAATGCTGCCTTTCACATAGGTCCCCAATAAACACAGAAAAATCAGCAAGACAGGGCTGCAGGAATCAGGTTGGAAATTAGTTCAGTGTTTGAATAGCTCAGGCCTGAGCTGACCCACAGCCCCAGAGCTGTCAGAGCAGGTACATGGTGCTGGGGTGGGCAGGTTGGCCAGGGCAGAGGTAAACAAGTGAATGATGATTGCAGAGTTGTTACCAGAAAATTCTTTAAACAAGCTAGAAACTACAAGGCAAACCTCATCTTGCTTAGAACATAACTTTTCCAAGTGAAGCCAGTGCCCATGGGAACACCATGTGGTTAGCAACAGTCATTTTTCTCCCCAAACTCTATTGATGTTCATGGCTCAGAATGTGCAAGTCAAGTCTTGAAGCACAGAAGGAGTATCAGAAGCATCACAAAGGAGTATCAGAAGCATCCAAACCTGGAGCTCTTCCCAGGCTGAAGGTACATGTTCTGTCCTGTTTCCTTCAAAACTATCAGGCTTTCAACGATAGGAGTCCCTTGCTTCTCTCAAATAGGGTTCAAGCCCAGAAATTATATATTAAGAAGTTCTTATTTATTTTAGAGTCTGTTCCAAACATCTTTGTGTCAGGTTTGCCATTTTTGGTATACAATCTTTTATAGTTTCCATTTTTGATCCCTTAGAAACAGCTGGGAGGATACTTTTCCTTCCATTAACACTTTTTGGACTATCACCACTGCCACTGAGCTGTTGCCATGCCAATGCTTCTGATGCCAGTATCTATGTGCATGTTTCTTTCCCTGAATAAATGAAAAGTAATTCAAAATACTTTGCTCTCAGTAAAAGAGCAATGAAGCAAATTACCCTTCCTCTTGTTTAGGAATCTGAAACACAATTATGATGGAATAGCTAATGCAGGTTACCCTATTAGTAAAGGTAAGTACACCAGACAAATGAGTATTTGGTTTATGATAACCTACTGAAATAACTCAGGTCTTGGGACTGCTTATCTTCCCACCAATAAATCTGTTTTCCCTTTGCTTTGTGCATACACAGTGAAACATAAAAAGTAACTCTGAAGTCGGGATAAAAGAGAGAGAGAGAGGTGGGCTGCCAGAGAGTACATACAAGATGCTGCAACAAATTACTCCATCAGTACTGTAATTGGAGACAGGATACACATCTCTGGTCTTTTCCAGCAAACTAAGTTATGTTGTGAGAAGTAAGAACTCTTCTGTTGTGCTCAGACCCATCCTAATTGGTTGTGAGTAAACAGAAATTAAGCTGGAGAGAATTTTACGCTGCTTGAAGATGAGAAGCTGCCTCTGGACAGTGCCAGGCAATATTGTTTGCTTGATGAAACAAATATAACTCATACCCAATGCACCTGGAAATCAGGTGTAGAATAGGCTCATGACAGCTAAGAATTAGGTCCAAAAGACAACATAGATTCCTTTGATGATACATTTGATGATACATGGTTTTGTATGCTTTGTGTCCACCTGCATCAACCAAAATATTTCTAAGCCAAAGCCAAAAGGAACAGAGTTTAATTTCTCATTTTTAATAAGGTGTACAGTGTCCCTGGGACAAGCTATTACTTTGGCAGTAAGAAGCAGAAAACCAGAAGAGAATGTAGGTAGGTTTAGTACTGCATTATTTTTGTAACATGTAACATGTTAGGTGAAGATTAGGTGGCTGATTACTCCCATTGGGTAGAGGGTGCAAGGCAAGTCTAAATCCACTAAACTTTATGTTTGTTTGATCTCTGATATATCTGCATTTACTTTTTGAAAATCGTGGCCATGGAAACCACAACAGCACGAGAAGAAAAAAGAAGGCAAGTCCCACAGATCCTGGCAAAAACCTGTAGTACAGGTAGGCACTGAGTTTCTGTTTCCAAACCTGGGAAAGATCAGCAGGATTGAATGGAGCATACACTAAGGAACCCTGAGCTTGCCCCACTACGCCATTCTTATGATTTGCCCTCAGAGATCAAGAAGACCTCAAATTGTTATGAAATAATACAATTGTGTCCCACAGCTGGTATAATAGGTGGATGAGAACTTCTATCTTGCCTATGGTTCCGAAAACAGGAAGACAGGCTATGTCTCATGAATGCCAGTAAATATTACCCTGAGTATGTTGGAAAACAGTTGTAGGTTTTTGCAGATTGTGGCAACTGTGGCAATGTACTTGCTGACTCTCAGCTATGCCAAACCATATAGTGTGTCTAGTTTCCACAGAGGACAAGATGGGTGGGACAGGACTGGGTGGGGTAGCAGCACAGAAATATGTGTGTCTCCAGTCTCAGAACCTCTACTGCTTTGTGACCTTCTTCTTCAATGAAGTGTATTGTTAGCTCTTGGTTTGGAAAGAGCATGATTCCACTGCTGAGAAAGTGCAACCTTGGACACCTTGGTAGCAGCCTCGAGCAAGCCAGTCTGGTTTACACCATGGTGGAGTCATCTTCCTTAGCACTGACCAAAGTGGTGAACAGTTACTGAGCCCCGTGTCTGACTTGGCAAGACTGAGTTACAACCTTTGTCTCATCTGTGCCTCTGTGGACTGTGTATCTCTCTTACTCATTTGCCTTGAAATTCTGTGATCTGCCTGTGTGGCTTTGTTGTTTTTTAATCAGGTTGGTGCAGACATCAAAAAGTGGTGGTGAGAGGTGGCTCTTAGGGCTGCAGGTGAGTTACAGATGTGAGGAGTGTGTCAGGAGGACATAAGGCATAGGACAGCCAATGTTTCTAAGGGAGTTCATGCAATGCAGTGTGAAGTTCTCTAAGACACTGTTGTGGATGCTTCAGCTTGTCCCCTGTCTGGGATACCACTAAGGGTACCCAATCCTCTATGGGATAAATGTAACTGATGGGATTCCTCACTTATGCAAGATCTAATTACAATAAGCCCATAAAAACAGGATTTGTATTATATTTCTTTATGGCCATAGTATCATTTGCTTATCTTAAAAAGATGTGTTGAGGGGATTCATTACATTTAGGAAACACATACTGGTTAAACTGACTTAAAATACTTTTAAATACTTATATCAAAATAGTATCTAATATATTTTACTCAAAACGTTTGAATAACTCTAATGTAGCTGGAGGGGGACTATTTATCTGGGAATATTGTAATCTAATTTATACTGTGCATAGGTTACATTTTCAAGTTTCCTCCTCTGAAGATTACACACATTTACATTGACATTTTTCTTGTTAGATTTTTCCTCCATTTTTTTCCTTTGGTGAATGGATTTTCTCTTGTCTCGTAATGTGGGAAATGCCACTCTCTCGTCTTTTGCTCTAGCCTGTTATTTTCAAAATCACTTTTTTGAATTTTCAGTGCTTTTTAAACTGCTTTACATTTAGTGCATATCTGACTTGCAGTAAGTGAATATTTGCTTCTTGCAAAGGTCTGCTTTAACTTCACTGCTTTCACAGGTGAGTTAGTATGGCTCTTATTCAGCCCTCTTCTTCCTGTTCCTTTCTGCAAAGTTGCCAGGAGGAATGGTCGGGGTCCGACGTTTCGCCGCTGCCTTTGAAAACGGCTCGACGGGCCGGTGCGGAGCAGAGCTGGGCAGGGCTGGGCTGGGCTGGGTAGGGCAGAGATCCCGCTCGCCCCGCGCAGTCCCGGCCGCCCGCGGCAGGCGGCCCCGGAGCCCCGAGGCTGCGCCGGATCCGCCGGCAGCGGGCGGAGTGCGGGGAGCGCCGGGGTCCCGGGAAGGGAGCGCCGGGGTCCCGGGAAGGGAGCGCTGGGGTCCCGGGAAGGGAACAGAGCTGCCGGGGAACGGGCCCCGGGGCACTCCGCTGGAGGGGTGCGGAGGAACAGGGGACCGTGTCCTGGATGGCCAGCGGGATGGGCGCGGGGCCGGGGCGAGGAGAGGGACCCTGCCCGATGGCGAGGGCGCGCAGGGCTTGCTGAGACCTTTCCTGACCCCGCTTGGTGAGGAGGCGGCGTTGTCCAGCTCAGGTGCCGCCTTTCCCCGGCAGCCTCTCCCGCGGGGCAGCGTGGTCTGCCCCTGCAGCTCTGGGATCTCCCCGTCTCCTCGGAGAAGCGAGGGGCAGAGCGGGAGCGGACGGCGGAAGATGCTGTGCCTCACGGTAGCCTTCCAGTTGCTGCTGGTGCTGGTGCTGTGCAGCCAGGGTATAGAGAGGTGTCCTTCAGCCTTCTGCGAGTGCTCTGACTGGGAGGACTACAAAATCACTTGCAGGGACATCTACTTTATCCCCAGCCTTCCGGAGGACACCCAGACCCTGTGAGTACATTGGGATGGTTTAGGGAAGCCAGCTGTGAGTATTCATACTTTGCAGGCAGGAGATGCTCTAAGCTAATGTCCTTTGAGGGCTGAGAGGGGAGAAGCGCTGCAGGCTACCTGGGCGGCGCAGGATAGCGGGAACGGCAGTGTACAGACTGCGTGTGGCAGGAGGACGTAGGGACAGTGACTCTCAGACCACAGAGGGCTGTGAGGAGATGGTTCATTGGATCTTAAGAGTTCTGTGTAAAACATGGTAAAATAAGTAACTGGGCTGTTTGTGAGCAAAGTGAGCAGTAGTCTAGATTCTGCGTGTCAAGTGCTTAGGGGGTGAGGGGAAGGAAAGGTAGATCGAACACATTTTTGTTATTAAAATCTAGTAGGAATTAGATGTGTCACCTCACAAGGAGTTCCACTAAATCGTCTGTGCATTTCCAGCTTCTTTGTCAAAGCTGGGGGGAAAAAAGCTCACGGGAACTGAGAATCCAAGTATACTGTCTGGAAGACAGAGTACTTCAGATTAAAATGTGGAGTATGGGATAAAGCAGCAAATTTAGAGCTTGCCAAAGTAAAGTGTAATTCGGGTACCTCAGCCCAAGTGCTCAGTACGTTACAGGCACAGACCTTACACGCCTGGGTTCCTGCTGTCAACCCAGATGAGCATCTTGTGTCATATCTGTAGGTGAATACTGTAGTGAGACTGAAATGGCACCTGTCAGCAGCTAAAACTGAGCAGATGAATCACTCCTGGCTTTTACTTTGTTTCTTGAGGTACCAAAGTTTTATAGGCTCTTTGAGAAGGTCTATTTGTAAATACAGATTACTTTCTAATAAAGTAAATGAACTTTAACTCTGTTGATTTAAACGCAAGGTAAAACTAACAGATTGGTTTATATCTTAATAATGATTCTCAGCACTTTATATAAATAAGAACCATTAAATTATTTGAACTTACTTGAATGCTTCTCTGATTCTTAACACTGAAAGTAAAAGCTTAAATTTGTCACTTGCCTAGAAAGAAAGAAAAGAATATTTATGTTATTTCCATTATTTTTGCTTGCCTTTAGTTTTTTGGATGGTTAGACTGTTGTATTTCAGTCAATAAGATATTAAATTATACAAGTTTTTTGTTATTATACTTTTGTATACACAATTTATTTAGGTTGAAATTGCTGTAATGTTACAACATGCACCAAGTAGTATGTTCTTTGTAATCTAGCATGACAAGTTAGAAATTATAGCAATTTATGTTTATTGGAGAAAATGCCATTGTACAGGCATTTAATATAGTTAATAGAAACAATGAGATCACATAATGAAATTTGATACTTTCCTTGAAATATGCTGGTTTGATGGCTGAGAAGTACCTCTCCACATACAGCTCCACAAATAAAGCACTTTGGCCACTGGAATTCTAGTGTTTTAAACAAATGTATTAATGGGGGCTGTAAAATAATAAGACCTGTGAAGATGGGAAATTACTTTTTCCATGGGAAAAGTAATTAACAAAAACAACTGAGAAATATTTTTCTGTTCTTTGTTCAGAGTGCTTTCAAATGCTGCAGACTGGATTATTTGCATGTGGCAGTTAAAAAAACCACACAGAATTTCATGAGAGATTGGAAAGTGTGTGCCCCTGATTCCATCATGTTTTCATCCTTTTGCTGTACAATAGGCAGCAGTTCTGAATCAAAGACAAAAGATTCCAAAATAATTGAAGTTTCTGCTAACCTTAAGAACAAATGAACACTTCTTTGAAGTGAAATATGTAGCTGTACATACCTGCACATTTTATGTTGAAACTCTCTACAATTTTCCCTAAATGCAGCAAGTTTCTTACTTTAGGAAAAGTAATTCTGCTTCTTGGTGGTAACATGTGAACCTCAAGATTGCCAATTTAAAAACTTTTTTGTGTGGCTATTCAGTTTTGTAGGGTTGTAGGACTAAGAGACTGGTGAGTGTAGGAACACTTTGCCAGCTTTTGGAGATGATGAGCTCTTTTCAGTGCACAGGATCTTGAAACTCCAATTAAAGTTTTGTTCTGATTATTCAGTTAGAGCTGTTCTCATTTCTCTACCTTACTTTAAGAGAATGGGGCAAACCTTTTTTTAACAAATGCTTATAAGAAATTCCAATAAATGTTTATTTCTAACTCTTTTAGTAGAAAAGTGACATCAACTTAAGCCAGAAAAGTGTGTTTATTTTAAACTGTTATTTATCCAAATAAAGTTAATGTAGGCACTTATACAGAATATCTGAATGTACAGATATTGATCTTGGAGATGTCCTTCTTTCAGTATAAGATTTTTTTTAGTTTACTTATACATACAGGTCACCAAAACACCACTAAACATTTTTCCAAATATATAATTGCATCATAATTCTTGAATTATTGTAATATGCTTCTTGGCATCATTATGATGACAGATGATATCACTATCCCAGCATCTCCTCAATATAATTCTCAATTATTTTCATTTTATAAATCTATTTCTAGTTGCTTTTAATTATTTTTTCTTTTGACAATAAAATTAATAAAGTTTTGCTTCTTATTCAGTGTGCATTACATCTCCTGCATTCACTTATTAAAGTAACTTAATCCCTTCCCTTCCCTTCCCTTCCCTTCCCTTCCCTTCCCTTCCCTTCCCTTCCCTTCCCTTCCCTTCCCTTCCCTTCCCTTCCCTTCCCTTCCCTTCCCTTCCCTTCCCTTCCCTTCCCTTCCCTTCCCTTCCCTTCCCTTCCCTTCCCTTCCCTTCCCTTCCCTTCCCTTCCCTTCCCTTCCCTTCCCTTCCCTTCCCTTCCCTTCCCTTCCCTTCCCTTCCTGTACCCAGGTGCTATTTTAATATCAACATAATCAAATTTGATTGAAATTGAACAAGAGGATGTTAGGCAAGGACAGTGGAATATAAATAAATAGGTATATAAATAGACACAAAACCGGTACAGTCTTCAAGAATATGCCCTTTACACTAGCTATTAAGCTACAGTTCTGCATTTGCTCCAGTATATTTGCCATAGGCAGGATGCTGCCTTTTGATTAATGCCTATATATTCTGTGTATTCTGTAGGCAATATAGAATGGCTACACTTTTTAAAATAATGTTTTAGTTGGAATTAATTTTCAAAAAAAAATTTAGTTATTTTCATTTGTAAAACCATTTGACTATTTCTGAAGACAATGCCAGATTTAAACCTTCTTAAAATAATTATTTTTTTTAATCAAACACCATTATACTTAACAAATTCATGAAATCGTTTTATCAATTGTCTTTCAGGTAATGGTTTAAATAATTCTATGCACATGGCTGCAACATAAAATGTTTCCTAGATGCTATATTTTACTTAAAACTATACTTTCTTGTCAATTCTGATGCTTGTTATTATATTTACCTACATATTTTACTTAGAAAAGCATGGTATTGCCTCTATCATCCTGCTGTTAACATACAACAGTCCTGTATTTGACATACAATAGAACCAATACACTGGATCAAAAAATTAGTATGTATTATCGTCTCAGTTGAAGTGAAAGGATTTGTTCATAATCCTAATGGTAAATTGAAGCACTGTTCTAAGGGTTCTTGAGGTAACTTACAACTGTGCACTGTTGTACTGTACATACACAGCCCAACTCAAAGTGAGCAGATGAAGAACAGGAATGAGGGACTAAGGGAACAGAGAAACTACTAAAGACCAAGGTAATATTTTGTGAACACTGAATACAATATTTTCTTTCATTCTTTATCTGTCATTGTATAGGTAACATTTCTTGTACATTTAGAACATTTAAATTTTCCATGTCGTGGCACAGAAACACATCAAGTGCTAGGAACTGTACAAGCACAAACCAGAAAGATGTTGCCATTCCTAGTAGAAACAAGCATCACTTCAGCATTTTTTAACTACACATATAGCTTGCTCAACAGAAAACAGAAGGACTGCTAGTAGTTCTTTTGTGAATGCTGTGAAGAGATTAACCTCAATGAGAATATCACACATTTTAGCAGGAGACACTGGTGATAAGGCAGTAGAAATTCATTTGTATAATTTCCTTGTTTGAGAAGATGATGAGTTTTGATCATCATAGTAGCAAAAGAGTTTACAGCAGAGTTAAAAACCTCTTGGTTTTTTTTAGTTGATTTCAACAGTGGTTTAACAGACTGATTCTGTAAGTGTTACACTACACTGAATCTTGAATTGCTACTATAGTCAGTTTTCATTACAGTGTTTTCTTTTGACATAACATTTCCAACCCATTACACTTCAGAAGCACACAACAGCCTTCTCTTGAACTCGGAAACAGAGCTTATTGATACATCTGTAAAAGGAATGAAAAAGGTTAAATTTTACAAAAACAAACAAATTAAAAAATCTATGTCACTAAGGAATAATTTACAGGGTTTTTTTTGCAAATAGCTAATGTCAGTTAAGAGGGCAACTTTTCATGAATCTGACTCATACAGTCCATTTATATATTTGCAAAATCAAGAAATGTTTGATGTCTTCCTTAACATGGGTTTACAGAACCTCAAAACAGTTTATAAAAGGTGATTATATTTTGGAAACAGGACAGTCTCAGGAAGTGTTTTAAAAATGTCTAAATCATCTGCCTTCATTACCAAGAGTGGCTGAATCTTCCCACATGCAGTTCAGAGTGACTACTGTGAAATGCTAATCTTCCAAAACAGGAATAAGAAAAATGAGATACAGTCTCAGTTCCTCAAAAACTCAACTTTAAACATGCTTTTGTGTTCTGCTGGACTCAGCCCTAACATATCCTCATGTTCACAGAATACACATTAAAGAGTCTCGAAAAAAATTAACAATTTATATTGTGAAGCTGCTAATAGCATAGCAGCTTGTTAACCACACTTGGGTGGCAACTGTGTGGTAGCCAAAACTTAGAGAGTAGAAAAAATAACTTGTTTTACTCAAAAATGAGAAGTGAGCCATCTGCAAAAGGCCATTTTATGTCAACAGCTTCTATTCTGTTCAAGATTGTGCAATCCAGCCAGTGGCCTGATTCCTTACCAAAGTCATTGGGAAATGATACTCAGGATTTTGCAAAGCGCAATGCTATGGACTCAAATTGAAGCAATGAGAGCAGCTACAGTAAACATTACAATTTAAGCCTAAATGCGAACAATGAGCTGCTGACACATACTAAAAGAAGATTGGTTCTCTCTTGAACTCCAGCCAGTGAGTGTGATTTGTCTGGATCTGAAGAAACAGACATTTTAAATGGCACTCTTTATGAAGAAAGATTGAATAACACAACATGAAAAGTTTGAACCATTTTTCTCACCAAAAAGAGTATATAAATAAATATAGAGGCCAAATAACCCGTAAAGATAATTGAAATGAAACCTAATACTATTATTTTGCATAAAAATGTACAATAGTTTGGGTTGGAATGTACCTTTGAAGATCATCTAGTCCAACTGCATCTTCAAGGAGCAGGGATGTCTTAAACTAGATCAGGTTGGTCAGAGTACCATTCAGCCTGACCTTGAATACTTCCAGAGATTATTAATCTACCACTTTTATGAGCAATCTCTGCCTGGGCTTCACCATGACCATTGTAAAAATGTCTTCTTTATATCTAGTCTGAATTGATCACCTTTAATTTAAAATCATAACACCCTGCCTTATTGCAACAGGCACTACTAAAAAGCGTGTCCCCAGCTTTGTTAGATGCCCTCTTTAAGTACTGGAAGGCTGCAATAAAGTCTCTGGAACATCTTCTGCAGGCTGAAAAAAGCCAGCTTTCTCAACTTTTCCTCACAGAGAGGAGTTCCAGTCTCTGATCATCGTCATAGCCCTCCACTGAGACCACACCAGCAGGTCCACATCTTTCCTGTGCAGAATCCCCTCCTTTGCTCTGCTGCCCACGCTGCTTTGCATGCATACAATTGGCTCTTCAGGCTCCAAGTGCACGTTGCTGGCTCACGCCCAGCCTCTCACCCACCAGCACCCCCAAGTCCTTCTCAGCAGGGCTGCTCTCCATCTGTTCACCCCCAGCCCGTGATGATACCAGGGGTTGATACCTGACCCAGGTGCAGCACCTTACATTTGTTCTTGATGAACTACACGAGATTTCCATGGGCCTATTTCTTGAGCTTGTCCTTCTGGAAGACATTCCATCCTTCAGGTGTATCAACTACACCACTAGCCTTCATGTCATCAACAAATTTGCTGAAGGTTCACTTGACGCAACTGTTTATCTAATTGATGAAAGTATTATTCTTTGCTGGGTACAAGACTTGTGTATTTGCCCACTACTGGGCACAACCCTTTTCACTGCTCTCCATCTGGACACTGAACCATTGACCACAACGCTCTGAATGTGACCATTCAGCCAATGTGTTATCTAAAATTCCACTGATCAAATCCATTTCTTTCCAGTTTAGAGAGAAGGATGTTGTGGGGCACTGTGCCAAACATGTTACAGAAAGTCAGGTAAATGACATCTGTAGCCCTTCCCTTGTTGACTGATGTAGTCACTCCATCAGAGAAGGCCACTGGGTTGGTCAGACAGAACTTGCCTGTGGTGAAGCTGTGCTGGCTGTCCCAAATCACCTCCCTGTTTTCCATTAGCATTGCTTCTGGGAGGATCTTCCCAGGAACAGAGATGAGATTGACAGGTCAATAGTTATCCCAGTCCTCCTTTCTACACTTTTAAAAGATGGGTACAAGGTCTCCCTCTTTCCAGTCACCTGGGACTTCACCTGATTGCCATATGAAAACACTACAGCCTCATATATTTTATTTTATTGTGATCACAGACTTGCCTATTTCATTACTTTTGAACTAAATTTTGATTTTGACCTAAAACTGGTACTGTTACTTTTTTACCCTGAACTTAAAACTTTTATGATGGCCTGCAATAAAATGTACTCTTAACTACAATAGAGGAGAGCTGTGTTTCTGAAATATTGAACTAGAAGTCTATAAATTGCTGCAAAGAAAGTTCAAACAGGACCATGAAATTTCAGAAAAGAGCAATCTGAAGAGGCTTACCTCCTACAGGGAAAGAGAGTAAGAATAGGCTGTAATTGCTGGCTACTATTGTGTTTAATCAGAGAACCACTAAGTGCCTATAATTGCTGCCAGCTGCTCATCAGAGTTCAAAAAGTCAAACTGAATGTTAGGAATTATTAAGACAGAAATATAGATGAAAATAAAGGATTTTTTTTGCCTCTGATCATGTGCATAGCACCTGCAAAAGAACATTCAAATGTATAAAATTATTTGCACGCAAAAAATAACTACATAGCAGCTACTAGCCTGTGTTTCCTCAGATCCTCCTTTTTGCCTCACTAGAAGATGTGCATGCTGCTTTTCTTTTTCAGGCATAACCTCCCTTGATCACCATGATATTTCAAAGATGATAGGGTAGCCTCAGAATGAGATCAGCCAGTGCCCTCATTGCCCTTAAGAGCAACACGTCTGGTCCCATAGATTGCTGTGTGTCTGGTACACTTCAGTGCTTCTTTGGTCCATCCTCTACTCCAGATAATGCTCCATTTCCTCAGGCTGTGCTGCCAGGCAAAGGACTTAAGAGGCCTGGGAGCAAATGAAAAAAAAGAAAAAGTTGCAGAAAAGTGGCCTGATTTTGGCTGGACTAGAGTTAATTTTCTTCATAGTACCAAGTATGGTGCTATGGATTGGATCGGATTTCTATTTGTGCTGGAAAACAAGTTGATAATTCAGGGATATATTAATTATTGTTGGGCAGTGCTTAGAGAGTCACAACCTTTTCTGCTTCTCAATACTATCCCACCAGGCTGGAGGTGCACAAGGAGTCAGGAGGGGACACAACAAGCTGGCACTTTGCTTTGTTGAACCTCATACTGTTGCCTTGGCCCATCATTCCAGCCTGTACAAGACCCTCTATACAGCCTTCCTACCCTCCAGCAGATCAACATTGCTGCCCATCTTGGTGTCATCCAAAAACTGACTGAGGATGGGATCATTCCTTCCTGTAATGTATCTTTTTACTCGAATCCAGTCAGAAGCACTGGGTGATCACAAATCGAGCAAGGATAAGCTCCAACACTGTGGATTGGTGTTTTCTGTTTGCTATAAATTAGCAAGTAACCAACCTAAATTCTTGCCTGTCGGTCTGACAGTGTTCATATGTACCTCAGTTTGTAGGAAGAGGATACATTAGCAGTAAGAGCTTACTTTCAGTGCATACATGTCCCAAACACTGACCTGTACAATTTCATTTTGAAAGAATCTCGTATTTCTTTAATTTCTTAGGGCTTGGCCAGTTTTGAAGGATACGTTTTGTTATTCTGTTGGACTGCTAGCTGTAGGAAAGCAGCTATGTCGTCTTGCATATTCAGAAGTGATTCACTGCTTTCAGACTTTTTTTTGCTGTGTGCATCTTTCCCTCATTCCTACCACATTGGTAATACTAGCATTGGACACTAGGTGGTAATCATCTTCTGGTAAGCTCAGCACAAATATCACTATGTGAAACGCCTTTTTCTAGCTATTTTTGCAGCACTGAAAGACTGCAATGCATTTATTTCTGAATGATTTTAGAATATATTTTTGTTTGTGTTGGATTTAATTGGATATAAAAACCTAGAAACTAATGTGTTAATAGCTGTTTACTTAGCCATTACTTCGTTGTCATGTTTATTCCTCCTATATAAAAGCTAGAAGGTCACTGCTTGTTATAATTTTCTCAGAAAAAAATGAAAATGAAATTAGGACGTAAAATTTTTTACTTTGTTTCAAATTGACAAACTCTGTTTCATACTGACATACCGTACATTTCCCCCCTCCTCCCCCCCCCCCCCCCCCGTGTTGGTGAAGAATAGTTCATTAAAATACATTCAAATAGCTCATTAAAAGCTTTTGTTGACATGATTCAAATTATAAATAATATAATTTAAATCTGAAATTCTTTGGGTAGCGTGTATTTACTTTTTTGTTTTGTAGATGTGCATTTAAAAATTCTTTTAAAATGAAGAGGTAACTACATAAAATATATATTTACTTCCCTAATATCTTACTGAAGTAATATCACTGATACTGCTGTGGATGTTAAAATGGCATGTCTATATGGATATAACCTCTGAACCAATTGACATTCTCGTGGTTGGGGGCTTGTTTGGAGCCAGGTGTATTGAGGTCAGGAGAAACATCAACTCCCTGTTGGAAAAGCAGAAGTCTTTACTCATTTTTGTAACAAGTATATGGAGTAGAGAAGGTAGACTGGGGAAGTAGATTATTCCCTTGGGATTATAGGAATATACATTCTCTTAATTAATACTTTAATTCAATACAAAACCTGTAAGAATTTCTATATATATTGTTATTATTAAACTCTATTTCTACAGTTTTATTTCTTATATGCAAGTTCCAGAAGCTTGATAAATCTCAAGATGATAAGATATTTGGCTGTGTAAACCAAATATACTTATAGTAATCCGATATTTGGCATTATGAAATAAAACAGAATCAGGAAATCATCCTAATTTGTTTATTTCTTTTTTCTTTAACTGCTATTAAATAGCAACTGGGGGAAAAGTTTATAATTTGTTCTTGATTATTCTTCAAACTATTCATAGACTAGATATTCTGTAAGGGTATTCCCAAATTGTATTGGAAAACCAAAGATAAACAACAACACGTTGTAACTGTAAGTTTAACAGCTATCATAGGCTGATTTTCAAAAGCATTTCCTCCTTTCTTATTTAGAGGAGTGAGTCTGCTGGAGATTCATTCTGTTAAGAACTTGGCTGTGGATAAGTATCTTGCTTTAATATTGTGGGTTTTTCAGAAATCTCCTGCAGATGGGTAAGGTACATGCCACCCCCACATCAGATATTTGGGGAGGAAGAATGTAGTATTTATTAAAAAGGAAATGAAGAATTCTGTGGAGGTAGTATACAATTGCTCTAACTCAATTTTGGCTGTCATACCTGAATTTCTTGCTCAGAATGAGGGATGGGATATCTTTGTGGAGCCTGAAATTATTAAAAGAATTCTCTCAATACTTCATTAAATTCAGTGGGCAAATATATTTTGCTGGTCATGCTTGGGAGTACTGGAAGGTCCATCATCACCACTGAATGCTGAGTTCTTGGGAGGGATAATGCAGAAAGCTGCAATCAATTTAGATTGATGGAGCACACCAAACAAAACAAGCCACATAATGAAACATGAATATGAATGAGGCAAAGATGGCAACACAGAGAAAAGGTAAGATAAAAACAAAAATACTGGGACAGAGCTGAAGCTGTTTAGGACTTTTTAATGTTAAATTACTTATCAAAGAATATTAATTGCCAATCTTTTGTTTCTCTAGGAGGTTTTTGGAGACTCATCTAAGAAAAATTCCAGGTGACGCTTTTTCCAATCTCCCCAACATCTCTAGGATGTAAGTTCTGTTTGGTTTCTGATACTATTCCTTTGAATTTTTGTTTAAAATTACTCTTCTTCTCCAAAATTCTGTCTGTGTATAAAAACTTATGGAATGAAAATGTTTATATTATTTTGCTACCTCACCACTTACATTTTAGAACCAAAGGTAATAATTCTATTGTTTATAACCTGAACCAGTTATAGGAAGGCGTTATGTGCATTTGTGAACAAGACTGCTCCTCCTTTATTGAAGTTGATTTGATAAATAAAGCTATAAAACATATTTTTGGTTTGCAAATTACAGGAAATCATTTCACTCATAACAAATTAACATATTCAGTTGCTGGTCCTGGCTATAAAATTTGTTTCCAGCTGCCAGCATGATTTGTAGCACATCTCATTGGAGACCAGGGGCACTTTTAGACTAGAGATGGACTTCCACCAAAACATTAATATTTGTGTGATGTGAGAGAGACTTCCATTGTGTTGCTTCCTCTGTGTGCAAACATATGCATGGATACAGTCCACAAAAGCAGATCCAGCTGTTTCTACATTTGTCCCATTGAGGGTGACTGTGTTAAGACACTTGCCTGTCTGACCATCCAGGAGCCACTCTGAGACCCATGTTCACACCATTACCAGCTTGACCCCATATTTCCCATAGCAAAGTCTCAGTTGCCCAGATCTTTTAATAGTTTAATCTTTATTCAATAACTAAATAACAAAATGGCTTGAGTTTGGTGCCTCCAAGGAGGGACCCTGAACAAAGGAATCCCTGGGCTTTTATACTCTCACAGTTTAAGCCCACAAGAGTCTGTGGTCATTGGCTCCTGCTGTCCCTCTGAGTGTGGCCCTCACCTGGCTGTGCCACAGGTCCCCTTGGTTATCAAAGGGTCAGCAGCTCCTGGCCCCTTGCCTCAGGCTGCTGCTGCTCAGAGCTCATCCTGCAGCTCACACTGCAGCTGCAAACTGAGCTACCTGCACTGAATGGATTCCTCAGCAGCTGCCCTTGCATTGAATTATTCATTGGTGTCAGCAGTCTTGACAAAAAGTTGTCCCACATTTGTTTGCTCTTTGTCCATAATCTGATCTTGTGCACGTCTGTTTGATGCAGTGAATTTCTCTGCCACCTCACAATTCACTGCCCAGAATCAGAGCTGTGTAATTGAGAAGGGACCTCAGGAGGGCTCTAGTCCACAATCTGCTCTAAGCATAGGGCTCTAACTCAGTCTGGTGCTCAGCTTTATCTGTGGCCACTCTTAACTAAAAAAGCCACCTCATTCAGCAACAGGCCCACTTTTTTTTCTTGTTCAGCTTTTTATTAGTAATGTAGTAATAAGAATTCTTCTTCATGCCCTTGATGTCCCTTGCAAGTCTCAATTCTGTAAGAGCTTTGGATTACCATTTAAGAATTAATGAAAATGGACTTTGGGGGAACATGGCCTGCCTATTATATTTTATAGTTTCATCCAGATATATTGAAATAAAGACTTCTTAAAATCCTTTTAAGTAATTCTTCTTGGATATCTGAGGTTTTCATTTATCATCTCAGCTTAATCAGATAGATGGGGCATTGTTTGGGGTTTTTTTGGAGAGGGAGGAATATCCCTCACATGATGTATCGTATTATATATATAAAGGATTAACTTAATTTAGAACAGAGTTTGATTCAATATAAAAGGGTGACAGCCCTTCTTTGGCTCCAAAAGCTCCAACTGGCAGTTTAAATTTTAATAGTGTCCATGCCCATCTGGATATTTCTTATAGCATTACTACTACCACAAAACATTGACTGTCACCTTCTTGATATACACTGCAGGTTAGTGAATCAGTACCTGTGTTTTAACTACAACTTTCATGTATATGTTTTGGCCTCTAATGTACCACTACTCATTTGCCTCTCTCAGCCCATAATTTCCGTGCAATGAAAACTGCAATGAAAATTACCAGATGGTTCCTGGTTTTCAAGTTTCAAGGGTAATATAATTTTAAGTTTTCAAGGGTAATATATACCATGTTTACTGTTCAAAATACAGCAGTTCATTTTGCTATATGGTGTCTACTATATGATTTCCACAAATAAACATGGGGTTTTTTTGCCTGTACTGAAGAGAAAATTTAGTTGTTTAAACAAAATTTTTAGAGCTACAATTTCTCTTAAATGAATGCATGTCTATGTACTCTTGATAGCCAGAAGTAGATATTTTTTCCCCTGTGCTGCTTTTCCACATGAATGAAAGAAAATACATTTTAATTACATGCTTAATTGCAAAGCTAAGTCCTCTCAGAAAAGCATCACTGAATAAAAAAAAGTTTTATAGGATATTCAAATGTAAGAGAAATTTCTGGTTTCTACTGTTAATAATGCAAATACACTAAATCTTGGTAACAGGGCTTTACCTTAAGGACATATTGAACATTCAGTACTTTTAAGGTCAAGGTTAAGGAACATTCTTTCTGGGTTTAAGGTGATGCTTTGGGGTCACATTTACGAGTACCTCACTAACACCCGGTCTGTAACTCCTCAAAGTGTTTTCCCCACAGCTTTTCCACATAAAGGAGCACCCCACAGTGCTCTCTACCAGCAGCCCCATGTAAAGTACGATTGCCCTGTGCACACTTTCCTGTGCAACACAGTTCCTTTCCCACCCTGTGCTGTCCCACAGGCACTGCCACCACACAGCTCCCCACACCTTGCATGCATCTGCACCTTCTGTGCTGTCCAGTGCCAGCTGATACAGCACAGCCTCAACTCAGTTTCCATTGCCTTACCTGCTCCTGCTTGTCCTCTCCTGAAGTGCCCCAGGTGTCACCAAACTGCTCTCCATCAGGAGCAGAGGACAACAGGGGTGTTGCTGGTGGGCAGCAATACAGAGGATGCTGAGGTTGGAAAAAAACAAAGAAAGGTATAGAGAAGGAGAAGGAAGAAAATAAGGGCTGGGAGAGGGCCTTGTAGTTGCTGCCAAGTGTTGATCTGATTTAAACCCTGCACTCTCAGGCTCTTTCTGAGTGTCATCATAGCTGCATGAGAAAATAATGAGATGGCAAAATGAAAAATCAAAAATGAAGTGGCATGATGGGCACTAGCTGTGGCTTCCCAGTGTCTGAGACCTGTTTATTTTTCTGTTTGCTGATGTTTAGTTACATCTCCATAGATGAAACACTTCAGAGTCTGGAGGCCCATTCCTTCAACAGTTTAAGCAAAGTCACTCACATGTAAGTACTGTAATTATATAAATGAATACAGTAATGAGATAAATTTGGAATGTGTAGAAATAACATACATGATGATGTTAGTTATTTTTGTCTCCTATGTAGCTAAATATTCCTTTTCTCATTTTCTTTCTCCATTAAGAGGAATGAGTCAGCCTCTTCTTTGAGCTTATTTTATTGTTTGTTTTCCATACATCTTTTTGGTTCCCTTACTCTTCTGTATCTTCCCATAGAAATGTAGGTAAATGTAGTGAGAAACTAGTGGGACTGCATCATGAGCTTGATGTCAAGTTGAAATAAGATGGCAACTAAGAATTCTTTCTGTCAATTTACTGCAGGTACGTGTAAAACAGTAATATAAGCATCAGAAATAAAATCAGAAGGACCAAAGCACAGAGCAAAATGGCACTAGCTGGAGACATGAAGAATAAGTAATCATTCTGAAAGTGCACTAGTAAAATGAAGAGTGTTTATATGGTTATTAAATGGAACAAGAATAATATGTAAAAAGGTTTCTGGGAAGTGTTTTTACACCTTTTTGTTCTCATGTTCTGACCAATCCTCACCAAGTGATGCTCTAAAGGCAGTTACAGAACTCGTAGGATGCATCCAGAGAATTCTTGTCATTAGGGTCATCAGGACCCTGTCAAAATGAGAAAGTAATGTATTGAATAGAGAGCTCCATAGGATCCATCCTCTCTCTGGTACTCTTCCATGTTTCCATTACTCATCCAAAGGAGGTATTGGAAAGTATGCCACTTTTGTAAAGCTCAGCTGAATTACAGTTAGGCATATTTCAGAGATTTTTGTTTGCAGAGGTTCCATGGTACAGTACTGTTGGTCACCAGGGATCCAGAAAACATTGTCAGAGAAAAAAGTTTTTTGTGTCCAGAAAGTAAACATACCAGAGGCAGATTGATTTTTTCAAGGTTGTTGCAAGAGGTGAAAGTTACCACCCGTTTTCACACTAATGTTTGAAAAAGTAATAATAATGTTAAAGTAGATTAGACAAGACTCGTGTCAGCCTCTAGGGAAAATATTCCTATGGCTAGTATAAATAAACACTATAATTGTTTTCCTGGAGACATTGTCTCTACTACTGCAGGCCTTTAAGGCTATATGATCTAAAATCGCATAGATCTATTTAATCTTCACTCAGAGAAAGAGATTGAAGTAGATGATGATTTAACACCGCTTTTTCTTGATATTTTTTCCTTTTACTTTACATTGTGTGAATGAGAAAGACTAAAAAAGTTACAGGAGAAAAATATAATTATTGTTAATGAAGATAAAGAGAGAAACTAATGCTGGAGAGTGTGACTGCTCTAAGAGAACATGAACCTGACTGGCATATCTAGAAGCAGAGTGCAGGATCCTGAGATCTACTCCAGGCCAACAACATGCTCCAGTAGTATTCCTGAGTTTCACAGCAAGGCTTTGGTGTGATATTGGTTCTTACCTTTGCTAATAATAACATTCCCTATTCTGTAGATTTTTTTTCTCCAGGCCTGTTGTGTCCAAGTTCTCTCTTCCTCTTTCATAGTTGTTGTGTCTTTAAAATTTCTCGTTTAACACAAACGAACATTTAATGAAACATTTACTGGCAGCACATTTTATCAGCAATGAATAAAGAAAGCATCTGCCACTATGCTCTACAAATTTTTCATATGGTACTTCTTTTGTGGTTCACCTTATTAGAAATTAAAGATAACATGCTCCAGAAAGCTCCAAAATCACCTCATTATCACACCCACTCCAGCCCCCAGGTCTGAAAGCGTTGTCCACGAGTGTGAAGCTGCAGGTCTGTGCAGGAGTCAGCAGAGTTCACAGGCACCTACTCTCATCTCACCTCTGGCACAGGCTGTGGGGAGGGCATGGAGGGAATGTTTCCTGCTCCACTATACAAGGGTATGGTAATGTGGGACCCCTTATATTTCTTGCAAAGCACTGCCAAAAGAGAAACTGTACACAGACATACAACACTTTTTTTTTTTTCTGCACAAGAGCCAAAAATACTACCCAGGTCACAACATCAGAACTCTGCTCACAAAAGTTATATGAAAACCTCAAGCCTTTGCCGACAGCCCACAAAGAAGGGCCACCTCTTCCACTCAAAAGTGCCTTTATAAACCTTGCCAGGTTTATAAAATCTGTTTGGAAGTAAGGCACATGTATGATTTAATCAGGGAATATCCAAGCATCTGATAAGTTAGACAGTTGCATATACAATGTGAAACAAAGCAATTTATAGATTTGATAATTTTTATGAATTGTTTCTATAACTTGATTTGTTAAAATCTATCACTGTTGAGTTTGATTTACTTTCCAAACTGCAGGATTATACAGGGATAAAGCTGTATCTTGTGCTATGCGTTCATTTAATGTTCTCTATTTACATAGTATTTTTAAAGTATTATTACTCAAATAATACTAGGTTAAGATTACCACAAAGTATTATTAAGGAGGTTGAGATTAACAGTTTTGAAAAGTCATTTCAGAGTTTTATTTTTACAGCTTGTTTTTCTTTGAATTTTCATAAAGTGCATCTTTATGTAAATAATCTTTTTACCCTAACTGAAATTTTACACACAGTTTCATTCTCAAAACATTTGTTTTTAGACATAAGAACTTCTTAGGAGAAAATTCAGCTTTTGTGGAAGGGAGGAACTAATGCTTTGCTTTAAGCCAAGTGTTATGTGAATAGGAATCCTGTGTTCATCATGATCTGCCTGCCAAGCTTAGTTATTGCACTTCAGCCTCGATTTTCAGCAATCCATTTTCTCAGTCCTTATTTGGTTCATGTGCCTCTATCCTGACTTTATGTTCCTTCCAGACCTCAGCTCTTTAAGCATGGGTCATATATTTATGAATCCATACCTTTCAAGTCCTGAGCAACTTCTGCAAACTAAGGATACTTATCACCTGCTGTATTTTAATGAGTCACATCTCGTTTTGCTGGTAATTAATTGCAAAATTTCCACTCTATGAAGATGTAAATAAGGAACAAACTGTCGCTGTTCTTTTTTTTCTCCCCAATTGCGTTAATTGGTCTGACAATTAGTTATTGTTTCCTCTTCTTGTATTTACCTTTGTTAAGGATGTCTGTTTACAAATTCAGAACTGTCTCTCATACAATTACATAAGTATGTATTTGTATTTTTTGTAAATGTAACTGTGAAAGGGTCGGATTACCAACCATTGTCTCTGTGCAGTTGCCTTACTAGTAGAGCTGAAGCTTTGTAACATTACACTAAATAAAAACCTGTTGCAATTAGGTCTCTGTTTCTCAGGGAAACATTCCTGCAAACGGAACCTCAGCAAAGTTCATTCTTTCTTTTCCTCCTTTCTCTGTGTCTTGGCTTATCCTCCCCTGGTCTCTCCCAGCTCTCTTCTCCTAACTCATAAGACACTCTCCCCTTATACAACCACATAAAAACCCCTCTCAGCAGTTGGGAACGAGTCCAGAGGTTATGGTTCAAGGAGCTTGCCCTCATATATGTGATGTCATTTGGAGAGCTGGTGAGGGAACACTCTGCAGCTCTGCAGGGAGATGGAGCCAAGGGCCAGGGCAGTCCCACCATCCTCTTGGACAGCTTGTGATGCCAGGCCACGGGATACAGCACTGCAGGAAGAAGAGAGAAGCAACTGGAGAGGAAGCCTGAAGAGATTTGTGGGGGAATGCTGTGTACCTGCAGTGAAATTCAGAGCTGGGATAAGTGCTGTGCAAAACAGTCGTGTTAAAATCTGCAGACTGGAGGCAGGGAGTAGGCTGTCGGGAGCCTAAGCCAGCTGTCAGGTGCCAGTGCTGCAAAGGCTTAAACAGCTGCATGCAGATGAAATTGCATGGATGGTTTGGCTGCAGCGGGAGAATAAAACATGGAAGCAGATGTACTAGTAAGAGAAGCCAAAGTAGCTACAGACAAAGTAAGTCTCAGAACGCAGAGAGGGGGGCCCAGGTTATTACAAGAGAATGATAAAAGCTTATTTAAAACATTTAACAATTGCTGACCTCAATATCCTTAGTCTTTGTAGGTATCTCAGCATAACATAGTTATATGGCTACTCTAAAGCCAGATTTGCAATTTCTGAATTCTGGGCTTAAACAGACTCAAGAAGGTATCAGTATTTCAAGGCGGGTATGAAAAACATATCTGGTAAATGAAATTTAGATTCCCCTTAAATATGTAAATATTTGTGCTTCTTTTAATGTTACCAAATTCAGATAGAATTTGAAATAGCACATTAACCTTTCTGAAAAGTTAGCTGGCAAACATATGTCTTAATTAATTAATTAATTAGTCTAGTATTTGAATAGTTCTATTAGTTTCATTTTTAGATTCATTTGGATTTTTAAGTAGTTATAGCTTTGCAACTAAACATTAGTTGATAGTTATTTGTAAGTCTTGACACATATCTTTATAACTTCAAGTGACTTTCTCTGCACATCCATTCTTGATGTGATAAAGTTTTTTGTGTATTTTCATTAAAAAGGAAAAGTGAATTGCTGTTTTTTGGACATTCAGGTGGTGATTTCATTGTGAACCTAGTACATTTTTAATTCCTAGTCTGAGTGCCAGAACAAAAATTTCAGACATCAAGTGTCTTTAAAGCACAAATAAGCCAGTCTTTAAATGGCTTCTATACTTCCAAGAATATAGTAGAATTTGTTAAAGGACTTTAAATACTTTTGTAAATACTCCACAAATAATTTTCTTAGCTTGTGGGTAAGTAGCAGTATCCTTTTCTTTATGAGCATCTCTAAGTAATCTAAGGACTGCAAAGTGAAATGTTTGTTCATGGGCACCTTTTGCCTTTTTGCATTAATGTTCAACAAAAATACCTACTGTCTCACGTATTCTTATATCTTAAAAGCACTTAATGCCCAGAAGGACTCAGAGTTGTTACAATGCTGTATGCCATGATTTTTCTATTTGTAGAGTGTGTCAAAGTTGCATTTCACAAATAATTTAAAATCAACTTCCGCAGGCACTTAGATATCTGGGAACTAGCTTACTAGGCATTTTAAGTATACTCTTTGGCTTTATCTGTATTTTAGGCACCTTAAGCACCTAATAGTTTTCCTAGAGATGCTTTTCAAAGAACCTTAACTTTTTAGGTTCACAAGTTTCAATATTTTTAACTCATCAAATCATAGAAGACAAATGAGAAAAGTGTAAACCCTGCTTAATGAATTTACTGATAATCAACTCGCTCTTCTATCTTTATGGACCTTTTGGGATTAATCTTTACACCACAGCAGTCTTTTGATTACAGTTTGAAAATTAGGATCCTAAAACATTTATGTGCCTTTGAGTATATTAGTCATGATTGATTACGGTAAAAGAAATTGTAAAATTCAGTTTGTCCTGTTAATTGATGAGATCAGAACTATTCAAATATCTTTCCTCCTTATGGGCTTAACTTCATAGACTCCAGTATCAATAGAGCAATAGATATTCTTTAAATCTATGCTTTTAGGGAGGAATTTCTGCCAGTGGTCTGAGACTAATGATGTTTGAGTATTTAAAACAAGGACAGCAGCACAGTTCATGAATGGAAACGAATTTGTGGGAAAGAAAGGGTTGGAAAAGAGAAGAGTGGCAAGAAGAGAGTAAAATAAATTGGATTAGAATTGTTTTCATTCAGAGACTAATCTTGCATCTCGGGGAGATGTTAGAAAACAGTTTCAGAGAATTCATGTATTTGTGTTTGTTCTGCTTGTTTTTAGTCTAATAAAGAAGTGAAGTTTTCTCACATGATAACAGAAAATTGTGAAAGATTTAAAAGCATTCTTCTTATAGGCTTAGCTTTGTAAGTAGGGAAAGGAGATAAGAGATTGTAAAACACAGCCTGGTGAAGATTTGCACGTGTTCCAGGTCCCCTTTGATATGTAGGGCAGGACTCAGGCGTCACTGTTCTGCCCCTGCTGATTTGAGCCTAGCAGTCTATGTGTCTCTACTTGCTCGTTCTGAATCCTCCAGCCAGGGGCATGATGGAATAAATCTACTCTTTGCAGCTCAGCTGTGTGTCATGGTCGTCTTGGTGTTACTGACATTTATCCACGGCACACAAGATCTTCCTCTTTTTTACCCAGATAAAATGAGAGGCCACATATTCAGGCCATTCAAATGCAGGAGGCACATTTGACTGGAAGTAGGGAAAATTGGATTTCCGTCCTCATTTTTTTTAAGTGTGACACTCACTTTTGTCAAATCACCTTTTATTTTTATACCTCTCTCATCTATTTTGACTAGACACTTCTAAGCCTGGCTGGCTGCTTTTTCTTCCCTTTGGGCTTTAAGACACCTCTGTAATACAAAGTGTAAGATGAAATGTAAATATGAATACATATATATTAAAGCAAACTTCTTTTTTAATCCCAACATTACCAGTTCAAGAACATTGAACAGCAGGGATATAAACCTTTTCCCAATGTGTAGTTGAATCATATTGATTCCCTCACTCACATAATTTAAGATTTTCTCTCACAACTGTGCTGTCTCATCTGGCTGTTTAAAATATTTTATTCCCAGATTAATTAGTTTTTCATTTGCCTTTTTAAATCAGCAAATATCCTCTCTTGGCCCAAATACTTAATAAATCAAAACTGTATTTCATTACAATATTTTTTATTTTAATTTTAGTACCATCTGCTGATTTTGAATTCTTATTTCCAGTACTCTCATCCAAATAATTTACATAGAATACTATGACTAGCAACAACCCAGAACCTGATGACTATTTGATACTCCAATGCATTATCCATTTCCAGGCTAAAGGCTGGTCCACAGATGAGTATCAGGCCAGGAAGCTCACAAGTCCAACATTTTGAAAGCAGTTAGTGATGGAAAAAATATGTTAGTTAATGTTTATGAAGCAAATTCCACTGTTGGGAGTGTGATAGCTGCATAACTAATAAAATCATTGGAGAGAAGTAAGAAACTGACACTGAGAGGATTTCTTTTAAATACAGAAACACAGCTACAGTTCAAAGCAGCTGACAGATGTGAAGAACAGTTGAATGCAGCATTACAGTAGCAGTACTATAGCAATTAATGACATCAGTTTAACATGATAGTAAAAGGTAAATCTTCATTTCCCTGCAGTGTTTTAGTAAACAGAGCGAAAACTTGATGACTTGAAAGGTGAAGCAGACCTGTTTTGTCAGTACAACAGTATATGGAGGGATTGAAGTCTTTGTACCAGTGTCTACATTGTGATTTATCTACTAATCTCTGTCTCTTTTCCCACTTCTATTTCTTAGACAAGTTGTCCGGGTTGATTTTATTAAAATAATTCCAGAGGCAGAGGTAGTCTTAAATCCAAATGTTCTGATTTTTATAATATATAGGTTACTTGGCACAATTAGGCCATGGTAAATTAAATACTACTGGTTTCTGCCCATTGAGTCTCTTTCTCCAAGGAGCAGCTGACAGAATGGGAGGACACAGTCTTAAGCTGCACCAAGGGAAATTTAGGTTGGATATTAGGAAAAAGTTTTTTACAGAAAGAGTGATCAAGTACTAGAATGCTCTGCCCAGGGAGGTGGCGGAGTCAGTATTCCTGGATGTGTTTAAAAAAAGACTGGATTTGGTACTCAGTGCCACGGTCTAGTTGAGGTGTAAGGGCATGGGTTGGACTCAATGATCTTGAAAGTCTCTTCCAACCTAGTCATTCTGTGATTTTGTGATTCTGTGGTTCTGTCTCTGTCCAGTAGCAGCACTTCTTTGACTGACTTAAGGCTGGAACATCACCCACAGAACCTGCACCACCATACTATCTAAATCTGTCATCATTATCAAATTTCTCTATATAAGTAGCTAGAAATGTTTTCTTAAGACCCATTGTTCCCCTGCTAGTATCAGGAAGAAGCCTGGCACCATTCTTTCTATATGATTTCTATTTCTAGAAAGGCTGAGAGTTGTTTGAGCAGTGTTATGAGACCAGTGTCCAGAGCTGATTTAAGGTAAAGAAATAGAAGCAAACATGCAAAACCATCTATACCCTTCTAGAAAAATTATAGAGTCTAAGAAATTAGAAGTGTGCCTGTGATGGGGGAGGGATTTTTTTCATAAAACATGAAAATTGGTAGGTCTATTGAATCTATCTCTACCTCTTGGCAGAATCTGCTTGGTGCAGCCAGACTGCTGACTGTTGTTATTGGTGAAAGAAATCTACTAGAAAATAGAGGAATGAGAAATATTGAGGGAAACTGTACCAAGCGAAGAGACAAACATTTCAGAAAAATGTGGAAGAGTCATGACTCCAGGCAATGATGGTGTTGGCAGCAGCTCCACCAACACACCTACAGAAAGCACCATCGTGGTCATAGCTGTGATTAGTGTCAGGATGGTTTTTCAACCTGTGCAGACTAAAAGGCCATTTGCAGATCAAGGTGCCTCTTGGGTAGAAGTATTTAAAGACATAACAGTGAACAGAAGATATAAGGAATGAAGTCTTGTCTTGTTATATAGCAAAGAGATATGCTATCCTCTACACTGCTGGGCATGGCTATGTAGTGAATGGTGTGTCCATTTCAAGTCTCAGAACAAAGTTAATTTAAGTGAGTGAGCCATCTCTTGATGAGTTCTATAAAAGACACAGGAGGAAAAAGACCAAAATCCTCTCAGACACATGAAGAAAGTAAGCAGAAAAATTGCACATGAAATTAAAAGGTGCATAGATGGTTGTAATTTCATAGAATTCTTATATACAAATACTGAAGGGTTTACTTTTCCTCTTTTTACTCAACATTGCAGATGCAAAAGCCTTACCATGTTCAGAGTAACAGATATTACCACAAGCTATTTGTATTGATTTTAGGACCATGCAGACAAAGGATCCATAATCAAATCTTAGGTACTTCTTGTCCCCTTGCCTCAAAAGGCCAGACCCCAGGATGGCACCTATTCAGATGATAATACACCACTGTAAAATTGCTCTGGTCTTGAGCTAGTGCTGGCCAGTACAAAAAGCCTGTTGTAGGAATTAGGTCCCTGAAATTTCATTTCATCATTGCTGATTTATTTTGTGATAAGTTATTAAATATTAATTATCAACATTCCTCCCTTTTTTACAGTGAAATTCGTTATCTGAGAAACTTGGATTACATAGATCCAGATGCCTTTAAGAACCTCCCACTTTTGAAATATCTGTAAGTATTTAGCACCTGTATGTGATGGTTTGTATAAATTTCCTGAAATAGTTGATACTTAAATCTCACAAATTACTCTTTACATTATAGAAGTGTTGTAAGTTTGCATTTGATTTTAGAAGTGATTGCTGTGTTTTCCCCTGTTGCTTTATTCTAATGACAAAGCCAGCAAGGGTAGGGGTTGTAACTCTTACTACTTTTGTGAGAAAGGAAACCATGTTCACAAATTCATCAGTAGTCTTCCCATTTGTCTTATCCATTAAATATCTAGAATACACTAATATTCCTTGGCGAAATTCCACAGCTAGCTCTTTTCTTATGGTAAGTGCTGTCTGACTCTATTTTTGTAGGAAATAGTGGGAAGAAGGAACACAACAGATATACACACATCTCTATTATTTACTAGACATTTGCACAGGGTTTTAAAGCATACCTGTCAGCCAAATGTGAAAAGCTCACCTATAGACCCCTGATTTCATATGACCTCTATGGCAGAAAGAAATCCTGAAAATTTCCCATGATTTTCTAAATAAACTTCTGTGATTTTGAGTAATATTTGGAAGAAAAGCCTCCATGTGTGTGTGGTGGGGGCAGTGGCAAGGAGGAGAGATTTATCCAGGTTTTTCCTATAGATGTGAAAGCAATAAAAAAGAAAATAGTAAAAAATTCCATTACAGGAACATAGTTTTGAAAATGGAAAACTACTGTTTTCACTCTACAGGAATTCATAAAGAAGGGACTTCAAGCATTTCACATTTTAAGACAGTTTCCCTTTTTAGAGCTTTATGAACAGCTCTTAGCATCAATGAAAGATAGAGGATTTGGGGGTCCAGACTATTAACTGAAACAGCCTTAATCTCACAAGTTAAAATAAACCAGAGTTTTAATGATTTTCTTCCTATCAACCTCACAAGATGCAGATCTGCAGATCTGCCTGGATGTCTCATTAGTCTATGTTCTCATTTTTTAGATTCTGTAATTTATAAGCCCGGTATTTTTAATTTTTGTGTTGTTCTTGCATCCTTCTGTTTTGGACAGTTGATTATAAATGAATTGATTAACAATAGAGAGGGTGCAATAATCATCCTGCTCTGTTGAATACTTTAAATACATTGTTGGTTGTTGTTCAGTGATGCAGCAATTCTTTCTGTTTCTCCTTTCTTCTAGTGGTATTTTCAATACTGGACTCAAAGTATTTCCAGACCTCAACAAAATCTATTCATTTGATGTGAATTTTTTGCTGTAAGTATCTGTCCTCACAGCTGGTTAGAATATTGCCATCCTCGGACCACATGAAAATGCATAATGGAAGCTTCTGGTTTTGAGAAAAATACAATTTAAGTTCGACAAAGCAGTTTTCCACAAGCAATATTTCAATGATCATTAGCGCCAAATCTGGAAAATGCCAGGTAACCTAGCACTATACGTTTGACCTGGATTAGAGACACAGACACACAGCACATTCTTGATACACGACTTCTACAGGCCCTGTTTTGTTCTTGGTTTTGCAATGGCTGTGCAATACCTGAATTAATGTGAAGTCAGAATAGTGTGACACACGGGACCTGAGCTGGTCCTGCTAACATCCTGCTAACATCAAATCATCCTATCAAAATTCCTCTAACAAATTTATGCTGCCATGGTGAAGCAAACTGCAGAACAATTTATTGAAGAAAGAGAATGGGAATGCAAATGGGTACAAGGAGGTCTCCCACTATTATCCTTAAAGGAATTGCAGAAACAAAGAGTTCTGCTTTGAACTCTAAAATATGCAGGAGTTTCTTGGTATTTAAAAAGCACAGACAACACCCACCTGTGTTATCAGAATTTTGGGTTGTAATCAAGCTGAGGAGGAAGAGGAGCTCAGATGAAGACTTGCAGGCTGACACAAGGTAAAAATATCTTGGTCACTCGGACCCAGAGAGGAGTTAGAAATCTTATATTGTAGCAGGGGCTTGAATGCTGGATGGGCTAGGCAAAAGGCAATTAAAAATGAGAAGTGTTATGTTAGAAGGTGATTTGCAAAGATGTGATTGATGATCTACTGCAGGCCTTGTTTCAGTGCTGCTAAGTGGTGTTTTTTGGTCAAGGGTCAGTTCCCACTGCATTCATGGTCTGCCACTGGCAAGATGAACCTCAGAGCAATAGAGAAATGCTGCTGGTTCTGCTAAAGAAGTGTAGACCTGCAGGAAGCAATGAGTTCTTCCCTTCCAAGGATCTTCTGAGAGATAAGTTTTGTTCTAACACACATTCACCTTGGCTGTAGGCCTCCAAGATTGAAACCTGAGTCAGTCAGAGCTCTGAGTGAGATGTAACTACATCTTGAAAACTATTAGGGAGTTTCTCAAAGACCAAAAGGGCTTCAGCTTAGATTGAAAACTCTGCTAGATCTACTTCTGTATAGCAGAGAGAACTAAGAATTGAACAGGCTAGATGAAACAAAGCAGTTTATACAACCATCTGTGTTCTTACTTCCAACTAATTCAGTACTTTTCTAACTGGCAGAAAGCCAAACATTGTTTTACATCTGCCTTGATTTTTTTTTAAATAATGATAACTAACAAAAGATAAATATAGGTCTTATATGCTGCACAGAGTTTTTAAAGAATAGACCTGTACTTCCAAGAACGATAGTTCTATGATATATATTTCTAAATATTGCTATTCAATGAAAGACTTTTTGTTTCTTCCATCAAGGAAAAAAATGCTCTTGAAAAATAATAGATTTCTAAATAATGAATAAGGTATAGCTGGGGAAAATCCATTTATTATATTACTATTTGCCTTTGAGGTCAAGCAACTTATAAGTAAACATTTATTTAGGAAAAAAAAAAAGAAGAATCTGCAAAATGTCAAACCCAAATAATTTGTGGTGGAAACCACCTGCAATGAAAATTACTTGGAATGGAAACGGTTGTGGTACTGTTCAGTGTTAGCACATATATATGCACAAATGTAGCACAGAAAAGGAATAAAGTTATTTCTGGCACATGGGTAATTGTTAGGACTTCTCAGCCTATGGATTTTATGTGTACCTAATCTGCAAGCTGAAGAAAAAGAAAACTTTGCACAGTATTTTCTTTTCTAGACTATAATATTATTCAGGAAAAATCAGGAAAAGGACAAAGACTTTGCTCTGCCCTTTGTTTCTACCAGTGTTTTCCATCTTTCCTTTCTCCAGTTTAGTAACAGTAAATCTCTTTAGCTTTCCTTTTTCCCTTTTGTTACAACAGAATTTTGGTCTGAAGATACATAGTACTTATTAAGACTGCAGAGTAGGAGTAAAATAAGGTATTTAAGAAATGAGTAGTGAAACATTCCTTTGGACCAAGAGGTGAGAAGAATTGGTAAGTTATTTTGCTTACTAGTGAAAGAGATGTGCTAGCTGCACTTCTGTAAAGTAAAATGCCTCTGTCCTCAATAATGTATTATCTGATATCTTATCTGAATTTAGAGAGCAAGATTTCAGCTCTAAAGCCATGTGGGCTGTTCAGTTGACACTGCAGCTAATGCTTACTCACTCTGCTTATTCTCTGGCTCATGAGACCAGGGACCTGTCTGTGCCACTAGCCACTATCATCTCACAGGCTGGCACACCTCACCAGAACTACAAAACCCATTTACCTCATGAGCTGTCTTCCTGGATGCTGGAATATGCTCAATTCTTCATCCTACATGTATCTTCTGGCCTTAGATAATACTAAACAGGTTATTATTTTTAAATTATTTATTTGAATAAATATAAATTTATAATAAAATAAATATGACTTATTTATTTTATAATATATTAAAATACATCAATATTCATTTACTTAAATAATTACATTTTAAACTTTGATTTTTATCAAGGCAGAGAACATTTAATAACAAAGCTGTTCTCCAGATGCTCTGTTGGGCAGATGCTTGATTGTGATATTTTGTCTCCTTTTTCAGTGAAATTGCAGATAATCCTCATATGACTTCAGTGCCTGCAAATGCTTTCCATGGGCTTTGTAATGAATCTCTAACCCTGTAAGTTCTTCCAGTTTAAGTTACAAGGCAATTACCTTTCTGGTAATGCTTAAAATGCTTAAAAGTAAAATTATTCCTGTCCTACCCTCTAGTAGTTTGCAAGAGAGAAATACCACAGACAGACAGTACCTATATTCTAGTTTGCATAAATTCTGTAATTGACAGCTATTTGAATCAGTCCTGCCTTTTTCTTTAAACTGGCTTGACTATAGTGGTTTTGTTTTCCTATGATTCTAGTGCTAGTGAAAGATTATATTTGAAAAAAAAAATCAAAGGAGAAAGTCTGCAAAGTTCTCTCCCTGTAAAACTACAGCAGGGTTATAACTGTCTGACTAATTTTCAACCTGAGTGGTACATACCATGGAAACTAATGTATGGCAAACATCAAAAGAGTCATATTTGAAAGAAAATTGTTAAATAAAGTTCAGTTATACAAGTCAGTCAATATGAGCCACAAGAAAAAGCTCATGGGAGTGAAATTACTGTAAGGGGTTATGACCTGAACTGGGAGAAAGAGCATTAGAATGTGAACAGATGAATTCTAAAGAAATTCTAAAAAAAAAACCAAAAAAAAAACCAACCCAACTTTTTACCCTAAGGGAGTAAAAGAATGAATTCTAAAAAATTAAGGCACACCTGATAGTAAAATCAGACCTTTTTTACTAGTTGTTAGTTCCTTTAGCCTTCCTTAATCATCCTAGAGAGATTTTGCTTCCTTGCTTTTAGTTTAAGTGTGGGAAAATTATAGCAAAGTGGTTTAGTCTATCACTGCTGTAAAAAGAGGTAGATGACACACCTGATGATGATACCATATGGTATCCTTGATTCTGGTGCACTCAGGAATGCTTCTGAGCATTTGTTTGACCTTGCATGGTAACTACTGCTTCTTCAAGAAACTAAAATTAACCCATCCATAAATGTGCTGTTGCAAAGAAAAATGATGCATAAAATGTTAGGTATTCATGTATTGAAGCAGCCCAAAATAAACTGATGTAATTTCTTTTTTGCTTGCAGTAAACTCTACAATAATGGCTTTACCAGTATTCAAGGCCATGCTTTTAATGGGACCAATCTGGATGCTATGTAAGTAGCAGGTAGTTCTCTTCTTTCAGAAGAAAAATCCCAAACTTCTCTGCTTATTTGAGGCTCTGAAATATGTATCTTATTTTAATTACTTTTAAGGTGCAAAGAGAGGATGTTAATTTCAGCCAGCAAGAATATAATTGCTAAATGTCTTTTGCAATGTGCTTTCATTTCGTATGTATATTTATAGCTCAGAAATAAAATTATGCCAAGTAATTCCAATGTGAGTTTTGTTCTGGTTTGAGGCTACAGTAAGATTTTGTTTGATCAGTAACTTTTCTAAGACAATTTGGAAGATAATTATGCTTTTTTTTTTTTTTACATGACTGTTTTAGTAAGTGTAGCACTGATGGTAACAGTTCTTTCACAGGTATCTCTTACATGCAAAAAAGAGAGTGGTGTAAGTGGAGCAACTCAGAGGAACCAGCCACTTGCACTGGAAATGAGATGCACATCCCAAAAGCATGAACCAACCATTCCATATTTTCCTGCAACTTCTTATTGTATTTTTTGAAAAAATAATATTTATTGATTTAATATCCTTTTTACACCATACCCAAAATCATCTGCTTCATTCATTAAGAGAGAATAAATCTCAATTCTAGAGACTCCATTCACTTTGGCAGAGTTTACTCTTGTCCTACAGAAGTTTTATTGAAGAGTCTGTCACTCTCATGAGTAAAGAGATTTCTTCAGAGTGGGCTCTTAAATTAAACAGAGACACGTGAGGATAGATATTATTATTTTTAGTACTTTATTTTAAATTAGGCTTAAATTCTGTAAGAATTCCATAAGAACATCATTCACATGGTCCTAATCTTTTCAAACTGCCTATTTTAGCATAGCAGCTAGCTAGACTTCTTAAAGTCTCAAAGGTTTGACATAAACCAAAGATCTGGAAGAGATCTGATTTTATTCACAGTAGTTCAGTTACTTTAAACTTTCACATGAAAAAGGAAGTTTTCCATGAAGACATAGTGTTTGTACTAGTGCCCACAGAAATCACAAGACGTAAAATATGGCAAAATAAAGCCAGTGTCTTGACTGAATCCCTCTAAGCTGCATGCAGTACTCAGCAATACCCAGAAACTTTCCGGGCCTTAGCCAATATATGAACTGTGTTGGCTCTTCCATTACTTACATTTTGACAAAACACAGGTTGGACACTATTTTGTAGCAATTTTTCTTTATGCTTCTCTCATAGTATGCAGATGCTATCGCTTCTGTCCTCTGGAATTCTCATTATCATTAAAGAATCAAATGAAAATGTAGTTTTAGAAGATCTGAAGTCCTAAACTTCTGTTTTATTGAATGGGGAAGTAGAGAAGCAGACAGCATATACTAGCCTCTGTAGATACTGTTTGCTTATTTTTAGGAAAAAAAATTGTAATTGTGTAAGTATTTTTTAAGGCCAAGAGTAGAGGGCTTTACAGAGAGATCTGGACAGTCTTGAGAGCTAGGCAATCACCACCTATATTAAATTTAACAAGAGCTATTTCTGGATTCTCCATCTGGCACGGTGTAATCCTGGTCATACATTACGAAGTGGAAGGCTGAAGAGCAGCCCTACAGAAGATCTGGGGGTCCTGGTTGATGGCAAGTCGATCACAAGTCAGCAGTGCCTTGGCAGCCAGGAGGGACAGCCTTGCCCTGGGGTGCATCAGGCACAGCATGGCCAGCCAGGGGAGGGAGGGATTGTCCTGCTCTGCTCTGCACCGGGGCAGCCTGACCTTGATTACTGGGGGCAGTTTTGAGAGCCACAATATGAGCAGGATATCAAACCCTTAAGTGTGTGCAAAGGAGAGCAGTCAAGATGGTGAAAGGCCTTGAGGGCAAGACTTCAGAGGAGTGGCTGTGGTAACTTGGCTTGTTCAGCCTGGAGAAGGGGAACATGAGGGGAAGATCTCGTGGCAGCCCACAGCTCCCTCAAGGGGGGCACTGGAGAGGCAGTGCTGATCTCTCTGGTGACCAGTGATAGGACACAAGAGAACAGAATGAACCTGCATCAGGGGAAGTTCAACTGGGTGTCAGGTGCAGGTTCTTCACCCAGAGGGTGGTCAGTCATTGGAACAGGCTCCCCAGGGGAATGGTCACAGCACCAAGACTGTCAGAGTTCAAGTTGCATCTGGATAATGGTCATAGTCACGGTTTTGTTCTTCATTGTCCTGCAAAGACTTGGGAGCTGGATGCTATGATGTTTAGGATCCTGATATGTTCTAGGATTTATGATCCTACGTGAATCCTACCAGAGACCGGCTATGATGCACTAGTCAATCAAATTGAAAGAAAAAGAAAAAGAAGAAGAAGAAGAAAAAGAAGAAGAAGAAAAAGAAGAAGAAGAAAAAGAAAAAGGAAAAGGAAAAGGAAAAGGAAAAGGAAAAGGAAAAGGAAAAGGAAAAGGAAAAGGAAAAGGAAAAGGAAAAGGAAAAGAGAAAAATAAATAGAAAAAGGGACTAATCCAACAAAAACCATCAACAGAATAACTAAAACTAGACTTACGTTCATGGGTTTATCTACCAGCAGTAAAAATAGTTTACTGCAACAAACACTCTTCTACTAATTAAATCATATGACATTTACTTGGAGCAGAGTACTACTCCAGGTGTACATGGAAAACTAGGGAGCTGAACATGAGTGGTAAAGCCTTTATCTCTTTGATAAACTACACTGAAACTTTTAAACTAATTTTCTGAAGTAGTTTGGTTACCATGTGACAGGATAAAGTATAATTTTGCTAAGTGCAGGCTTGGAGATTTGTTTCTAGCAGCAACATTAAGTTTATGTAAGAGGCAAATATTTCATTTTCTCTATTCTGACATCTCTAATTTGAACTCCTGTTTATCTACCACTGTATAGTGAAGGAAATACCTGTTTTTCTCTGAGTCTGATCCAAGGCCATTTAAATTTAAGAAAAACTGGAGCAAAAATAAACTAATAGAAAAAGAGTGAGGGAAATTTGAATGTGCTTTGAATTATTATCTCAAGGACAAAAATAAGTAAAGCAAAACAAGCAAAAACAACAATAAATTTTTGGCAAATTATTCAAAGACTTCATGTTCCATCCATAAATCAGAAGACATTTTGGGAATCTTGGAGGCTACCTTCTACTATGCATTATGCCTTTCAACCACTTCTGCAGCATTAAAATGCCTATGTAATTAAAAGGGGACCAAAAAAAATTAATACAAGTAATAGGTGAAAAAACATGGATAAAGGGTTCCCATTATCATACAGAATAACAGCTCTTCCTAATTGATCTTGTCATCCAACAAGGACTGTTGTTTAACAGCAAACCACAGTACTGCTGTGTAAGTTTTATAATGGCAGGGAAGTAAGGAACCAGGAATGAAGGGCTGAATGACACTTTTACTGAAAAGCACTCATGTGACACTTGAATCCTTCATCTTAACCCATCATTAAAGTCCATAAACTGCATCACTTCTGCAAAGTAGTGCTGCTGCACCAATGTTTATTTCTGTAAGGTAATTGGTGAGGAAAGAAGAGTTTTTAAAAGGTATTTTCAGAGAATGGCAAAATATATTTGTGATGAGCTTTTACAGATCTAAATTACTGAAGCGGAAAGTGTGCAATCTCAAAATCTAATCACAAAAATAAACTCCAAAAGAATATATTTACTTTAGTATACACTTTCAGGGTTCACCTATCATGTTTGGCACAGCTCAGAGTTAAGATAAACAATTGTGCAGAAAAATCGTATGATGAATCCTTAGTACTGTTCACTTACCAATACATCTTTTTTTTGCCCATTCTCTCTTTCTTTAACCTTCATTTCATAATCCAGCTGGATGCATATGTTTTACGTAGCACTTGAGATGTCCTGTGAGTGTTTCATGCCCTCAGAAGGTCCTCCTCAGCACCCTGCAGTCATGGTGTTTTCTGGTGTCTTAATGCAATATTCTTCCCCCTTACCCAGGAGCTTAAGTCTGTAGAGACTGTTAGACACAAGTATAGGTGCTTTACTTATCTGACTGGATTGAAAAACATCAAAAAGGGCCTTCATTTACTTACAGCACTACACAAATATCAGCATCTCCTGCTTCAGATTCTGCACTTACTACTACAGATTTCCTGTGGTTTGCACTGGGGTATTCATGTGTATCTGATTGCCATACACCAACTCTCCAAAATTACAATTACACTAGGGTCCCCCTCTGAGGCTATGAAATTAATTATGTGATTTATAAAACTTCTAAGATTTGTTTGGATGTATTAATTCCACTGTTGTGGTTTTCTCTTCTGCAGGGAATTTAAATGACATTCTGTATCATTTAGCTATCAGTAGCAACAGAATTAATGGTGCTTTCAGAAGGAACTGACTCTCCATAAGCTTTCTTTGTCAAATTAGTATTTATCAAAGCCTTACTCTTTCCATTTAAACGCAGTATCTATGAAAATAAAAGGGCTTAAACAACTGAAACCAATTAGCATCAGGAAATTGTACATTCTGATGGGCCTGACTCATTGATGTGAAAACTGGCAGCTAGCATTGCAGCCCCTCCTTACTAACACGTGGTTCTGTACTTCCCAAAGTCTCTAGCTGTTTCTATCTGTAACTTTGAAGATTTTCATCAGGCATATCAGCTATTATATTTCAGGTTTGTTAGTCACTATGGTACTCAACCATCAGGAGAAAATATTTCAAAATTGGACAAGCAATTAACTGGTTGTATAATAGTGTCTAGTTACTAAAGCAGACTGGTTTTATTAGGTTAAGCAGGTTTTTGTGTCCTTCAACACTACAATCTAGATGTTGAAATCTTGGATTAAATCGTTAACTGTTGTTCTGGTTTTAATTTTTGTATTCATTTCGCAGACAAAATCATAAGGAGATTTGCACACTAAAGGAAATGCTCACAACAGTAGTGTGCCATTTACAGAATATGAAAATCAGTTCTCAGAAAACACAAACACCAGATGATGTTAGAATGCCATATTTTTAAAGAATGAAAGCTTATTTCAAACAACAGCTGAGAAGGTGATATAAACTATTTTCCTCTGTAAGAAACAAAGCTTAAGGCATGAGTCATGTCCAATGAATAACATGCCAGAAGCATTATTTGGCTCCCTAAGACTTTCTGTTGTGCAACCCAGATAAAGTGCATTTACTTCTCATTTCTCACTATGGTGATCAATATAAGTTTATATCCAGTAAATGTCAGGAAAAATTTGCCAATGACTTCAACCAGGACAGGATTAGAATCTTTACTTAATGTTTTCCACGCCACAGCTTGCCAGCTGGGCAAGGGAAGGGATTGTCCTGCTCTGCTCTGCACCGGTATGGCCTCACTGTGAGTAGTTTTGGTTACAATGTAAGAAAGATATTCAACTATTAGAGAGTGTCCAAAGGAGGGCTGGATGGTGAAGGGCCTTGAGGGGATGAATGAAGAGCAGCTGAGGGCACTTGGTCTGTTCAGCCTGGAGAACACTGAGAGGAAACCTCATTGCAGTTACAACCTCCTCATGAGGGGAAGAGAAGAGAAAGACACTGATTTCTCCTCTGTGGTACCCAGTGACAGAAACTGAGGGAATGGGCTGAACTTATGTCAGGGGAGGTTGAGGTGGGATATTAGAAAAGGTTCTTCACCCAGAAGGTGGTTGGGCACTGGAACAGGCTCCCCAGGGCAGTGGTCACAGCACCAAGTCTGACAGAGTTCCAGAAGTGTTTAGAGAACAGTCTCAAGCACATGATGCAACTCTTGGGCCATTCTTTGCAGGGCCATGAGTTGGATTTTGATGATCCCTGTGGGTCCCTTTCAATTCAGAATGTTCTGTGACTTTGTGAACTTCACAGACACCCTCTGACATCTGTTGTGACTATCTTACTACTGCACCTTCTACCTTATTAGCTAGCTTGTAAATATTTACAATGGGGTACCAAACATCCCAATCTTTCCTTGCTCTTATAACAAAACTTTGATCTTAAGTTTTGGCCTGTATATAGAAACCTGCACTTGACTATTGCAATTTTTAAGCATTTAAAGATTTTATTGAACTCACAACATCATGAGTTCATGAACTGAAAACAACATGAACTGAAACAACGTTTTTTTTCTATTTGTTCATGATGCGTTCCATAACATATTTCCCCATACTCCATTCTGACAAAACAAAACTATTTCACCTCATCCTTACACATATCTACTTGAAGGTACACTGTTCTATGCATGTGCCCTTATGTTTATGACAGTGAGAAAAAATAATTTGGAACAAAGATAATAAAATTACCAAAATAAAGTATTTGTTGAGGAATTTAATTGCTTTTCAAAATGGAAAACCTGTATTTTGTTTCTTGGGTACACAGAAAATGAAGTAACTGATTATGCTTCAATATGTGGTTGGGAATGGATGGCCTTTATACATTTTGCTTTTGTACAACTGTACAGGCAAGTAAACTCGAGCTCTTCAGTAACCAATGGATAACTACTTCCCTTATCACTGTGTTTTGTTTGTTTCTGCAGCTATCTGCACAAGAACAAATACCTCAAAGTTATCAATGATGATGCATTTCTGGGAGTGCACAGTGGACCAACTTTACTGTAAGTAGGTAAAAATGAAGTAGAGAAAGCTAAAAATAAGAAAAAATAATACTGTTTTGGTTTACAATTTCTTTACAACAATTAGCATCAGAGCAGCAGGGACAGGAATGGAATGTTTACAAAAATAACACCAGCAACAAAACCTGTGCTTTAGGGAACTGATTTATTAAATGCTGGCATCCTACATTACATATGCTGTTCCTACCAATTTTTCTTATGGAAGATTCTGTACTACAACTTGTCTTATGGCTGTACAATTGTAATACAAAAGAAGGGCTCTTGTCCCACATATGTAAAGGAAACTGAAAGAGACAAAAAAAAAATTTTAGACAGAAAACTAGTTACTTCTGATGCTCTTCTTTTTTCTCATGTTATTCGGCTTCCAGTCTGATGTTATAATCCTCCAAAGAACTTTTCACTAAAATTAGGAATCATAATACAGAATGAAAACTTTTAAGAACTTCCAGAAGAATCACATTCCCTGACTCAAATTGTCTAGTATTTAATGTAGTGCCTACAGCTGATCATAAGGAGAACTGAAATACTGAAAGGGGAATTTCTTCCTCCACTGTAAAACCAGATGATGCCAGCAGTGCTCAGTCCATGTAAGAGTGAGTTTTATTTTCTGCTCTTCAGTAAAACAGCCTATTCATAGCAGAATAACTGTATTTTTCTTGGAAGGAATCTTAGCAGCTACCTGCAATTACAAAAGGTGCAAAAGTCATTATTTTGCTTTTAGAATCTTTTCAACTCCAGAAATTCAGTCTGGCTCCAGCAGGTGAAAACTTGCAGAAGTAGAGATTTTTGACTTGGTTATTGTAGGAATTTAAAGCATCAGGGTTGCTGTTATGGTGACAGGTAAACAAGTAATGTTTATGCTGCAATATGCTGCAAAAGATTGTGGATGTTTAATTGTGTGCTGTAAGAGCCAGGTAAGTTTCCTGAGCAAAGGCTAGCTTGGAGATGTGTCAACTACACAAAACCTCTCGGTTCAGGGGCTAGAGATGCTTTCCTAGGATGTGCATATCCAACTGTAAAGAACTTCCTTTTTACCCTGTTTTCAAGTTAAATATCTCAAATTACTTAATTTTTTTCTAGTTTTCCATAACTATTGTGCTATCCCAGCTGCCATTGATCCTTGATCTCAGGACATGTTTTATACTTGCAGTCTAGACAGCTACCCATCTCCTCTTAGAATGATATACCTTGATGGCTATTAAGAGCCCTATCAGTACATATAACTGAAGAGAGATGTGGTACTTAGTATAGTGTAATTACAGGGAGAGGTATTGCTGCTCAAAGGCAGAAGGCCAGAAATGGCATGTAACCACACCAAATCAACAGTGGATGTAAAAAGCCAGAGAATTTCACATCCTGATACTTTGATATGCAAGTCCTAAGATAAAGCTCCTAGATGTTGTCACAGTTTAACACTGGCCTGCACCTCAACTCCACACAGCTGCATATTTGCCCCTGCACTCAATGGAATGAGGCAAAGAATTAGAAGGGTAAAAATGAGAAAAATAATGGGTTGAGATAATAATTAATAATTTAAAAAGGGATGTTGAAAAAAAGATCTGAGGGGGAAGAAGACAACCCAAACCCAAGAACAACAAGTGATGTAATGAAAACAATTTCTCACCACCAGTCCATTGATTTCCAGCCAGTCCCCTGGCAATGGCAGTCCTGGCAAACATCCATCAAGTCTTTACTGCTGAGCATGATTTTTATAAGGTTTAGAATATCTCTCAGTCAGCTGGGTTTGTCTGTCCTGGCTATCCTCTCTGAAATTCTTGTGCACCCTTAACCTCCTCACTGGTCAGATGATGTGAAAAATAAAAAATACCTTGGCTGTGTGTAAGTACTGCCCAGGGACAGCTAAAACATCCCTATATAATTAACACTATTTTCACTCCCAAATCAAAAACATAGCCCCATACTGTGAAGAAATTTAACTCTATGCCAACCAAAACCAGTGCAAAATCAATAATTCAAGTTATTAGCTTGTAATTTTATTTTAATGTAATTTTAATAGCAGCTTAGGGGCCTGTGTTACCCACAGATAACCAGGAATTATCCTGCATGTGTGATGTAGAAAAAGTTTGCCATAAAATGAGCAACAATTTAAAGTGGAATCCTTCCACCTGGACTGATCTCTCAGCTGAATTTTGGGAACTAGAGTTATTTTAATGGGAACAAGAGTTTCTGAAACTCCCGCATATGCATTACCTTAAGAGAGCTGAAGTAAAAAAATGAAAACTGGGTGAAAACCTAGTATTTGTGGTTGTGTCATGTCAATGGCCATCAACACCTCTCACAGGAGACAAAAATGTCCTTGCAATTGGTGCCTTAGTATACACCCCCACTATACTGACATGACCAATGAATTATTTACAGAGAAACGACACATTTAACTCATGTAACAGTCTGGAAAGTCTGACCAATATAGCCCTTCCATATTCCCTTGGGCAGTGTAAACAACTTAGATTGTTATAAGGAATAGTTTGTTAAGCCATTTTTGGTTCAGGCACCTACCTTGGTGTTGTTAGCTGACCATTCAATCTTCTTCAAAATACAGTTTTACTTCAAAACTGTTTCGTCATGAAAACTAACTCTGTGGAAAATGATTATGAGAATATTGCTTTTTTTTTTCTGGGACAATGAACACAACTGTTAGAGTGGCAGCAGTACACACACACACACACACAAAAAAATTGAAAAAGGAACATTTATGGAGCTCTAAAGAGAAATTCTGTTTTGCCTCCCTGCCAATCTGGCAGAACCTATTGTCTGGAGTTCCCTATATGCACTCTTCAAGTGAGATAAGAATTTATGCAACATTTGTCCCACAGATAGTGCTTTTTTCCTGATCAAGATTTCAGCAGCAACAGCAACTTAAAGGCTGAAATACAGACCATGGATCTACCCTAATGGGGTAATGTTCCATTTTGGCTTTAAATAAACCCAATCAGAAAGATTTAACTACAAAGAATTGTGCCTGATTATATGTACATTGTGTGAGTTTGGCCATGCTCTCAGACCACCTAATTAAACATACTTAAGTAAGTATTGAAAAGCTAGGTAATCTTTAATTTTTTGTCAAATTTGCAGTTTACAACAGCAGAGGAAGCAGGGACTGTGATTGCTGAATAGAGGAAAACCGATGTCAACAATTCTAATTCCTTTGTCACTGTTGTATACTCAGATGTACATGGATGTATATATAGATTACTCCCTTTAGAAAACTATTTTAAGAGTATTATGACAGCACATTGCTCTTCACCTCAAAATAAAACCTTGGCAAGGATTCAGCAACTTGGTGGACCTGATTTACTACATGTGACAAGAGCTGCTGCCTAGAGCAAAAGTTCAGAGTGCAACAAAAATACAGTCGGCTTCATTATTCAATTAGTTTTTACAAAGCACACAGTCCAAACTCAAAATGTTAGTCACACAAGATACATGTGAGTAGTTAATTATCTTTAGAAAGCAGAATTGCTTTTTGAAGCATCATTTCCTAATCTAGGAATAGTTTCTCCTGTGGGACACAAGTCTTTGAGCAAGAGGAGCACTCTATATTTTGCTAATCAAATAGTGCTAATTTTTAGGTTTAAAACAATCTTTCAGTAGAGTTAAAATACTATCTGCAGTCTGTATAATAATATATATATTATATATTTTATGCTTTATCTATTCCAGTACTCAGAAATTTGTATACTATTAAGTAAAAATTCTCAGTTGTACTATGATGCATTCAATCTAATTTTCTTAATTACCTGTCTTTTAAATTACTATTACTTTTATTACTGGATTTCATACTACAATTACATGCTTCCAGCAAAGAAAAGGATTATTGACAAAAGCTACTATTGCTTAGCTCTAGTTCTGAAATACTGACTTCATAAAACCAACAAAGAATTAGACCAAAATATAATAACCCAGGGAAAAAAAATCAGAGCAACTGAGTATCTTTTTAGTACTTCTGTAATATACAGCTGGTTCAGAAGACAACACCTCTGAACTCATAAGCTATGTTTTATTCCCACATTTATCTGAACCTCTCCAGGGTCTCTTTAACATTCATTATAATGTATAAATTTCAGCTGAGATAAGCAACAGCCTAGAAACGTCACGAGATTTATAAGAAAATATGTGAAGAAAAAACAGAACCACTACCAAGCCCAAATGTTGAGACTGGTTGAGAGCACTTTGGTTGCTGTTCAGCCTCACAGTGCAGAACTCCATGCAACCACTTCCAGTACCTGAGTGGGCTCTAGACCATGGCTACTTAAAAGCTGGTCTGGCTCTAGGCTAGCTGTGAATGTTGCTAGCCTCTTCCATAATCCTGAGCATTTGGCACCTTCCACAAGAGTGTGTCTGCCTCTTTGCTGTCTCGGCCTTGTGGGCATTTGTCAAAGGCCTTATAGAAGTCCCAGGAGACTTTGAGCAGATTATAAACACAACACTCAGAAAAGCCTGCAAGGCAGGACTTGTTTTTATAAAAGCTCCTTACATGCTGACTTTCCCCAGGTATATCATATTCAGTGGTGGCTTGTTTGCTGCCTTTCTGCAGGAGAGCAAAGCTGAAGGTTCCACAACACTTTTACCAATTCAACTACTTCCTCCTCCAGCTGCTTCAGAACTTTTCTGGTGAAAACCATTCAGTCCTTGTGACTTGCTATCATTCATTTAATCAGTTTTCTGCATAGCCTCTTACAGTCACTTCAGTTTGAGACAGATCCTCTTGACATGTCCATCAGACCTCCTACCCATTCTCTTGTTTCTTTAAGGGTGCAAGCTGCAACTTAGCAGTGCCAGCAAGACACTCTTCCATCCAATGTAAGCACTGCTGTGTTTAAACATCATCTTAGTTATCAATATGATTAGATATGATCTGTTAATGAGACAGACAGAACTGCAGTCAGTTCCCATTTTTTTCATCAAACCAAAATCAAGTCTGATCATCCCACATTGGGGCTGACCATACTTGGCTGATCAGGGCTAGGTAAGAGGCAACAGGATAAGAGGAAATCGCCCCAAGTTGTGTCAGGGGAGGTTCACATTGGATATTAAGGAAAACAAATTCACAGAAAGGCTTGTAAAGCATTGGAAGAGGCTGCGCAGGGAAGTGGTGGAGTCATGGTCCCTGAAAGTGTTCAAATAATGTGTGGATATGACGCTTGTGGAGATGGTGAACATGGGTGCTGGACTGATGGCTGGACTGATGATCTTAAAGGTCTTTTGCAACCTTAATGATTCTATAATTCTATAATTCTATACATTAGCACACAAAGAAACCATTCAGGAAAATGTGTCTTCTATACAAATTCAAGCACAGACACTATGGTCTTCACGACTCCAAACTACTGGGATTCACACGGCTCCAAGGATTAGCAATTATTTATAAATGTTTTCAATCTAGTTTGAAGACAGCTGCCATGCTGCTTGAAGTAGATTTTGAATCTGAATAGATACTCATCAAGACTATAAGGTAAAAAAATCCGTGAGAATCCCATATTTTCCTCTTGGCCAGCTAACAGACACACAAAGTGTAGACCAAGGTAGAGTAACTAAGAAATTACCTTCCCTTGGGAGACAATTTATCACCAGACTCCCAGGAAGCTTTCTGATTTGCAATAGCAGTGGTAAAGAGAGGTCACAAGACTTTTTGCTGGTAGACACCACATACCATCAGCTCAGGGACTTCCCAAACTGAATGGTATCAGAACTTAGCAAGGTGATATGTAACCCCTACCTCCTTAGGATTTGATTTTTATTGTAGAATTCTGTGAAACTCCTGAAAAACTGTAAAAATCTGAAAAAAAAAAAAATAATCTGACCTAGCCACCTTTTTCTTTCTTAGGGATGTCTCCAGAACAGCTGTTACCAACCTTCCAGCCAAAGGATTGGAAAGCCTAAAAGAACTAATGGCCAAAAATACGTGGACTTTAAAGAAATTACCAGCTGTAAAGGTATTTCTTCAGCTAATGCGAGCTGACCTATCATACCCAAGTCACTGCTGTGCTTTCAAGAGCTGGAAAAAAAAAAGTGGGTGAGTTTCACTAACCAGTATCTATTTTTAGAATATATTTATAAAGACAATGCTTTATTAATAATATAAAAATACATGTATTGGCACTTTTGTAACCATTTTTTCTAGGTACCAACAATGTTCTTTGAAACAGATTACAATTGCAAACCATTGTAAGAATTTTTTGTAGGACCTTTTGCGGCAGTTCCTCCTCTTGTTGAGCCCAGAATTAAAGGGAAAGAAAAAAGAAAAGGGTAATTAATGTGCTATAGCAAGGCCTGATAAAAAAGCACTGGAGAGGTTATAGCCTCAAGTCTTGTGTATTTTAACTGAAGAGCTGTTGACTACTGAAAAATTTTTGACTGTAAATACAGCTGCATCACATCATGAGGTACAGAATTCCAAATTGCTGCACTGCTAGTTAGCTGTAAAGAAGCTACAGAACAGAAATTAGATTGATGGAAGTTCTGGGAGAAACTGAATAGTGAAAAGAAAGTAATATTCTATGTATTATCCAAGAAGTTATAAACAGTACATGAATGTCTTCTTGCCCACTAAGAATGTAGATTTCAAAAAAGAAGATGGATTATGGATGCCAAACAAGTAAAATTATTACTGGGGATAAAATTAAAAATACAGTTAAGAGTTAGAAAAAAACCCAGAAATGCTATCGTACATTATGTGGTCTGTTAACAAAAATATATCCGATCACATTTTTATAACTATATTTCCATTCAGGATGATTTACTTTTGAGGCATTCCCTTTGTTCACATGCTGTGCACCAGTCACACTGTAAATGCCAGCAGTGATTTCTGCCTCTACTCTTTCAGGATCCTGGAGTACCTGATGTGCAACCAGAGTAGCCACAGCTTTCATAAGAGATCAGTCAAGACTCTCAGAGAACCATTTTACAAAGATTATGCAGAAGAATACACAGACCACACCAATGCTGTGTATGACACAATCACCAAATTCACAAGTTTTCATGAAAATCCCCATTATTACATGTTTTTGGAAGAGCATGGAGAAGGAAATCTTGGCTTTGGCAAAGAGCTCAAGAACCCTCAAATGGAAGATGTCCAGACCTTTGACAGTCATTATGACTATCCTGTCTGTGGAGGCAATGAAGATGTAATATGCACACCAGAGCCTGATGAGTTTAATCCCTGTGAGGATATAATGGGATATCAATTTTTGAGGATTGTGGTGTGGTTTGTGAACCTGCTTGCCATCCTAGGCAACATTTTTGTCCTTTTCATTCTTCTCACCAGTCATTATAAACTGACTGTACCTCGCTTTCTGATGTGCAACTTGGCCTTTGCTGACTTTTGCATGGGGCTATACCTTCTTCTGATCGCTTCGGTGGATCTCTACACCAGGTCAGAGTACTATAATCATGCCATAGAGTGGCAGACTGGGCCTGGCTGCAACACAGCCGGGTTTTTCACGGTCTTTGCCAGTGAACTTTCTGTGTACACCCTGACCGTGATCACCCTGGAGCGCTGGTACGCCATCACCTTCGCCATGCGGCCTGACCGCAAGATTCGCCTCCGGCACGCCGTGCTCATCATGCTGGGAGGGTGGTTCTCCTGCATCCTGCTCGCCCTTTTGCCACTGGTTGGTGTCAGCAGCTACAGCAAAGTCAGCATCTGCTTGCCTATGGACACAGAAACACCAGTGGCTGAAGCCTACGTTGTCTTTGTTTTAATATGTAACATTATTGCTTTTGTCATCATTTGTGCCTGCTACATAAAAATTTACCTAACTGTGCGAAACCCCCAGTACAAGTCAGGGGACAAAGACACCAAAATTGCCAAGCGGATGGCTGTGTTGATCTTCACGGACTTTCTGTGCATGGCTCCCATCTCTTTCCATGCTTTATCTGCCATTATGAACAAACCACTGATAACTGTCTCCAATTCCAAGATTTTGCTGGTACTTTTCTACCCACTCAATTCTTGTGCCAACCCCTTTCTTTACACTATTTTCACCAAAGCTTTCCGCAGAGATGTGTTTATCCTGCTAAGCAGGTTTGGTATATGTGAGCATCAGGCTCAAGTCTACAGAGGTCAGACAGTCTCAGCCAAAAACAGCAGCGGGTCTTACGGGCAGAGAATCAACCAAGGGATAGGTCAGATTCTTACCAGCATTCAAGACCCAGTCAATGATTACCTTCCTGCTGTGACAACACAGGACCAAATTCTCATGGAAGAATGCAAGCAAACTGAGCTATAACAAGTTAAAGTATCACAGCCAAAACCTGGTCAAGAAGTGACTATGCATACAGTGAATCAAGTGAGAAGATAATATTCTCCATATTGTTTTCCCCTAGATTATGCTTCGCTAAAGTACGTAAAAGCTGAAAGTACCGGCAGAGTAGTCTTCAGACTTCTTATCTGAACCTTCTATCAGTGCAGGGCAAAACATATGGTCCTGATGACAATTCTAACAGCAGATGTGAATGCTCTACCTAAATAGGAAAGTTTATATATATATATATATATATATATATACATATATATATATATATATATACATATATATATATGTAAACTGAGCAAATACAAAATATACCCTTACCTTAAAATAACTAAAGTAAGAAGCAGGAGACCAACAATAAGACTTGGGGGTACTTATATGACTGAAAAAAATGGACGAAGTGTGATAATTAAAATAATTTTTAAAAAATATTAAAGACTGAAGCTCTCAAATACCTACATGTCAAAAGGTTTTTTTTTTCTAATAGCAAATTTCTAAAACTTCCACCAGGCCTAAAATGGAACAGATTTCCTCTCATTTTGCTACCATAACCTAAAGCAAATCTAGTCTTTTGTTTGCTGTTCTTGGTTTAGTTTGGTGAGGTGGGAAAACAAGCTTCTTCTTCATACTGCCTTTATAGTAGTAAAAGGCAAATTATCACTGATTTTGCAGCTGCTCATAATCTAACAGGTAAGAAACATTATGGCATTTGTGTCCCTTACTATCATTCTCACTTTTTTGCTAAACCGATTTAGGAGCTGGTTTATTTGAATTTGTTTTGAAGACCAGGCTACCCAGTCAAGTTAATGATGGTTGCTCGGGTTTTTTTGGATGACTGATCCAGTCGTTACCGTATTTCAGTGCTGTGTTGTCTGAACATGTTAATTGCTCTGAACACCCTGTAATTCCTGATTTCTTACCACTTCTGCAGTCCCCACTTACCTCTCTCTTACAGGGTAGAACTTTCCTTTTCACACTTTCTATGTTGAGCCACCTCAACTAGACCACGGGAATGGATCACGCCTTTAGGTTACTTCATGCCATACAGTTCAGTGCATTGAAGGCTGACTTCTAGCTTCTCCAACATGTTTTAAGAACATCTCTCTTATCTTGTAGTGAGATCTGTTACCTGAATTTTGTAATGCTTGCAGCACAACTACAAGAATCACATAGTTATCTTCTGGCTAACCACAGCCCTGCTGTAGCTGGGACATGCTCTCCACAGTGTGCTTATGGAAATCCATGCTCAGACACAAGGAACAACCCAGACTAAAGAATTAAAGCACCCTTCTGCCATACCTGCTGCTAGATGGGGCAGACCAAGGTCAAGCCTGGCTGTGCTCAGCTCATTCATACACCACAAACAAATGAACAGAGGCCTGGCTCTCTACACCTCCTGCAGACATCAGGACTTGGGGTAGGAGCTGCTCTGCACCAGCTGCATTGTTAACACTTGAGTGGCCTGAGTGCCTGGCTTTGCTGGCACAAACAGGATCACACCTGTTCCCAGCCAGCTCCACAGACTGGCTCTGCAGAACCGCTACCAAGGTTACCATGGATCATTTCGCTCATCTGTTTGAAAGCCTTGGCATAAGAATGGAAAATACTGTGTGAATATCTGCCTCCAGGTAGGTATTTTTAAATTAATTTTGTAATATCTATGCTGTTTTTCATGGAATTATGGTCTTTGAGAAACTATAATTAAATTGATCACACAATAGCCAGAACTTATATAATGCAGGGTACTAGTATCCAAAAAAATGTCATGGTAGAGCCTTTTGAACTGCCAGCTACTACAGCTGGAAACTGAGTGATTGCAAATGCCATGTACATACTCTACTTGACTCTGTATTTCCCAAATATTTAAAACTCAATTCAATTCTATATTTCTGATTATAAATGAAGGCTGCTTCAGTAAGCAGAAGCAAGGGCCTAGATTAATGAATTCCATGAGATGGTCTTATGGAAAATAAATAATCTATCACTGTTAATGTCATTAAAAAATATACAACAATGCATTATTGACTAATTTAACTGCTTACTTTGGGGGAGAGGCATGCCACTGTAGGTTGATTCTCAGCAAACTCTGAAAGCAAAACTGCTGAAACCCATTCAAATAATAATTTATTACCTCCTCTTCTGTAATCTGGGGTTGCCCAGTGTTACATCAGAAACAAAGACAGCTTCTTAAGTGTGCAGATCAGCAAAAGTCCTTACTGTTGGAACAACTGCATTTGTTATGCTCTGGCCATGTCCAAGAGTCCCATACAAACATAGGACTTTTCAGATGCAACACCCCCTGCAAGGTTCTGCCACCCTTCTGATACTAGAATAACCATTAAAGGGACAAAATATTTGTTGCGTGCTTTTATTTAGTACCTCAGCAGCTGCAAAGACAACGAAGTTTGAATGGACATTTATCCTACAGACTTCACAGACACTCATATACCATTGGAAAAGAAAATTCAAGCTTACATCATATTCTTTTTCAGAGAGAGAGGAAAGGCTAAAACATTTATGTTAAAAGTGCTTTTAAAAGTAACATGGATCTTAAAAGAGAATATTTCTTTCACGGAAACTAGTAGGACTTTGGAAATGTGGTATGCTGGACTGGTGCAGGTTGCTTGTAAATTAATGCAGCTGCTTGCTGTAACTAATGGATGACAGATATATTTACACATTATTGAACTTTTCTGTCTCTCATCATTGCATATACATTATGCCTGTAAAAAGAATTCCAAGATACTGCCTTTATCAATGAAGTTTGATATTTCCAGTTTGTCTTGCATAGTCCTTCTTGTGTTTAACTTGGTAAAAATATATTTTTAGAAGCTCTTGGAAAGTTCCAGGCAAATAGAATTTAAATAATTTATTTGCCAGACCATTTCTTGTAAATGTTTGTATTCTATAGACATTTTCTTTCATTCCTGCTTCTATCAGTTCCTTGAGCCATTTTTGGATTTGCGCGCACCCTTACGCAATACTTGCTATTTTGAGTCGCAGACAGTTGTATTATTTCTGGCATGTAGTATGTATGTTCTCTAGGATACTTCCGAAATAATGCAAAGTATGGGAATAAAATGTTTTGTTTGAAATTGGAAGAGGTTCAACAAGGTTTTTTGGGAAATTTTAAAATACTTTTCCTATAACAGAAGTTAATACTATTTATATTGCATTCAACTTCATTGTTTTCCTTGGCTGATCTATCCCATGACACACACTGTCTGATGCAGGTTTGGGGGTTTTAGCTCCATCACTAGCTCTAAGAGGGATGTCCTAAATGGCCATCTCAAACAGTGCAGTAGGGATAGAAAAGACAGCAGTAGTACTGCTGAGCTCAGGGGTTCCACAACCATCATTCATTACATCCAATATAATCCAAAAGAAAAAAAAGCTGTAAAGTTGAGACGAGGCCTTAGTTATGAACACTTGAACTTCCTCTGAGCAACTGAATGGCTTTAGGTGACATTTGTCTCCTAGTCTCCTCTCTCTCCAATAGAGAGAGATTTTGATTTTTCAGAGTAGGTATTGGTTCTAGATGGCATCATCTACAACAGGTCAGCTATAGTCAAAGTAAAGCACACCCTGCCCTGCTACTGGTATTTGGATTCTGAAAATAGCACAATCAATCAAAGATAAACTTCACATCACTACCATAGCCTGTTGATTTATTAACAGAAATGGTGGGATAAATAGAGGATTAATGCTCACAGTACAGGAAAACCTATACCAAAAAATCTCCTTAGAAAGAGAAGCCTGACTTGAGTAGAAGCTCTATGCTTATTATGTGTTAATATGAACCAAACCCTCCCTCCCAGGCTGTTTGGGCAGGCTGGTAATAGCAGCATAATCTGTATTGTTTTTCTAACAGATGCCAGACATCTGCACTCTAAAATCACTCACTACTCAAATGGTTTCTGGGTTGCTGCTAAAATTGGACAGTGAGGCACAAAATTAGCTGCATATTATACCTTTTTCCTTAGGCACTGTCCTCCTCTTTTGTACGGATTCTGAAAATATATGATATTATACTGCACTTACATGTAGACTCCATGGACTAAGGCACAAGATGTTGAAGGGCCCTCATCATGCCCTGGAACAGAAGATGGTTAAGAGGTCTTAGTGACGCACACCGGGAGACTCTGACAGCACCGTCAACCTAGAATTCACACTGGTCAATAACACACCTCCTCCATAAAGCTGGAATACTTTTCATCTGTTTAGTCACTGCCATCTGACTGGACTTATTTTTGTGTGACTGGAAATCACGATGTGAAAGTGAACAACTGAAGGCTCTATGAGGTCAATACAAAGATTATCTCATCAGAACCCATCAGCTCTAACTTCCTATTCCCATTCCACACCTACCCCCCATGTACACACATTGGTTTGAGTTTCTACAGTATCCCAAATTTCTAGATTCTCAAAGCAGATACCAATCCTGTGTAGTTTTGTAACTACCTGGCTTTACTTTCCATCCTGAATATATTGGGTAACTATTCCAAAATGTGAAAAGTCTCATGAACTGTAGCACTGGACCTGGACCTCTCTGGGGCCATCCTGAACTTAATCCTTTCAAGAGTTTAACTTCCGTGGGATTCACAGAATCAACTTGAATCTTACCCCACCTTTCCAGGAGGACGTCTCTGTGCCATCCTGATTATATGCACCACCAGGGCTTGTACTTGTGGCCATCTCAAGTCATATCCTTACTGACGCACACCTGTGCAGTTCCACTGAAGCTGTGAAGCTTTGATAATGAGTTCAAGGAGAAGGAACCCACTCTTTTTGGTTCTCAGCTATTCAATATGCAGCTGTGATGAGGAGTACTCTTCGGGTTATTTTTCTTCTGCCTTAAGGAAAGAAATATGTTGCGAACATTAACTTCACTAACCACCTGTATCTAAGAGCTCCCTAAACAGTCATTAGAAAGTGACTGAACTATTGGATTGTAACTCATATATACTACAATACTTTCTATAAGACCTCTTTGCAGCCTCTGTTTCAAACATTGATACTGGTAACTGGCTGGACTGCCAAACCCATGCTGGTTGTCTTACAGCTTCAGCTGAAATGGCAGTGGCTTTTCTTTAAAAACTGAAGAAAAACTACAGTACTTATGCCTTTTATGAAGGCAAAGCTACAGCAAATGAAATCTGAACAGTAACATGAGTTTTAACAAAAACCTCCCCACTGCAGGCTCTGAGGGGTTACCTGGCTGGATGTCTGTCTTCCCTATGGCCTGCTGCTGATATATGCAGGATAGCACTGAAATACCAGGAAGTACCAAAGCTGTATTTGTGCTGGTTTTGGTCTGAATGTAGCAAGAATTTCCTAAGCTGTATGTGGGTTACTGCTGCTGCCTAGAGGGAGCTGTTGAAACAGCAAATTACTTCTTTTTTTAACCAGCTGCAGATTTCCAACTTAACACTGCAAGAGTCAGTATAAAGCAGCAAGAACAATATTTTTATTAGGAGTGCATCTGAGACACTGGCACATGCACTTGCCCCATGAAAAGTCCAGAAGGCAAAAAGGGTTTTTTCAATTCATACATAAACTTCTCCTTTGACACGGAAGTATGTTTGCAATCTCTCCTTTTGTTTTTTTAGGGCTGGCTGCATTATTTTATCTTTTCCTCTGTACTGTTTCCTCTTCCCATTTTACATCTCCCTCTGACACTTCAGAACCCCACACTCTATTTTAAGAATTACTTTATGTTTCCCACCCACTATGTGAAGTGATTTAGGCTACCTGGCAACACAAGAACCTCTGAGAGAGTTGTTTAAGGCCATGAAAATTACTTAGGGCAGAAAATGAAAGCTAAAAGATACTCTGAATAAAGATTAACAGCAATTTGATCTGGTAAATTTAAGAACTACTCTACTTTCTCTCTGTTACCTCCCAAAAACTTAAGTGATACATGCAAAAACGTCTATGATATGAATATACTTCACCTTTAGTTATCTGATTTTTAACAACAGTATCATCATCACACTTATCAAACCCTTTGTCAGCTCTTTAAACATACAGGGAATTTCACCAGATGCTACTTTAATGTTTTAAGACTAAAACTACCTACTGAAATCAGACACAAATTCAGCCCACAAAAATCAGGACTTCATAAATATTATTCCCAGCACTATTGCTTTTTTTTCATTAAAACCATAAAAATGGTGAGCTCAGGAAGAAAGGGCTTCCATCCTGCAACAATTTGAATTTCCTGAAACAAGGCAATCTGTGCCAAAACAAAATCTACAAGCAGTATTCCCAGCAAGTAAATTCTGCAATAATTTTTTTTTAAATGCTGTACTTCCCACAACACTGTTTCCCAGAATGCATTACCTGTTGGACCCAGACAGCCCACCTAGAGTCAGGCAACCTAGAGTTGCTCCTCCTAGGGGAAAGGTCTGTATGAAATACTCGGACACTGGTACAGCAGGACACGTGAGGAACCCTGTCCGCAGGGTGCTCACAGTGGGATTCCTGGGACAAATGGGAAAATCCAGGTAGCCAAGAGCCTTAGCAGAAAGAAGTGCATTCCTTATTTTGCTGAACAAAACCGTTTTCCCCATCACAAGCAAGGAAGGGCTGTTCTTTACCTTGACATCAAATCCAGCAGCTCCAGTACTTGCAAAGCAGTGCCTAGACTCTCCTGGGATTCCAACTGTCTTACGTTCCAGATGTTTAGAGGGATTCTTCCACAACACCGTTCTCCTTCATTTGGTTCTTCTAGCAAAGGAAAAACATTTCTACCTTGACAGAATCACCATCCACACGTAACATTTACTGTTACGAGAGTATTTATTATTTTTACAATTTAATGACAGTCCTTGTTTTGGATTTTCTACTGAAATATACTTATCCAAATTAAACACCATATTTCAAATTTCAGTAAATTCTTGATTTACCAAACTGAACTAAAAAGGAAAACAAAAACTTAACGTATTTTTAAAACAACTATCATTAAAAAGCCTCTTAAAATAGCAGTTCATTACTATCAATCTTCAGAGAGCAGTTTTTGACCTATAGAAGTGAATGTGCAATTCAGTATCATTTGTAACATAAAACACTATTTGCATTTATTGTCTCTTCAAGTTATCAATTTCAGATAACCCTCTTTCAGGTCACACAAGGGCATACACTTTTACATTATGCAAAAGGCTTGGTTACATAGGCACTTCATACAAAAATAACCAGGAAAGCCTTCACTCTAAAGAAAAAAAGTGTCCTAAACCACATTTTCTAAATGTTGTATATCCACACTGAAGGTCAAATGTGGTTCAACTGCAGTTCATCTGAGTGTACTACAGCTGTCCTTACCTCTGAAAGGATGAGATTTTGGCATAATCTCATTAGTGGTAAAGAGTGCTGAAATCTGCTCTGAAAACAAAGGGCATATCTCTAATAAGGTATTTTACAAACAGAAGTCTGCATCAGAAAAAACAATACACACTCAGAAGCTGATGCAGTTTAAGGCATCATAAGTTTAAGTTGTAAGGAATAATGTAGAAAATAAATGGGGATATACTGAAAGCTATGCTACTATCTCAATATTCCTATCCTCACATACCTCTGCAATAACAATAATTAAACCATATAAAAATCAGATAAGAAAATTATTTAAATATACTTGATTTTGAAAAAAAACAATCCATTGAAATACTTTGCTCAGCCACAGCTGGGAGAGCACAATTAGCATTCAATTGTAACACACTCATCTTTTCTCACAGGAATTAAATCTAGCATTTTTTTTGTGTTTTAACTTAAATTTGCAACTAATTTGTCAGCATTGTGCTTTGCCTCTTTTGTCGGGGTCCTTTGGAAAACCTTTTGGCCGAAACAACAGGCCATTTTTCTGACCCGTTTGTTTCTTATGTGATGTGCAAGCTACAACAGCAATGATCTCTTTTGGAAAAACAATGGATTTTTTTTTAATAATAAATAGTTATTTACCCAGAATCAACCCCAACACTCTTTTAAGCAAGGTAAAATTCATGGAAAAAGCAGTATTGCATTCTTTCAGATTTCCTTCAGTGTTGAGGGCTGGAGAGCAGTATTGGGGGGGGGGGGGGGGGGGGGGGTGTCCTTCCTTGAATACTTGGGGAAAAAAAACACTCCACTCTTCATGAGTCTTGATTTACAATACATTGACACCACTGTAGATAAAAAATTACTTCAAAATCATCACATTCCAAAATACATCCATCCATACAGGCAGTGTAGCCTACACTTAATTTCTAGTTATTTTAGTGTTTCAAGTTCAAAATTTAGATTGAAAAAGAAATCACAAGTCATGTCTCAAGATACTGCTTTTAGATAGCAACTAAAAAGATGTCATCTTGCTTGTCAGAAAGCAGTTCCCTCAGATTAGATTAACTGATGAAGACAAAGTCTTATTAATTGGCAGTTATCATCCAAGAACTCTGCATTTTACTTCTCAGTATTTTCTCACAATTCCACATACAGGACTAATATCAAGATGTCACACAGAATCATAGAATCAATAGGGGTGGAAGGGACATCTGGAAAGCATCCAGTCCAACCCCCCAGCCAGGCAGTGTCACCTAGAACAGGTGACACAGGAACTCGTCCAGGTGGGTTCTGAACATCTCCAGATGGAGACTCCACAACCTCCCTGGGCAGCCTGTGCCAGTGCTCTGCCACACTCATTGTAAAGGAGCTCTTCCTCATGTTGAGGTGGAGCTCCTTGTGTTTGGCTAATGCTCCTTTTCCTGTCACTGGGCACCACTGAAAAGAGTGTGGCACTATCCTCTTGACACTCATGTTTGATGTATTAACAAGGCTTCATGAGATCCCCTCTCAGTCCTCTCCAGACTAAAACAGGCCCAGGTCTTAGTCTCTCCTAAGAGAGATACTCCAAACCCCGGGCCATCTTTGTGGCCCTTTGCTGGACCCTCTCCAGTAGTAGCTCCTTGTAATTCTTGGACTGAGGAGCCCACAGCTGGACAAGGCACTCCAGATGTGGCCTCATGAGGGTGGAGTAGAGGGGGAGGATCATCTCCCACAAGCCACTGTTCCCAATGCACCTCAGGATACCACTGGCCTTAATAAGAAGTTGTTCAACCAATCTTATCTCAATACCTAAGCCTTAGGTTACCACAGGAAGAAATCCTTAAATATGCAAGTCTGGCCTCATGACTGAACTGCAAATATTTTGATACCATAGTGATGGTATTAAATAGAAAGTCTGCAAACTGAACAAGTAAAATTACCTGCAGTTTCTGACAGGTAATTTTTACCGACAGTGAAATTACCTGCACGTGATGAAAAGCAATACAGAATCTTCAACATTATTATGAATTAGTAATAAGCCGCATATATGAAACAAATGCACATGCAACATAGTAAATGAAGTGGCAAACATTTTTAAATAACATCTTTAATTAAAGTTTTTGCAAAGGCAAAATATTAAACTTAAAATAGGTCTTAGTACATCAAAATACTAAGTTCTCTAATCGTATTCCAAGCATGGCCTTTGAAACATAATATCCTGTATATCACAGAGGAGCAACCTTGATCTGCAATTGTACAGAATGAATTTTACAAACATAATAAATATATTTACCCCCTTACACATAACAGTATATGTACAACAGCAGTTGACAATAGTAGCTCAGAACAGCAAAAAAGGATAGTCCCCCACTCCATAATCTATTGGTACCCTATGCACTCTGGAACATGTCTCATTGGATGACTGTACATATAGCTAACCCAAGGTCGTTTTTCCTGTTTAAAAAAGCTCCTTTTTTTTTTTCCACAACATCTAATCCACCAAATAAGAATTAAAAAACACACTGCATGAACTGCCTGAAAAGAGTAGACAACATGGAAACCAATGTACTGGTTTTTACACATTTCCCAACCAATCACAGCAATGGGAAAACGAGACTTCAAAATGCCAGACACCAATACAAAACAATATGCAAGTTTCTTCATCTTGTATAGTCACTAATCTCAAAGTCTGAGAAGAACTCTAGTATCAGATGGGGGTGCATGGGTGGTGTGGGATGGCACACAGCAAAACCCCACAGTGCTGTGTAAGGCAGCCCAGTATCAATCCAGTGTGCATTGTCCTAAAACCACTGCTCATTTCCTGGACATCTTATTGCATTCTATTGGGAAGCTTTTGCTTTGGGGGGAAATTCTAGGGGGCTTTATTGTTTTTAAAGGAGCTTTTACAAATTGAAGAGATTAAATCAATACGAACTTTAGTTAACAAGGTCTCTAAACTCTGTCACTGAAATGAAGAAATTTTAAGTCTGGTAGTGGCATGTGGTGACATAATTACTGCTAACTGTCAAGAGGTGAAATTATTTTCACAGACTGAATGAAGTTTACTTTAACACTCCTAATTGTGCAGCAAAAAGATAAGAAAATATTTATTTAAAAAAGATCGGTTACATGACACAACATATTTTTTGCTCTCTTCTAGAAAGTGTGCTTCAGAATCACGTATCAACCCTGGAAATAAACTTGGACCACAACTGTCACTTTAAATAGTGTTGAGGAAACTGAATGAAGTTTAAATGCAAGTTGTGAGTACAATGCAGGAACAAGGAGTATGAACTCTCAAAGAAATCTTGTTGCTAACCAGCAACTGAGGGGGAATAAAAACATATTTTATTTAAATAGTCCAATAAAGTTCCTTATGTGACTAAATTCTCTATTATCTCCTTAAAAGAAAACATTTCATTTTGCTTTTCACTTAGATGGTTTTAAATGATTGCACACACTAAAACACAACAGAATTAGCGCAAAAGAGTTGCTTTTCTGACTGAAGCACTGCAGGAAATTTACTCCCTCAGGAATCATTGTCATACTGGCAAAACAGGTATTCTGCAAACTGAAAAGGCACAAGACTCAATTTTGCCCAGTTGCTCTACAAGTTTCCATCAGCCATCACGGTTATAATTCTGAAGTTATCTTTTTCCCCATTTTTTTTTCCATCATAAAAAAGGTGCTCCATTATCTGTGCAAATTTTAACATAAGCCCTCTTGAAACCATTAATTGTTTCCATAATACTGAACTATTTAAACTGGAAAAAAAAAAAAAAAGCACTATTTCTAAGGGGGGAAAAAATCACTTATGAACATGGGAATCCCTTGCCCTCTGAAAGGAATGGTTTCTTTTGAACCTAATGAAATGGTCTGTTCAATTATATAGTTAAAACCATGATTAAAAATTCAAGTATAATAATAAAATTAAGCAAACTACATTCTTACAGCAAGCTGCTACAATAAAATGAAATTAAAACATGCTTTTTGACTTAAAAAAGGAACACTTGATGTAGCAATAAGAGCACAGTTTGGTATGTTCATGGTTTGACTGGCTTTCCCAAAACTTCACAGATATTTGTATTTGAAGACAAAACCTATCTGGAAAGCATACCATACAATTAGCTTGCAAGAGGCTGTGCAGATTCAGAAAGCGTCTAACATCCTTCAGAACAGACTAAGCTTAACTGCCTTTAAAATTCAGCTACCCCTTAAAATAGAGAGGCTATGCAGCTTCTAGTATATGTATGTGGGTGAGAAATGTCACTAAGTTGTATGAAAACAAAGTGTTGTGTAAGTAAACTGAATTCTAGTAGTATAAAAAGGAATCTATAGCTAAAGGGGATGTTTTTTCCTTTTATTGGTTTGGTTGTGCAGCATTATGGGAATTTTTCTGAAGTCTGCTACTTAAGACTTACTGATAGCAGACATGGAAATGGTGAGGGAAGAAATCAGTTGGTATATTATTGATTTCCTTGCAGTTTTACATAGAAGTGTCAACAGTGGTAAAAAAATAAAGTATCTGCATTGTTCAAAAGAAAGCAAACACCAATTGTTTGAGATACCTTGAAAGCCCCAAGCTAAAAATGCAGTGTAAATGATGATTCCACTACTGAAGAATCAATTAGAAGAATCATCAATTAACTTTTCATAAACTTATGAATGTAGACAGCTTTTCAACAACCATATGGCTCTCGACATAGCCTACAGGCAGTTTGAGTCATTATCACTAAGAGCGCAGGTGTACAAAATCACAGCAATAAAACCTTTACAATTTGTTGTGGTTTTTCTACATACTACTGAGACTACAAATGCACTTGGAGGCAAATGAATCAGAGAATGAAAACCAAAGCAGTTGTTACATACTGCTAAAATACACTTGTGACTTTTTAAAATAATGTTTAAGATGTCTCATTCTCAAGCAAAAAATAAAGTCAAAAATCATGTCTGCTTCTCATGGTCTAATCTAAGTTAGTAAAAATTATCTTTGTTGTATCCTTTTTTCATTATCTTTTCAAGCACCCAACAAAATGCAAAATTTTTTTGAAATGGTGAGCCACATGAACACTCCTTCCTCAACAGTTTCTGAAGTATAATGCCCATTCCCTCTCCTCGTACAAAAGTAACTGCATTTCCAAAAGCAGGGTTTGCAAGAATGACCCTATGCAGGAAGGAAAGCTCTTCAACTTCTGAGGTGAGAAAGGGAAGGAGGGGGGGAATAACTCTGTTGCTTTTCACAAATTGAACACAAAAAAGCCCCAAACAAACAAACAATAAAAAAGGCAAGTGAAAAAGTGACTACACAAGGTTTAGTGCATCTGACTGCTTGATTCGGTGTTACCAAGACAGCCTAAAGATACTCTACCAAAATTTGTGAAGCTGTGCAGCTCTCTTCATGAAATTACATGCCATCTGGAAACTTTAGAGATTAACTGCTGCAGGTAACTTCTGCCTATACTTTTTAGTAAAGCAGATCTTTGATTAAGAGTTGCAGCCAAGATGTTAGAATTTTTATGCGATTTTCTACATTAAAAATTTAGTCATTCCTGTTGTCTGTTGAATTACCTGTGGTTGTCTGACTACATACATCGTAAGCAGGTAAAGGAATGCATCTACTATGACATTACCTAGTTATTGGATTCAAAGGGTCTCCAAACCCTTCCCAATTCCTTTTTTTTTTAAATCAAGGGAAGCTTACTTGTTTCAATTCAGTGATGCTGAACCACCACCAAACAGCAAGAATATAATTAAAAAGTTAAGCAATGTAACTTTAGTGGGGGATGAGGTGCTTCGAATTTGAAAAATGCAGCCCTAGATAAAACCTGTAATATGAAATTAAAATTTTGAAATATAAATTATAATTTTACCATTGTGTAACTGCTAGGAACAACAACCTGTTTATGGGGAACGGCATTGAAAACAGCAAATAGATATAATAATTAATGAGCATATCAGAATTAAAAATATTTTCCTTATACAAGTTATTTAAAATTTAACACCTTAATTCTTACCCTTCTGTACAAAGCTTGCACACAGTTTAAGTAAGATTCTGACCATCCTCACTACCAAAAGGAAGTGTTCAAAGCAAAGATTTGTACACACAATAAGCATTTTCAGATTAATAATCTATCAAAGGGAATAGTTCCTTCAATCAGTGGAAGAAGTATTTTAAAATCTTAAATCAAGGGCAGGGGGGACAAAGCCTTACATGCTAAATACCGGTTGTAGGTACCTGAATGTAGAATTTATAATTAAGGTATTCCTAACACACAAAACCAGCTCCCAGACAATGCTATAGCTGCTACAGTCCATGGCTTGCTCATCTGAAGTAGTGTCTTTGTTGCCACATTTTACCTTTGTTCCAATACTTTTGTTTATTTCTGATGTGCAGATAGACATTTTGATTGGAGTATATATCCAAGTCTCAACCTTTCCTGCTTTTTTTTTTCTTTTACAGGGAGTTCTTTTATTTTGTCTTTTAAAACTTCACCATTCTGCGTCCCCAATGGCTTTGGAAAATACATAATCTCTTCCATTAAGATTCATGATGCCATCTTTGAGATGAAATTTCCATTTGTTTTTACTTCTGTGAATCTAAAAACAGGGCAAAAACATTTACCTATTACTCTGCATCAGAAATCTGTAAGAATGCGTAAGTAAATTCTAAGGGCAAGAAAAATAAAAATAACTATAAAATAACTATTAGACATACATTACTAAATTATTAAAAATACTGAGTGCCACATCCAGTCTTTCTTTAAATGCCTCCAGGGACAATGACTCCACCACTTCCCTTGGACAACCCATTCCAATGTGTAACAACCCTTTCTGTGAAGACATTCCTCCTGATGGCCAGCCTATATGTTTAATTTAAAACTAAAGAAAATTTAACAAAATTCAGTCTAAAGATATAGGAGTAAATTTTGGAAATATTAAAACAGAAACAAAAAACAACCCCTCCCCCCCACCCCCCAAACACATGTATGCACAGTGCAGACAAATACTTGCAATCTATCAAGAACTGCATCTGAAAGAGCAAAAGATCACCAGATACTCAAGGAAAGCAAAGACTCTTCAGAAATGCTGTCCAAAAGGAAAGTTTACAATAAACTTTCACAGATGGGACAAATATGTAATTCTAGACCAAAGATGATCTAGAAAATTTTGCTTAAGTCATAAAAACCCTGCTGCAATTTTTCAGTTTTTATCAAGCATAGGAAGTCTCACCATCTACCATTAGTGCTGCAGAAACAGTAACGTAGCACCAAAACAGCTATGACCATATCACTCTACCAATTATTTCTAGTACTGTGTGTGATCTCTTTTCACTTTAAGCTGAAAAAGACAGTCAGTGACAAAAGTTAGAAACATGGAAAGATCTGGCTTGTCCTACTGAACGGCATTCCATAAAAATCCCTCATCTGAAGCATTTCAGCTGCCTTGAGGTTAGAAGGAAGACCCTCAGATGAACAACAGAATAAAGATGAGGAAACACAGGTAAAGAACACAGTTTTTGCAGCAAAATGAGTTTGTTCCAGCAAAGATTTGTGCTGATTGAAGTCTACACAGTTTAAGAGTTCACTAAGGATCTGAAAAATGACTGTACTGATGATACAAAAAAAAGTTACTGAGGAGCTGTGGACCGATATTACTGCCCTGACTCATTGTGTAAGAAAACAATGGTGCCATTCAAGGCGAGCAAAGATAGTAACAATGGGAAAAAAATAAATTTCAATTTACATGGACAGTAGAACTGGTGGGTTTGAACTGACAATTACAAGTCAGGAATGAGATCCCAATGTTCTAAGACTTCTCCATGAGAATATCAGCTGTTTCCAGTGGGGTCAAAAGCATACACCAACTATTGCAGAACACTACTATACCAGCAAATAAATTGCCTGTGCTCCTCCCTAAACCTCACAAGTAAGGTACAGAAAAAGATATCTGGAGAATGAAATTAAGAGCTATCAAATGTCTGAACAGCTGTACAAATAACAAAGTGCAGCTCTGATTTCAAATATATGACTCAGGAAGTTTATGATGGTCTGCAATATAATAAATGGCACCAAGAAAGCAAAAAAGAAAAGACTGTTTTGAACTAGGAAGTATCATACAAAACTAATGGGTTTAAAATTGAGGTGATCCTCCACACATCACACAATACATTTATGAAATTTCTTGTCATAAGGCAAAGTTTTCAAGGATTCAAAAATAATCAAATTGATTTCTAAGTAGTAGAGGAAAAGATCCTCTGTTGGCCATTTGAGAAGAAGGTACTTTCTCTTCCTCAAGAGACAGTTCACAGAAGGATGGTAGCAAAAAGCTCTCCATGAGCATTGCTACCCTTCCGTTCTTGTCTCAGCTCCAGAAGCACCCACCACCAGCAGATGCAGGACACGGGGCAGTAGAGAACTGCTCAGATCTAAGCTGATTCTATGTATTTTAGAGGCAAACTGAATAATGATTTCTTGAAAAGAGATTAAGTCCTTTTAGAATACGTGGCACTGGAAGTTAAAACAGTGGACATTGCTCCTTCCTAAGTTCCCATTCCCAACTTTTAAGAGAGTGAGGATTTGAGTGTAGCTCCTGTTGCCCAGCTTCAGCAGCTCCCAATAAGCTTTTCTGACTGCTGGCCTGAGGCCCCTCACTATTCCTTACAAAACAGTTTTGGATTACAGTCTAGAGGAGACAGATGGCTGGGATGTAGGTCTTAAAATCTGTGTTTAATCTGATGGCAAGCCTAAGCAGAGTCTGGGCAGACTAACTGAAGACTTGCTAACACAGCCATTGTTCGCAACATAGGAGCTTTTATTCAACAAGCTTACAGCATTTTTTCTTCTACTTTAAAAAGGATCCTTATTCATTTCAGCCAAATTACTTGAGTACAGGAAAAGAAAAAAAAATCCACATCAAATAATCTGTGTACTGTCTCAGCCAAAAGGTTCTGATATTGTCTAGACACATTTAAAAAGATTGCTGCACAGATGAATCCCTGGGTATTCCAGGGAAAATGTGATCCCCTGTAAATTCCTAAATTCTCACAAGACAGTTCAGAAGAATTTAAAGCAAAACAAGCACAAGCATTCCGCATAGCACAATGCATACCACAGAAAGAGGATTCTCCTCTGGTAACTATTCTATCATCCAGAAAAAATAATTTTAGTGATTAAGAAACAGTTTTTCACAGGTCTAAATCCTGATGACTACTTTTCCTGTTTACAGCCACAATAAATATACAAACTTAACAATAATTCACCACTCTTGGTCCCAGAAGACTGCCCTTTTATTAAAGAGCACAAAAAGATGCTATGAAGAAAAATAAAATGTAGCCAAATCTTTATAAGCTTTACTCATTACCAAGTTTAGTACAAATATGGTAGACAAACTTGTTTTTAAAACAACAGGTAATTCTCATTTCCATTCACATTACAATCTGTACAGATCTACCTGTACTTAACAGTAACAAAGATCCTACTTTTAAAATTTGATAGGAAGAACAGACAAAGTAAAACTCCTGTATTTTCTGTAGAGATTTACCTTATCATACTGGCAGACAACAACATTTTCTGTATCAAACAGTTCTTGTCCTTCCTCATCACTCACATCATCTTCACTGTTCAGAGGCTCCTGAAAGAAACAAGCAAAAAGTTACAATGGTTGGCAAGACTAGAGCTGTACTTTGATTATTAACATGAGGCTACAGTGTTATCTATGAACTACAGGACCCAAAATGGAGTTAAGGTGGTCAACGTTTGGCTTTCCAACAGAGTGCTGATGCTTCCTACCCTCCATCCTGAGAAGACACCCTTAAGAATTTTAGTCTGCAACTTCAGTGTACAGGTCAGATTCTGAGCACTGCAGCCTTTTGTCACCACAACTATTCCATTCTTGCTCCTTCACTGTAAATGTTCATACAGAAGAATGAAGATTTTCATTTCTGCAAAGCATCTAAGCAGTGGAAAGGTGACATCCAACAGAGTTGCATTTTTAAGGGCACATAAGAAGTGACCATAAAAATAAAACCTGTGACCATAAAAATAAAACTCCATGTCTTATTCACATTTGATGTACCAAAACTGAAAACAAACCTTAACATACACACTCTTATGTGAATAATGAACACTTCAACAGCTGAAATAATGACTAATAAACACAGGACAACAAATATACTTCCAAGTATATAAGCTAAAGGGAGGATATGCTAGTGAGAGAAGGTGTACTAAGAGGTCCTAATTTCATTCAAAGTAATGCTATGTTTAACTGAGTTTAAAGTCTGTAAGGAAGTGATCCACTCAAAGTAGCTGCTGAGGAGCAAAAGAAGCAAAAAATAAGATTTCTAACATGCTGATAATGAAATCTTGGCACATTAAAAACTCCCTCAGAGTGCTAGCACTAAGGTCAAGGAACACTTAATATTCAAGAATGATGATTTATACTTAATAAGGCAATTATAAAACATTCAAACTGACATCAGTGCTGAATGATATACAGGAAAAGTCATATGAATTCAACCTGTAATTTGTGACAGAAGAATAGCGTTAAGACACCACTGTAAATGTACCACAGAAAATCTGATTATTTACAAAGTTTTACCTGCATATCTTGCATGGGTGGTACAGACTGAAGTGCTATTCACACTGGCATTTTAAATAGAATGTAAAATAATTGGAAAGGCTGTAGAGAATTTTGGAAGCAATCTGGCAGTTCAAGATGCATTTTAGGGACAGATTTAGGGAGTACCAAGCTTCCTGTCTGAGATAAGTATCAGTACACTTAAGTTAGTAGTATTTCCCTACACTCTACTCCTTTTTTACAATTTCTTATTCTTGTGGGGCTTTTTGGTGCAACACACCAAAACTCAGTAAGAACCACTGGCTGAAGTCCAAAACCAAGCCAACTCAAAGCCTAAAATAAGCACATACTATTAAGAATGCAACAACTCACTCCTGTTCCTGTCTCATTTTATTAAATCAAGGTAAGATGTGTTTCTAGAAGATGCATTGTAATCAAATTTGAGTTCTCAAGCTTGCTCCTGTGTAACAGAAAGCAACTGAATAACCAATGTGATACAGGTAGACCACATCTGTTGGTGCCAGCACTGAACCAAACACTGCTTTCCTCTTTGTCAATCTTAACACCCTGCTTTTGTACACACCTTGGTCCCAAACGGAGTTGACTATTACTGTTTGCTCATGAAGGTTACATGATTTCATGACTGAACCTCTCCATAACAAAGATATTCCTATTGAAGTGTTTTAAATGGTGATGGACACCAGCTAATTTTTGCTGTGCTCCCCACACCCTCCCCAGCTGCATTGTTTGCTAATACACACCATTTCCACAACTTCAATATTGGAAATAAACAACCTGAAGTACAAGGACTAGAGTTATAGTCTCAAAATTACTGAAGTAATTGTATTACTTGATATAGTTTCCTTTAAAATAACAACAAAAAATTGAAACACAACCATAACATTAAATCTACCTCTTCTACTTGGCCATCTTCACCCCCATCTTTTTCTTTCTCTTCCTCTTCATCATCATCATACTCTTCTTCCTCATCATCTTCTTCTTCAGATGATGTGTCCCCTGTTCCATCAACTTGGAGAACAAGTGGTGCTTGTGGTTGTGCCTGTTGTTGCTGTGGCTGCTGCTGACCAGCTGCAGCAATCTGTGCTTGAGCTGGTGTAGGGGCAGCCACTGTTGTAGGTATAACTTGAGTTTTATTTCCTGTAAACAGGATCTGCTGAGGCTGAATAATCACTCCTGTCTGCTGGGAAAGCCCTCCAGGAAGAGGAGCCAAAACCTGATGGAATATCATTGTAAGTACTGTGGCTGCTAACATGACAGACAACCACATCAGACTCAAAGGAAACAACTGAAGCATATCAATGTGACTTAACTAATTAGAGAAGAGTTACAAATACTTCACGTATATCAGGTACATAAGTTTAGTTTTTATCGCATACCTTCTTGCCTTACTTGTTAATTTTCTGCATTTTGCGCTGCTAAATTTAAGAACTTTAAAAATCTATCTATTCTAAAACATGAGCACTACTACCACATCTGAGTTCTAAACACAGCACTGGAATGTTTTAATTCAAGTAAAAGATTATTTTTAAAAAATCTTCTTAAAAAAAAATAAACTTCACAAATTGTTAGTCACACTTAAACGGTAGAACTGTGACACTGACAATGCAACTTTGCTAAATTCAATGCTAACAGAGTCTGGACACACAGCTGACCTTGTAGGTTATCAACAATCTTTCTAAAACATACTGTATTCACTACAAAAATAACCAAGGAGTGTCAGTTCTAGGTATTTTGTTCTGAGTATTATGTGACTCAGAAAAATTTCAATTAATTTAAAAGTATGTAGACTAGGATTATGCACATAATATAACTCATCAGGAGATGCACAAAAGGAATTTCACACTGCATCCAGTCAGTATCTGGCAAGAATGAAAGTGACACTGAAAACAACATTTCAAGATTGTTAATTTTAAAAAAAACAAAGGCAAGAAAAGCCAAAAAAAACCCCTGCCACACTTGACACAACCTTTTTTTTTTTTTAAATTATAGTGTTCCTAAGTTTTGTGTTCTAGTTCAGCATAGAAAAATGCAAGCTCCTTCTTATCATGTTCTTTTCTTCCAAGTGTACCTATTAAAATAAATTCCTTTACCTGCTGAATAACAGGTGCTTGTACTCCACCAGGCTGCATTTGGGGTATAACCTGCTGCTGTAGAACCACTGGCTGCTGTGGCTGAATAATATACTGAGCTCCATTTGCAGTTCTAACCACTTGGAGGATCTGGCCTGCAGTAAAATAAGTATCAAATTAATCAAATGTACAAGTTCACTTTTAAAATTATCTTAGTTTAGAAGCTTGTTTCCTGGAAGAATACCAATGGCACTTAAAAGAGACAACTACTAAAATGATTCACTTTCATCATTGCAGTTGTGCCAGGAACAAGGAATAGGGCTGTTTACCATCTAAATATGATCATGAGGTATACAATACAAAAATAAATTTACTTTTGCAGGCCACAGATTAATCCTTTAAAACAGCACAGTATTTTAAATAATAGCTCCCACTTGTGAGCCTACCTCCTGTTTTAAGAGATAGATTTTACAGCTGGAAAGACAAATTATTGTAAACCAAAATAGAAGTACATATATTCACAATATAAAATATTCTATCCACTGCTAACACCATGATATTTCCAGGGCCCATGATATTTCTTAACTCCATGACCTTTCTTCAGAATTTTTCCCTTCTGACTGCAAGAAACTCCTCTGTCCATAACTTCCTTTTCAGTGTTATTTGCAGGTGATGGGGGGGAATAATCTATCCTTACATTTATTGTCCACATCTCCTTTATGTCCCCACAATGCCTGTACTTGATTTCCTTTTGTTTTATTTCAGCTTTTCAATTTTATACCCTTCATCACTTAACAAAATACATTCAAGACACAAACACACACTTGGAAATAGCTTGAAATTCTGAAAAGTAAGAGCTAACATACACTCCGACTTTAGTTTTTCACATTTCTTATAATAAAGGTGGAGTAAGAAGAGTGAAGAAATTAAATTTGATAATCCTGAACTTTATACATCTTCCTCAGATGGATTTCCTGTTCTCTCTCCACAGCAAAATGCAAAGCCCTATTTACTGAAACAGCTAAATTTACCTGAAAGAAGGGACTTCCCCACCCCTAGTCTAAGAAATTACTGTAAATGTTCAAAACTGAAGTATTACTACAAAAGTAACAAATGTAGGCTGCAGATGATTCTGCACTATAACAAGCGCAGATGTGCATCCTTAAAACTGGTAAGATTTTGATTTTTAGAACAGCTGCATACTTAAAATTTTATTTCAACTATATACAAATAAACATTATACTGTTTAAAACAGGAGGGGTAAATCCCAGGTGATTCTGAGCAAAGGTGAACTACTCCAGCAAAAGCAGCAACTAGATCTAGAAAATTATATTTCTCAGGCCTTTCTTTATTTCCTGTGGAGTAGATCTATAATCAGGTTCATAAAATCAACACAATATGAAAGTACATTAAATATCAGCTATGCTGCTCATCAAACTTTTATTAATACTTTAAATGCATGGCATAACAGTATTTAAAAACAATAAATATGAAATTAAGTTATCATTGCTAGCAAAATTAGAAATCCCACTTTGCATGCTTAGCAGGTACGAAAAAACCTTGGGACATTACTCTTCTGAAGTCACAGTACCTGAGCTCAGAAATACACAAAAGGGAAAGACACCAACCCAAATCCTTGTGTGTCTAGAGCTACTCTAAGTGGGGAAAACTTACACAGATTCTAACATAAAACACCTTGTGGTTAGGGCAGAACCATAGGGTTAGTAAGAACGTCAGTGAGCAAAACATGCAGGAATAAAATAAAGAGACTGCACTACCTTGTTAGGGTCGATTCGCAGATCCTGCTTTTTAGCAGTAAATAAGTAAGGCCCAGAATGCTTCCCTCTTAAACCCCCTTAAAACTATAGTTTGTTCTCAATATTCAGAGAGTTACCTGAATTTGTAAGTATCTGCTGAACTGGAGTAACACCAGCAGGGAGAGCCAATGTAGCTGCAGTGGCTGCAGCACTCTGAAATACAAGAAAAGCTTTTTAACCAGAAATGTAATATTGACAGCATTTCATCTCACAGTATGCTGCCTGGACATACCTGACATTTTACTGCTGTTTATAGCATTTGCACACAAGGTCCTGCAGCTATTAGACCGCGGGCATTTTAACTGTACATTATACTACACATAAAAATTATTTTATTTTCCTTCTTTAATAGTAAGACTGAAGCAAAATCACTAAATATCACACCCTAACGCAACTCCATGTGATTTCTCTGCCTTCTCTGCTGATCTACCAATACAGCACAACACTGCACTGCCCATCTGGCAACTTCAGTTACACTTTTTCAAAGCAGCTGAAGCTATGGGCCTACAGATCTGAAGAAACATAAGGTACTGAAGCAATGATTATGTTCGCCTTTCTTGTTTTCACGAGGCATAGCAATCAGGTTTGCACTCTTCTTCATTCTGTAAGTGATTTGCGTGCCAAGTCCGACATCACGTAAGTCCTTTGAGTGAATCTACACATGCTGTGTACTGACTGTTCACAGAATGACTGATTTTTTTTTCTTCTCTCAAGACAGCTGGTTCGAAGAGAAAGTAGAACTACCAATGAGTAACGATTTGAACCCACAAGGAAACTGAATTCCAACACAATTATGAGAGCACCAAATACAAAAATTTGTATTAAGTCCTTAACTTGCAGAGGATGATGGACTTCTCTAGAGGCCTCTCCATTTCAAGGGTCCAACTTCAGGTGCCTACAGAAAAGCCTCTATTCCCCTACTATAAGGGAACTATGGCCAATTATTCTTCATTACTGAAAGGATTTAAACTTCATTACTGGGTGAAGTGCTTATTTCCTATTTAGAAGAAACAGGATCTCCCCATACTGTCTAGCCAATATAGTAGCGGTATCTGCCAAGATTGGAGATCACCACACAAAACTAAAACTTGCTTGTATGCATTCCCACATCCCAGACAAAGGCAGGTGAATAACTTTCATTACTCTCTACCTTCCAAAATACTCAAGGTCTGTCATATCCACTCTTATAAATCAACTTCAATGTTTTTAATGAACAAAAACAGTATTTCCAAATTAACTGTAACTCTGCTGAACAGCAGTTCTCTCTGGTATCCAAAGCATCAACATTTTGACAGCAGTGGAGTTTAAAAAGCCTGGCATACTCTTTTTTCTATACCCTGAGATAATTGAGACAGGACAAAAACACATTTAACCGTTGGACTTGCAAAGTTACAGATCCCATTGAAATGGTTGTCAAACATAAGAAAAGGGTGAATGTTTATGTGCTCTTAGCTTGTGGGTAAATCATGCTATTCAAGTAACAAAGTTCAGGCTCTTTTCTGTTCCAAGATCAACTGGTAATGGAAAAGTAAAAGCTAAGAGAAGGCTGTTCTAGCTTCAAAACTTCTTGCATCATGAGACTATGCTTCATGAGCTTTTACCATAGAAGTGGTAAGAATGTAATGAATTCTGGTCATAACAACACATATTAAACTTTTATTAGAGGTCATCTTCAACGTTTTGCAAACAACTTATTTTTCTTTAAATTAAGACAGGGCCTTTAAAGCAAGATAAGCAATATTAACCTCTAGAGATACAAAGTGAAAGAAAACTGTGACCAGTTCTACATGTTGTTACATAATTAGTGAATCAAATTAATGTGACCAGCAAATATCTACCTGAAATGCTAAAACATCTCTCATTCAACATAAGCTTAAGTTTCAGCATATTTAATGCTTTTTCCTGCATCTAGCAAATAATTGCACTCACATCAGTTAATGGTGGTGTATTGATATATGAGCATATCATCATGGAGATTCATACCAGCCTTACTCCAATTTCTGATTTTAAAAAGTTTCAGTTAAACATATTTAAGCAGAGGACAAAGTAAATCCTAGATTTGTTAGCTGAACTGAAGTTATAGATTACTGTTCCTAGACTGTAAGTGCAGCAGCAAAACTCAAAGATGGCAGATAGGTTTACCAATGTATCCTAAATTACTTTCAAGCATCTGATGACTAATAGAAATTTCTATTTGCTATTTAATCAAAACAATTTACATAATGACTGTAAGCCTGTATAAAATCCTTCTCTTACCATGCCTGATGCATTCATATGTGGTATCAGCTTGGAATCCGGCACAATAACCTGCTGCTGAGGTGCTAGAAACAAAAGAAATCCAGCATTTAATGGAAAATACACAATCTGCCCAAATAACATCCAAGCCAGAGTAACTTAGAAAGAATATCACCCAAATGTCAGCTGAGCATCACAAAAACAAATACTAAGCAGTCTCAGGTCTTAGTAAGTTTTACTCTCAAGATAATATTCAACAGCAGCTCTGAAGGGTGATATCACTACTTTGCCTTTACAGATCTTATTTCAAGGGCTTCAGCTACCTATTCTGAATCTATGCAAAGCAAGACTGAAAATGTATTTTTGAGATGTTGATAACATTTATGAAACCAAATTTCAGAGTTCTTCAAAAACAAGTGTAGTTAACTTTTAAAAGAGTCTTAAGAAAGGAGTATTCCAAGATGAAGAGTAATGGGATGCTGCAGTTAGCCTGAGCTGTGCACAGTCAGCATAGCTGTAAGCTCATGATCTTCACTGTCTTTCTAATGCAAGAGAAGCAGATGGAACGTGATAAACCACCTCTCCCACACAACAAAGCAGTTTTGGTGACCTAAAGAATAAAGACAGCTAAACTATACCAACAACCTATTGATCACCTGGAAATGCATATGTCCAAGTCTACTGAACAAGCAGGTTGCCACTGTTATTATCAGAAACAGGAAACTTGAAAGTGACAGTGCAATTTGAGTTAATTATTCACTGACAAACTATTCTCCATCTAATCCTTTAAACAAATGACACTTAAGAATATTAGGAATAAGAGTTTCTGGATAAGATTCTGGGCTAGGAAGCCTCACAACCTGTACAGAGATCTGAGGGCATCTCTAACTTTCAGGGAAATTAAGGAGGGCGAAAGATTAAGGAAATCTTGTGAACCTGTGCCAGGATCAAAGAAAGGACAGCAGGAATCACCATGTTGATCATCCTGATCCCCCCCCCCCCCCCCCCCCCGGGACTGCACCAGATCACGTGAGGAACTACTGTACCATCTCCACCATGGAACAGGGAAGACAAGTAATTCGTAAAGCTGCATCTCTGTGATGGAAGTGCTTTGATATCCTAATTTCATTTAGTCTCCACACGGTCATTTAGTCGTAAGCCACAACACTGGGCAACAATAAACGAACTTTAAGTGTGTTACCACGGGCAGGATCTTGCCTACCCCGCGAGCACAGGGAACAACCTCCATGTTGCAGCGCGGGGAACGCGGGCCAGCGGAGCGGCGGCTGCTCCGCCGAGGGGCCGCCAGAGGGCGCGGTGAGCGGCCGCACCCGCCGAGCCCCGAGCCTTTGCAGCCGCCGTGCTCATTGAGAGGCTTTCATCTCAAAATTAGTTCTACCCCACCCAACATACAGAACTCGTTTATGTCTAGCCAAAATAAAAAAGTACTGTAAGAAGAAAACAAGCAACCAACACCAATCTTTCCCTCCCTGTCAAAAAAGTGCCCCAAAGAAACCACCAAAAACCCCCAAAACAACACCATGGAAAAAACTAGTCACGTTAGTTCTATACTGTGTTGAATATATAGTGGTTGGGTTTTGGCTGGTTTTGGGGTGAGACAGCAAGGGGTATCAACTCGTATCTATCTTTCACGCCTATGACAACACAGGTTTTCTGATCCCTGAAATCTGACAAGAAGACTGAAGTCTGTGACTACCACAAATAAATCTTTTATGTCACAAATTTAATACACTGGAAACTCAATCAAGCCTTTCATAGATAGCAGATATGTTTTTTCAACATATATGCAGTAAAATCCAGTAGTATTTATCTCAGTTTTCAAATAACATAATTTCTGCAAAAAATTTTCAATGAATATGCAAGACAGTTATTAGAAGAAACAATACTGCTACGCCTAGCTAAAATACACCTTGGTATATCCACATCTACACAGTGTGCAATCTTTTAAGACCAAAAAAAACCTACACAGACTATAATACAAGTACTTTTGTGTCCTAGCATTGAGTTATGCTAACCAATAATGTTTTTTTGAAATAATTTGCTCCTAATGACATTACCACCTTGTGACTGAACTGTCAACTGCTTATGTATATTGGCTTGAACTGAGAGCTGCTAATGGAATTTAGAAAGTTGTCCATTCTGAAAGCATGCTATGTTATAGGAGACCAAGAGAAGAATTCAGCTTTTTTCACGATCTTCTAAAGAATATGACTTAAATACCAAATCACTTCTTCACCAAGACAGCTTTCTTGACCCATTGAAGCGAGGCCAAGTAGAAAGACAGAAATAATAGCTCCCACTTATGAGTATACCTCCTCTTAACCATCCTGCCCTAGATTCAGAATATGCTACAGAGCTGGACTAACTTCAGAGTGCTTTGCCAGAGAGTTTAGAGATTAAGTCTGACCTTGCTGAGATGCTGGAATAAGGACCTGTTGTGGCTGAGACTGCTGCTGCACAGTCTGCTGCGGCTGAGGTGTGTGATGGTGGTGGTGGTGATGCTGCTGTTGCTGCTGCTGCTGTTGCTGTTGTTGCACCTGCAACAAAAGCTGCTGCTCTTCTGAATGGAAGCCATCTACAGCCTTAGACTGCATCAGCTTGTTCTCCCACAGCTAGTTTGGAAAAGGAAAGAAAAATATCTGTGTATAACTTTTATTCTATGGGATTTGTAACAATATAATGATGGTACTATAAAACTGAATTTCAGTGTTTATTTTGTGCAAAAAGCCTTCAGGCAGATATAGACAAAAGATAACTTCACTGAGTTAAGTAAAATAATAAAATATCCTTTGTCAGTCCAAGATTAAGCTTTAACATTCTTTCTTCCAAGTGTGGAAGATTCACAACAACCCTAATAGAAGCATGAATTGAGATAAACTGGTAACTTTAAATAAGACTTCAAGTTTCCCACTCCCCTATATTCCTTCTCTCTTACCTCTTTCATCGCAAAAACAATTCTTTATTACAGCTTTCCTCAAGCCATTTCTTCTTGGAATTCCTCAATCGAAGTTGCTTAAAGACTATTGCTGCCTACAACAGAAGCTACCAGTATACCTAAGATAATGCCTCTCTACAATAATTTATACTGTTTCTACCACACTATCAAATTCAGCTTTGGTCCTATGGTTCTTTATGTCAGCTGACATGTCTCCAAAGGACAGACACAGATGCAAAAAAAGCAGCTCTTGTTAAAAGAGCAACACGAGTATTCTTGTAACACGAAGTCTAAAAGACTACAGGCACCCAGCACTTCTGACTGCAAAATCTGCTAGGGCTCCCTTCCTCTTCAATACTTCATTTTCCTTATTGTCTCTGGCTTCATTAATTTTTTCTGACATTATTTGCAGAACATATCAGTAACACAAATACCAAAGAAATTTTTTATAGAGCTCACTGTGCTTTCACAAAGACAGATCATGGCCTCATGGGAGAAGTCTTCAACTGTTTCTGTCTAGTCAAATTCAAAATTTGTTTCCCACTCCATCTTTTTTTCAATACTTCAAAAATATTGTGAATGTGGGACACCATGTTCACGGCAGATGAGACAAAAAGTCACCTACTTTCCTTTCTTTTTGTTGTGCCTTCCCCCCTCCTGCACTTTTTCCCTTCCCCTTTGAAGGGCTTTTTTTACTCCTGAAGAATTTGGAGAAAGCTATAGGAGACCCACTAGAGCTCAGGTTAACATCCTGCCTTCATTTTGGACCTTTGCTTCAAACCCACTCCACATAAAACAATTCTGAATCAAAGCTTCAGGCAAGTGTGAGGCACACAGTGTGATTTATCACATACCAACCCCCCCCCCCCCGCCCCGAATGACAATACTTTTGCAAACGACAAACCATACGTGCAAAAATCTGACTATGCAACTCTTCTTCAGAAAGACAAAAACATCAAGCAGTGCAGGCATTTTATTTTTCCTGCAGAGACATACTTAGAACTGTCTGTCTCTGAAATAAACGTATTTTTCCCCTTTTTTAAAAATGCAGTGTTTTGGGGATCAAAGTAACACTGCATCCAGGTGACTGCTGCCAGATTAAATAACAGGGTGAGTAGATCTGTCTGTACAACAGTGCAATTCAAATGGTATGTGGTTACAGATATGCAGATTACAGTGCTTAATTAACTAAAAATTAGTATTTCTACAGTGAACAACAGTAGACAGATTTGGAAACTAACTGCTGTATTGTTCAATTAAAAATAACTCTTAAGTTCAACTTACTGTTTTGAGTTCCATGAGAACTTGTTCATCCACTCCTTCATCCAGAAAAACTTCTCTGACATCATTAATGACATCTTCAATTACAGACCTGTACAATTTAGGCTTTAAAGAAACCAGCAACTAGTCAGCACTGTTTTGAAAAAAATCTGTCACTTTAACATTAAAATAAGATTTCCCCCCCACAAAAAACTGCATTTCAGAATACACCACAGGTTTCCAAGTGACTGAAATATCCAGGAAGGTATAAATCAGGAACAACAGCTCAAACAACATGAAAAGGGAAGGATATTTTGTGCCATAACTATGGCAGCAGAGTTATCAAGCCACAAAGAGCACCATTTAAAACAGAGAAAAGGAGATTGTTTTCTGTTAAATTTGTTTTCTGCTTGCAAATAAGCAAAATCACATAAAAATGCTTGGATGTGGGCAAAAATGCATTTAAGAGTATCCAAAGTATTAAAGACAGGAAACTTGTTGCTGCTTACTAGTTCCAACAGGCAACAAGTATGGCTCAGAATGATCTTGAGCTGAAAAACACTGAAGGCTCAAAAAACTGGAAGGATTCATGTGAATGTCCTGTTCTTCTTTATGTATTTGTTTTCAGAAACTCCTTAAGACAGGATATTAGATTGGACAGGCTTCTGTTTTCAATCACTACTTATGCTTTTACATTTCCAATTTTTCATGGGGGAATACTAAAAATATATTATTATTACACTGCTTTCACACCTAAACTATCAAAGAAAGAGAATTGTCAGTTCACTTTAGGTTGCCAAAAGACGTTCTGGAGCCTCCATTCCTGCAGACACTTGAAAGCCATCTGGACATCATCCTGGGCTCTAGCTGGCCCTGCTTGTGCAAGGGGGTTGCAAGAAGACCTCTAGAGGCCCCTTCCAACTTCAATCATTTTGAGAATTTTAAAATTAAGGTACAATTTAAAACAGAGAATGTAAACATGAGCAATTATAAATGTTAACATGATCAATTAAAGCAAAAAATTTAATTCACAGAACCACATGAGAACTGTACTATGCACATTCTTAGTATTTATACATGTACTTAGTACACGTACTTTTAAATAGTACAGCTCAGACCTCTCCTTGTATGTATGAACCTAAATGGGATTTTGGCTAGGCTTAAATATCTGTGCCATCTAATTGCAAGGCAGCAGTGCAAGCTGCAAATTATGGCTGATCAATCTTACAGCCTGTGAACCACACATACCCCACTGCCCAAGTCTGCTCCTTGGGCTGCGAGTACACCAATTCTGAACTATCAGAAAGTAGCCACAACTTTCTCTAAACTGTCCTTCTCCTCAGCCCCACCGCCTAATTCCCTTAAGCAATAAATCTCGAATGATGCCACACACACCAGATACATTGTACATCCTCAATACAAACATCCTGCACCATGCAGTGGGTTTACCACTCTAGGAAAACTGTACCTCCAACACACACACAGGAAATCTGCACCAAACACAAGCAGATAATACAGAGGTGCAAGAATTACACAAATTTACTTAATGCATTGAACTACTTATTATATGCACAGACATCTTAGTGCATTCCAGAAGTGTTGAATTTATTGCAGGCATGCTAAGAATTGTATTTCAAGTGTTATGAATTGTTATGCCTAAATTATGGAATAATGTAGGGACACTAGGAGCCCATGATTTACTAACCCAGGGAAAATCTGAGTGGTCAATAAGCACAAAAAAGAAGCTGAACCTCTCTACTTTTAGATGCAGGAGAAAAAATAGGAAAATCAAACTTAACAAAATGCATAAAGATTACAATTGAATAAACGTATTTGGAACCTGGAAATATGCAGTCTGATGGCTGCTTAGTACATTATGCCCTTACTGTTTAAAAAAAGCTCTGCACTGGGGCATGCTCAAGTTACTTTTTTTAAGAATCCCTGCCCCAGCCCCTCCCCCCAAGAAAGAAAAAGAAGTGCAAAAATAAACCAAAAAATCCCAACAAAATCCAACATGCTACTCTATGTTACTGATCACATTTCAGCTTTAAAACATGCTGCTGCAAATCAAGTATCTGAAATGTTATCATTCATCCTTTTGTAACTGGTCTTTAAAAAACAAAACAAAACACATCAAAACAACCAACCAACCACTAAAAATTTCTGGCTTCAAGTAACAGAGTAAGCTTGCCATCTTTGACAACTACATTCACAGCACCTATGCCCATAACTTAACTTCTCCAAAAGAAACAAAACATACCGCAGTGCATGCTTTCTTATCCAGGTTTAAAATACTACATTAACTGAGCTTATAAACATTAAAACAGACTTTCAAAGCCAGACTCACTCTTGAGTGCTAGTACTTTAAATCTGTGTAGCGACTCAGAAATACCAAGCACCATTAACAGGATTATTTTTCTACTTAATGCATAACAGATGCAAAAAGACATTCTACTTAATAACATTAAGAACTATTATTTCTGTAATTTAAAAATTTGAATGAAGCTTATGCAATTCAACTAGCACAGAAATACGACTTAACCTATTCCATATATTGCTCCTTATTACATTAAAGGCATCTGTTACTTAATGCCAAAAACCACATTCTGCAAATCGATATGCTTAAATAAAGTAACTTATATACTTGAGGTCAAGTCAAGAGAACTACTACCTGCATGCTTTCAAATTACAATCAAAATTCCTGCAGGACAGAGGGTTCATTTTCTCCTTTAATCCTCCTCTTCCTAAATTACCTATTAGGTCTCCTTTTCTAATAAAACATATTTTACACAAGCAGGCCCAAATAATTTTCACCAGTAGCTACTTCCGCCAATCTCCACAGACCGGTATTTTCGTAAGGCTTATTCATAAATCTTTCTGAGTGTATAAAGCCTTGTAAGAAAGATACTAACATTCAAATACAACAAACTGACTCCACAGCCCAACAGCCTGCTTGGGAATTTTGTTTTTTCCCCCCAGGCAGGTAAGAGAAAAAAACAAATCGAAGCAGTTATGGGTTTCTAGCGTCCAGCATTAGCTTAGCAAGACCTCAGAAAGGCAGGTTAAGAGCACAGATGTTCACTCTGCCACTGCTGACACATCACAAAAGGCTCCTTTCCTACCTCAAAAAAGGCATATCCTGTAAAATTACAAAACAGTCCTAAGTTCCAGACTTTAGAAGAAAGCACACTGTACTGTTTTCAACATACACGAAGTTTTAGCTTTAAGCATTATTTATATGATGCTGAAGCTGTTTTTATAAGCCATCTAAGACTCTGGAGTCAAATGACAAAACTATACTCAAAAAATAAACATAGTAATACAATTTAGACTGAGTAAGATGGCATAGTAGGTGTGCTTTCTAGTAAGTTTCTGCATTCAGTCAGAGAAAGCAATGAGAACAAATGGAAACTTTAAAGGTTGCTATTAAAATAATTGTGCTTTCATCTGGTTTATATGAAAGTGCCTCCCTCATAAAGAGTACATTGCTGTAAATAAATGTCAAGCTCTTTTAAGAGCAAAATACTCAACTCTTCAATAAACACTATTCCAAGTGCTTACTACAGATTAAAGACAACAATTAAAATTCCTGATTTATTAGATACAACCACAAACACATAGAAGAAATTTGGAATCGACTATTTCCCCCTCCAGGAACATAAGGGAATGATTGTATTTTACTTTCTCTGTGCATCTTGATAAGAAAACTCTCGAGTATGGTGACACTGCTATACACACACTCCAAATCCAGGAGCAACCAGAAAGCTATTTTAAGAAATGCCACATGCCTTTGGGGGCTTACGCTTCCTACATTCCTTCCGCTTCAAAAACTACGATCCTCTGCAATCATTATCACAACACCTGGCATTTCAGCAATTTGTGTTTCCAATAAACAACATGTTATGGAGAGACAGACCACAGCATACTTTGTACATTTGACAACATTGTTTGCTCCTGGTTGCTTCTGCAGCTCTCCCTGAAACATTGCTAATCTTCCTCCCAGCTGCGCAATTACTGCTGTAAGCCAGCCACATGCAGCCGGCAGAGCACACTGTAAAGGCAACTAATTCTAGTCACGATTACATCAAAGATGTGCATAAAAAAGTAACGCATATAATCTATATTGTATTTGAGTTTTAATGTTGCTGTGGACCAGTACAAATAAATTAGCTTTATCACCCGTAAAATCTTATACTATATATAACTGTTAACATCTAACATTTGTCTTTTATTACAGAGAATGGGTTTCTAGCAATTCAGATATGATCAGAGATGCTGATGTGATGCCATTGGCACATTAGGGTCCAAGCCCAGCTTCCTGAAGTCACGTGGTTGCAGCATTTCAAAATGCTCCTACTCATGTTTGGCAACCCTTGGGTAAGCAACGTATTTTTTGCTACTGAATGAGACTCAATTTAATACAATGAAAAGATTTTATTGCTTAACTGAAGATTAATTTAAAGCATACCTATCTGAAGCAGGCTCATTTTAAGCTTGGCTTTTACTATTCCAAACACTGACACCTTTCAAAAAGACTTCCAGTACAGAAATACAGCGAAAGAAAACAAGTCTGTAAATTGTGGGGTCAAAAATATTTACAAGTCCTCTGGAGATTATTCAACGTATGTATTTTTTGCTATTCAGTACTACCTAGATCAAGAAATAGAAGCAAGACCTCTAATTTACTACACAGAAATAAAACCTTTTCTTATATAAAAACACAAATTAAGAAGTTTATAAACAAAAGGACAACTAAGATTTAAATCACACACATTCAAATACACATCCTGCTGAGTAACTGTCCTCTGTGCAACAGCTATTTCCCCAAAATTTTCTGACACAGATGCTGACAAAATATCAAATCAAAGATGTTTCTTTACAATTGCATTAACCTAACTCACAAGCAGGTCTCCAACATTTCAGATTAGAAAAAGAAAACTTAAGATGTTTTACGTTTTCTTTTATGTATTTTGTAGTACACTAAATACTGTAATGAAACTAAGTAGCGAAAATTCCAAAACCCCTGTCTACCTGGATTGCAATAAAATTTTTGTACACTTCAGGCACCAGAAACACACATAAATCATTGAGCAGCACCTGCAGCACATGACCCATGTATAAAACTCGAGTATTAATTCCACTTTTGGGGATACAGCTGTAGTCAGACATTGGCAAAGTGCCATAAAATAAATACCACAACTCTCCTTGATACACTGGGTAAGAACCGTTTAAACACTCCTTTCCCCACGCAGCAGAAAAGCTACTTTGAAGGCTTTACAGGAGCACAGGAACGTGTGCGAGCTATATGCCAAGGACAAAAAACACAAATCCTAAACCAACAAGAAAACCCACAGCAAAACCCAAAACCAAACAAGCAAATTTTTAAAAGTGTAAAAACAAAATTAAAAAAAGAAAAAAAGGAAGAAAAACGTAAAACAGATTCAAATGCAGCAACAGACGAAAAGTCTCTTTGTGCGATGCATAGAAGCAAAGGAAAGCCCATTTACACGGGCCAGGAGACACCCTCGCCCCCGCAAAGCACCACCGCTCTGCAGCCCGGTGGCGACGGGGACGGGCGGCGTGGAGGGAAGAGAAACCGATGGGGAAGGCCGATTGGGATCCGAGGGACAAGCCGCCCGCCTCCCAGCCACCGCCGCGGACACATGCACCTCCCAGCCCGCGCTCCGCGGCTCGCTCCCTATTTAAAGGCTGATGTGGTGTTTAAATGGAGAGGCGGTGACGTGGGGCTGGAAAGCACCTTCCCATCCTAGCAGAGTCTATATTAGAGAGCGGCAATAGCGCTATATAAACAGGGCAGCCACAGGGAGGAGGAACACAAGGAGCAGGGAGGCAGAAAGGCAGGGGGAAGCCATGATGGATCCGAGAGCCACAAACAAGGGGGCCGAGCCCGCCGCCGGGACGCCGGGTTTGTCTCCTCCAGCGCTTCGGGGCGGGGGTCGCGGCCGGGGGCGCGCCGGGGAACGGAACGGCGGCCGGGGGGGCTCGGTGGCAGCGCAGGTCTGTGTGACTGTTTGTTGCAAACCTCCGTGAGTACAAGTGCAGCAGCGAGCCACCCGCCAAGGTGCAGAAAGCACGAGAAGGGAACTGGGGGGAGAGGTTTGTTTTTTTTGTTTCTTTTTTTTTTCTCCTCTTTTTTTAAATAAATACTGCCTCGCTCGCCAGAGTTGAGGGCTTTCACTCGGTTTAGCCGATCCGGCCGGACTGGGATAAGTGCTTTTCAACCATCGTCGCCTTCTTACAAAGCAACATAAAATGGCTCCAGCGGAGCCCAGGCGGGCTTCCCCGACACCGCAAAACCGAAACCTGGCTCGGGCGCCCCTTCCCCTCATCTCGGGCCGGGCGTTAGCGCCCGCGTTCCTCCAGTTCTCGCCCCTTCCCCGGGCGCCTCCCGCCGGCGGCGGCGGCGGCGCCCCCCGCCCGACGGCCCTTCCTTCCCTTCCCCGCCGGACCCCCGGCCTCCCCGCGGGGCCGCCCCCGGGCCGCCGCCCCGCGCCCCCACCGCTCCTCTCCCGCCGCCTCTCTCTCCCCGCCGCCGGGCGCCACAAGTTGGCTGCCGCCGCGGGGGTGAGGCTGCCCCGCGCCCCCCGCCGCCCCTGCCCGCCGGGGGGCCGGGACCGCCCGAGGCGGGCGGCGGGAGGGAAGGGAGTGCGGGGGAGGGGGCGGCGGGCCCCGCCGGCCACCTCCGCCCGCGCTGCCCCCGGGGCCCCCCTCGTCCCCCGACCCGGTCCTTACCACGGGGTTTGTGTTAGTCGAGCTCGCCATGTCCCGAGCCCCCCGGGACGCCCCCAACCGCGGGGGGAGTCGCCCCTAAAACAATAAACCTGCCCGGCTGCGTCCCCCCAGCGCCCGCGCGTTCCGCCCCGGCTCAGGGGCGGCCCCGCGGCCTGTGCCGGGCTCGCTCGCGGCCCCGGGGCTGCAGCCGCCGCGCTGCCGCCTCGCCCCTTTATATAGCGCGAGTCGAGCGCTGCGCGAGCGGCCGGCGAGCGGGGGACGCGGGCGGGGGGGCGCAAGCACCGCGAGAGCTGCCGCGAGATCGCGTCACGTGAGTTGCCCCGCCCTCGCCGCCATGACACTTATCGAGGCGGAAGTGGCTGCGCGCGGCCGCGCGGCTGGGCCCTATCGAGGCGGAAGTGTCTTCGCCTCTCTCCGGAGCGCCGTCCCCGCCTGGTTTGTGACGTCACGAGCCGCGCGCGGCAAGTGGAGCCGGCGATCCGGCGTTCCGTGGCCGCGCGCGGGACAGAAACACGGAATGGTTTAGTTTGGAAAAGATCTGTGAGACTGTGGAGTACAACGAATAACCGAACGCCACCGTGTCAGCTAGACCAGGGCACTAAGTGTCACGTCGAGTTTTTCCTTAAACACTTCCACGGATGTTGACTCTGCCGCCTCTCTGGGCAGCCCAATGTCTAATCACCTTTTATGTGAAGAAATCCACCCTGATGGCCAACCTCCACTTCCCCTGTCCTGTCACTGGTTACCTGGCAGAAGAAGCCAGTCCACACCTACCTGCAATTTTCTTTCAGGTGGTTGTAGACAGCAAAAACCTGAGCTTCCTTTTCTCCAGGCTAAACAATATCAGCTCCCTCAGCTGCTCCTCATCAGAGTTAATGCTTCAGAACCTTTGCCAGCTCTGTTCCCTTTCTCTGGACAGGCTTCAGCACCTCAACGTCCCAGAACTGAACACAGGATTCAAGGTGCAGCCTCACCAGTGTCAAATAGAGGGAGAAGGGCTAGCAGCCCTCGCAGAGGAGGTGGCTCAGGCCCTGCTGTCCATGCTGCTGGTCACAACCAGTGTCAGGCTCTGCAGAAATCAACATGCCTCACCTCAGTCCCTGAGAGGTTGCTCGAAGACAATTAAAAACCACAAGTAATCACTACAAAGCAAAAGTGTCTCTTCTGGGCCCACAAGAAAGGAGTTCATGACCCCCATGCAGCATTGTGAGCGCTGGTGCCTTCTCTTACAAACAGTTGAATAAAGGCTGCCCAGGCCCAGGCCCCACTGTTGTAGGCAGTATGCCACCATCTGGGCTGGTAGCTGAAGCTGGAGCTGGCCAGGAAGAGGGAGACAGCACAACCTAAGGATTTACAGATATCCTTCCTCAGGGTCTTATCAAGGCCCACAGGTGTTACTGATCTGCAACATTGCCACTTATAACAATTCGTCACCTAGGCGGTGGCAACAAGATCTCCAATCTGTGCAAATGGTTTTCAGAGCTCTGCCAGATGGCTTAACTTCCATTTTTCCCACTTTATTGTCTTTTCTTCCATTCCCTCTTTATCATCTTTCTCTGTGGTAACCTCTGAGAGTCATGCAATATGGGAAAATCTTCTCAACTCTGAGTACTGTTCCATCAGTGTTACCCATTCCTGCCTTTGCTCAGTCCTTAGCACAACTTCTGAACTCCACCTATCCCTTAGATCTCCACCTGGGTGAAGTCCACTTAAGTATAAATGAAAAATAACATCGAATTCTGATTTGGCATACACAAATCATAGTAGGTTACATCTCTTCAACAACTGTGCTGGTGTAAATTACATTTGTTATGTAACCTTCAGCCTGAAGTCCTCTCTATTAACTAGCCCTACTAACAAGTTCAGGAATTCCTGTCTGGTGTCTTTTGATGGGGAGGAGTTTGTTAATGTGTATAGTGGGTACAGGAGGCCTTCCCCTCTTGTTCCTCAAAATCTTTCATTTCTACAGTAACACACACTACCTTCCCTGCTGGAATGTCATATAGGGACATAACTGGTTGGTTTAGAGTGGGTCTGCTAATTAAGTCAGCATTCACTGTGCATGTTGCTGGAGCCCTGGCCAAAACAAATAGCATAGTTTATAAAACTCTACCATTCTCAACCTGTCCAACTTCTCCTTTTTGCTGGAGTTTTCCACCTGCACAGTACAGCCAACAGTACTGAAGAAGATTTGCCCACTCAGAAGCCCTAATTCACAGTCTGATGCATGAATTACAGGGATTGATTGAGTTGCTGGTGTTACTTGACTTCTGATGCCTCTGATAGCAAGGTAGTAGTCTCTTGGAAAAAATGTGTACTTCACTGTGAAACAAAACTATCAAAATGACTAGCACCTTATCAGGAAGGAATCAGGTTGCCATTTATACCCCTTTTCTTTTCAAAACAAGGCTTTGCAATGCTACAGCTTCCTACCCTGGACCCCCCCCCCCCTCCCAGTTTTTCAGAGTGGCTTACTAAATAGATTAAAAATTTAACATGTGGGCATGTTAGCAGTACTGCCTCAGTCTGGTGTCTCCTTTACATATTTCATCAGACTGCCTTCCCAGAAGGCAAAACCTATGTGCACAGCCCTCTCAGAGTTTCTCAGGCACTAATATCCAGTTGTAGCACAGCACTGTGAACCCACGTGTGGCTCTGAAGAATATAGCTGAACAAAATCAAGCCCTCATGAGAAGTGCCCCAATGAGTCAAACTAAAGGTCCATTTAATTAATGGCAATTCAGCTGCTGCTTGGGGAGTCAAGCGACTTGGCCACTTCCTGAAGTATGTAGCCTGCTGTATGGATGTTAAGGGATTCTACTTCATTTAGCATTTTGTTAGACTGGAGTAACATACATGCTTGTGTACAGTGCAAGGGCAAAACTGATAACCTGGGGAGCATCAGAAGACATAAGCAACATAACAGCATTACTTTTATAGTTATCTGTATTTATCTGCTAGCATTCTCCTTTGTTTTCTGGGCAAGCACAAATCTTCTTAAGTTTGTTTGTTACCCTGTCATCTTTCTCCCTGAGGTCTCTACCACTGACAACTAAGGGTGGCTTCACCAGGTTTAGTAATAACATCAGCTGTAAGTTGGATGGACACTTCTATTTTAGCTATTGGCCTGTCTAGATTTCAGCCCCATAGTGAAAGTGGACATTACATCGAGAGCAAAGATATGACATTTGGGTAAACTTTCTCCTTTAATGCAAAAATCGTGCCAAATGTGAGATAGTGTAGGGAAAAAACAATTTGTGCACAAGATCAAAAGCTGATCCTTGGTGTGTTAGACAAGGAAATAATATAGAAAAGTTCCCACTCAATCCTAGACACAATCATATTTCTTTCTCTACCAAACATTTGAGACAAAGACAAATCATCTGTTACAGCAAACATTTTGCACTCAGAGTCACACAGTCTACATTGAGTATCCTGAAAGATTCCTGGCCTGTTCAGAAGCATCTCTTGGTTTTCCTCAGCAGGGCAAATTACTTACCATTGCAACAGTAGCTGAATTAATACAAGGGGTCTAGGATATCTGTAGTTCATCTTTCTAGTCCATCATAGAACTTGCAAATAGGGAGCTGCAGGGGGTGGGGAAGAAAGAAATAAATTTTCTTCAGTATGATTTTTGGGTTGACCACCCTTCCATTTTAAAGTTCTTGGCAAGTACGAATGGGTTGTTCTACACAGCATATCTTTCAATGAGACATTTGCAAAGGGATAACTGATGTATAAGTATTTGTTAACGGGGGTGGGATGAGACACTCCTGAATCTAGAAAGTCAAAGATGCAAAGAGTCTGTGATTGCCACAGAAAACCATCAGCTAGTAACTGAGCTGGAAGAAAGAGCAACAAATTCTTGATGTTAAGTTAAAAAACATTCAATGTAAGTTGCAATCTTAATTTCTATTTTTCTCTGTTGTTTAGTTTGTTTTTTTTAATTGCGGTTTTTAGATTCATCTGAAAATTTAAAAAGCATATCTGAAACTACTCTTCTGCCCCCAAGAGCAGACCATGAGTGTGCTTGATCTCCTGCACCTGGAGAAATCACTGCCAGCATGCACTCATTTTTCTTTGAAATCATGTCTAATCATACAGTGAAGAATAGAGTACTTAGTATGAGGTGTTGCTGACAACAGTGGTTTTTCATTTCCTTCCTAGTTCTTGAAACAAAATAAAACTTGTTTTGTTGATGACTTGTGATTGTGTCTACTAGTTCCCCTTCCCTCTGAGGGGGTGGTCGAGCAAGGAAAACAAAAATTGATCTTAACTATATTACAGGATAACAGAGTGATGGTCACCATCAGCACACCTTCCAGTGTTGTCATCATTGTCTTGTCCACATTACCAATCTGCTCTTGTACTGGTGAAGTCTCCTGTCTTAGGCATGAGGACAATGCACACTTTTCACCCAATATATTTATTATACTCTTACCTTAAAAATAAGCTAGGCCACTGAACACTTTTCAGAAGGCTTTGGCAACACATTAGTATTATTAGTCAAAAAGTAAACCTTCTCACCCAATCTCTGAAATAGCATGTTTCCAGAAGAGTGAGATACACATTTAAACTTCAAATTGCAATAGCATGTGTTAAAGGATAAAACAGGAACATACACTAAGAACTGAGGCAGTCTAAAAAATGTTCTTAAGAGAAAAATGCTTCATGAAGTTATGTTCACATATTGTGAGATTAGAGCTTATTTTCTCCTCTCTCTCTCACTGCTTCCATTCACTGTACCAAAGAGAGAATATAACCTTAAATAAAATTTGAAAAATTTTGTTTGTTTTTGAGGGGTGGCTGTTTTTGTTCTTTTTGTTTCTTTGGGGTTTTTAAGTGTCCATACAGAGCTAAAAACAAAACTAAGTGGCCCAAGCCACAGCCCAAAATGGTGGGCACAGGCAGAAGTTAAAAGCAGACATATCAAAATGAAGGTTTTCTGGATGCAACAAGCCCTCAAGATTCAGAAGGGAGGCTGACACATAACAAAACCTATGTGATGTGACATTCAGACAGTGTTCAGGTATTGAATAAAAATTCCCTAATTAAATGGTATAAAATATATATATTAATTGACATTCTCCTAACAGCCTGCTCACCATGATCTAGTAGCTGGAAGCCAAAACCAATAAACATGTCCCTTTTGCCTTCAGCAACAGGTTTTCCAAAGAGGTTTATTTAGCAAGGCAGAAATGGAATGAAATAGCTCACATCGCCTTTACTGCAATGTCCCTCTATTCTTCTGGTGGGGCTACTTTCATAGCTAGCAATTGAAGCACTGCAGTATGCTTTACCAAAGCACACTAACACCAGTTAAGGGTCTAGTATATGAACAATTCAACAGCCTTCTCACAGCTCACAGAAAGCTAAATCTTTTCATCCTACAACAATGTATTTTGCATCTCATGATCTTGCAGAGAACAGACAATGTTTCAGTGAAGTCTTATCTCTGAAGTGCTAGAGCAGGCTAGGCTTTCAAGGAAGCCGAAAAAAGTCCCTAAAATTCTGAAGGTTAGAGCTTCTCTGAAAGGGTGCAAGGTAAAGGAGTGCCTCTGAGTTACATATTAAGCTTTTATTTCATTATTACATTTGTAGAGTCTTAGGCCTTCTCTACTCTAACCAAGTAGGAAATATGAATAATTTTTTCTTTAATATAGACTCTTTACTGTCAGAATACATATCGTTTTTTGATAACAACTTATATATAGCCCTTTCTCATTAGGGCATAAACTGGACAATAAAATTATGCACTCAGTTATCCAGTCAAAGCCACATAGCTACCAACATAAGAAGGCAGTCTTCCCTGTCCCAAGCAAAATACCCAAGCTGCAACTTCACAGAAGACTACATGAGCAGGTGACCAGCTACTGTTCATTACTGTAGCTACTGTCCCCATCTGTTTTCAACAGATCTCTCACCTCTTCAAAGACTGAAGAACAGTACCACAAAAGCCAGGGGATCAATCAGAGATTTTCTTCTAAAGCTGCTACTAATAACTGCTTGACCCTCTCCTGTCAATGCCAGGATTTCTCTTCTAGCAGAATCACAATTGCCTGTCTGATTTATACACGAACTCCATGTCAGCTCTTGCCAAAATCGTTCCTTTTCTAGTACCACTTGTGCCTCCTCTGCTTAGGAAATTGACTTTCCTCAAGGAATCATTTCAAATCTGTGCACTGAGGTCTTTATAACAGCTGTTTCTAGTAAATTATCAGCTACAGCTGGAGGAGACTAGTAGGAGTTTTCCAGGCTCTTGCCATATGCTGCAGTTATTTTACACCTTACACCTAACAAAGGTTTTTGCCATCGTGAATTTTGTAGACCAAAGACTGTGGGTTTTTTTTTCATGTTTCTGGTTGACAAAACAACACTTAATTTGTAAAGGCAAAACTTAATTGAGACCCTGGCTCGGTTTTTCTCACGACCTGCAAGTATTCAGTGATAATGAGGATTCGAGGCATTAGTACTTCCTTCCTATACCACTGTGTGCTCATTCTGTTTCTGTACCACCACCATGCTCTGCTTTTGCCAATTTCTCACTGTGCCTTCTTTTTTTTTTTTTTTTCCCCCAATCTTTTCCCTCCTGTGCTGGCTAATTTTTAATCTGGATCAGTTTCCTGATCTGGTTCATAGGGCAGCTCTACAAAAGATGTGTTAATGCAACTGAAAGAGCTGACAGGAGTAGAAATAAGTGACCAGAGGAGGAAATGCTTCAAAACAACATTGTTGCCAAATGCTTTGTCATGTAGAAAAGTCTCCAGGCTTCCTTTTATTGCAGAAGAATTGGCCATTATTAAAATGCATACCCTGCTTGCTGTAATCAAAGTCTCATGCTTGTAGCAGGAAGATTACTGGTCTTAGAGCATAGACCACCCTTCCCTTTTTCACATGTGTGCATGTTTGACATAATGTTGAAGTCTCCACAAACTGGATGATTCATAATTTAACATAGAGTACCAATGCTTAAATAGCTAAAAAAAAGTCCCTAAAATTCTGAAGGTTAGAGCTTCTCTGAAAGGGTGTGAAGTAAAGGAGTACCTCTGAGTTACACATTCTGCATTAGTGCTGAAGTGCTTTTGAAGTAGTAAGATTATTCACTCAGACTGTAACTGTTATGAATCACAGCTACTCAGCTATGATGATGTTTCAACAACAGCCAAATATTGCTGGCTTTGATCTGTGACAGCAAACAACAAAGAAATCATATAAAAAAGCACCAGACTTGAAATACCGATTAGTGTCCTCATATGCAATGTCCTACTTTACTGATCCAAAGCAGAGCTATACGTAGCATGCTGATAAATGTTTTTACTGACTATTGCCATATATTCCAGCCATCAGCTATGATGTGCAAAGGTCCACAGCAGAACTGAATTAACTTTAGCAAAGTTATTCTTCATATATACAAGCATCAGAGGATGAAATATCCATAGAGAAAAATTTGCAGAGTGACCTATATAGTGTGCCACTGGAAGCCTTACGTACCTCTTGCTCCATGTGGTGACCTAAGATAGAGTAATTCACCTGGGGTGTGCCAGAATACAAATACACAGTGTGTAACTATGGCATGGTGCTGGTCTGTGTGAGTGATAACTCTGATTCCTTTGGGCGTGTGTGTGTGTGTGTGTAGGCTCAGCTTCCCTGGCACAGCTGGCAGAGTGGGAGACGGCACAGGCTGCTGCCACCAAGCAGAGATGTGCTGTGATGTATTTTACTCAGTGGTTTTTCCTTCAGCCACATGTTCACATATTTTTAGCTATCTGCTAAAAATGCTTTTGTGCAAGGCAGGTTTGTTCCACTTCAGATGCTCACTGCCTCCCACTTAATACTTCTCTTCCTTTGTGCCCAGGTGACTGGCCTTGCAACCCACACCAGCTTCTGGTTTGCTGAGAGTTTCACAGAGCTGATTTAAGGGCAAGGAGTCTACAGCTTTAATGGAAAAACCATAGCTGTGTCCTAAACTCTGCAGCCTATTCAAAGGTGATCCTATGTCCCTTCTGGGACCCAGCATGAGAGGCATCAAGGCATTAGAATATTTATTTTTTTTTCTCTTTGCCTTGAGTCCTAGGGTTGTTTTCACAGGACTGGGTAGAATTTGCAGAAAACAATTCCAGTTCAGTTTTGACTGAATTTAGTCTTCCCAGTGAGGAACAATGAACATAAACTCAGCTGGAACCCATGGCTTATGAGTGGAGTTGTCATTCTGAGGCAAATTATCTAACTGCAAAGCTGCACTAGTGTGACAACTGCTGGGCAGCTGGAGTCCCTGGCTTTAAGAGAAAGAATAACAGCAGGAATGAGCCAGTCCAGTTAATCCTGTAGTGCAGCTATAGTACCCTAGGCATTTATTGTCATTCCTAACCTGTGACCCATTTCCAGAGCTCCTCTCTGCTCCAGTCTTGATAGCAATTGATATATAACCTGGGAGTCTTTGGCATACCAAGATTTTGACAGCTGACAGCATGTTAAAAAATGGGAAGCTGCACTTGTAGACTGGAACTCACATTTTCCCTCAGCTACTTCCTACTCTCTGCCTTGCTGCTTTGGATGAAAGGGAGTTTTTCCATCTTAAGCATTATCTTCCACTATAGATCTTCCTAGATTTGCAATATAGCCTACTGACATCAGCCATCTCTCTTCTCCCACCAAGGCCCTGGGCAGATTAGTAGTCAGTGTGGCTATGTCTCTGTTGAAAGAAAATACTTCTAGTGAGGCATCACATCACATCTGCAATACCTGCACTGTTTTATGGTATAAACAGAACACCTGCTGAGCAGAAAACAGAACTTCCAGTTTATAGAGTTTTCAGACAGATGCATTTTTGCTGGAGAGACTGACCCATACTCTGACCCATCTGTTCAGATGCAGACACAGTGTTAAAGTTACAGGGTGAGGACACAGTGCTGCCTTTATTGGATGTGGTCTGTAGGTACAAGGGATGATTTTTCCCAAGAAGTTCTAGCTGTTACTGCAGCCAGCCCCTGGTAGTCTGTAGTTTGAGTTCAGCTGGGCTCAGCTCCCATGAATGTTTTCATTGTCAAGGAGCTGCTGATGTGTATCATCTAATGTGAAGTGAATGAGAATACCTTTCAAGCCAAAGTGATAAGGTCTCTATCCACGTCAGTTACATAAATACATGAGTGGTCAAAGCAAGTCCCTTACTTTGCTGCCAAAGCCAGATGAAGTTGGGGATGAAGCTGGAGGATGCAACCAAGTGGTGTAGAATTAGAAAGACTGTTTTAGACCTGACAAAGCAAGATGACCAGCAGCAGTGTTTGAAGTGTGCAGCTCATTCTCTTTCCATTATTGTAGACTTCAGCTGCAAATGTTCATGTCCTTCCTGCCCACTTTCTAGCTATGGCTTTCAAGACAAAACTCACATCTCTTTCTGAATGGTGTGTCAGGCTATAAAGTGCTGTATTGATATCAGTGTAAATTGCAAAAGAATGAAGTGCAAAGAGCAGGCACATTCAAGGTCAGCCACCCTGCAAATGCTATAAATCTGCTAAGGACTTTGAAGGGAGAAGATGTTCTGGTTGGGGAAGCAATGGAGGAACATCATTATATCTGCATTCAGCTGGGGCTCTATCATTCCAAAGCAGATATTTAATGCTGTCTTAGTTTCCCTATCATCTTAGAAGTATAGTCCTTTATTTAAATCTTCAGATAGCTTGATTTCTTCATGTTTGAAAAGGATTTAAATGTATTTAAATGGAAGGTGATAGGAAAGAGAAAAGTGACATCCTAAAATATATAGGCCATGTTTTTTTGCATGACTTGAAAATATCGTATCTCCTGAAGTATATCTTTGCAGCTCCTAGGTGGAGCTCCTACATGTGACTGACTTGAATCCAAATATTCAGACCCAATTACAAAATGTAATCACCCAGAATTACCACTGATTTTATAAAAAATGTTCAGTTATTCCCACATGAATATAAAAAAGAATCTCTCTCTTAGGTAGACAATTTTTTTTTTTTTTTTTGCATAGGAGAATCCAGACATAATGGGGCTTTTTTTACTAAACTTAAGGAGGAGACTTGTATCAGGAAGGCAACTATAAGGAACTCTAATCATGGCTGCACTGTGAATGTTCTTCTTCCAAGCTGAAATTAAAAGAGGTAGCCACAAGAGGGAGGCAGAACTCCTATGGCAGTATAGTAACCCCAGCAAAAAACAAATGAGAGAAATACACTTTCAAATTTTCCTTCTTTGAACTAAAACCGTCCAGTAGCCCTTGTATTGAGAACAATGATCATTGGCTGTAACTCCTATGAATGTAGACTCAATGCATGGTAAATACTAAATGGTTAATGTAAGCTGAAAATTAGTAACTAATACATCATTTTTTTAAACCTACAATTCAGGTAAGAAACTACCTCAGGAGAGATTGAAACTGATTGTCATGTGCTTTTTTGTAGATGGGAATGAAAACTGCCCACAATATTCAAAGGCATATAATTGTATTTGTGCCAGGCTCTAATACATAAAGACAATTTGGTTTCTGGAAGAATAGTTTTTATAACAATTTGCTTCTTAGAAAATACATCATATGGATCTATTTAAAAAGTTCCATTTCCATAGCACTTCAGCAAACAGATAAGGAACTAGCCTCAAATGTTGCTGTTATTTATCCTATAAAGTACTTTCATTGGGCAACAGGCCTTCCAGATTCAGTGAGCTCAGAAGAGAAAGCAGCTTGGATGGAGAGAGGTGTGGTGTCTAATTCCTGCTCCAAGGACTATTTCCATAATATACTCAACAGAATTCCGTAAGCTGCAGTCAAGGATTGACAAACCTGGTCAGTACTCTAAACCCTCAAAGTCTTAAATCCTTTCTTTTCAGTCTTTAATTGTCTCCACCTCTGTATGGATTCTCTAGGTAGCCTCAAACAAGGAGGAGAAAGGGATCCCAAACCCCTTCACTTCCCAGTCGTGCAGTGTTCTGACAAGTGCATAGCTTTATAGTACACAATGCTCACTGTGAACACAGCAGCAGGTTGTAATCCTCAAGACATGGATAATCAGGGAATACCTGGCTTGAAAACCCAAGCTTGGCTGTATAGAACTGTGGTAGTTCGGGTCACATACAGGAACAGTTTGCAGACATCTTTCATGCAAATTTATGAAGGTTTCTGGGGATTTTTGTACTTCCAGAATGAGGCAGAAGCTGCATGGTGGTTGACCAGACAGGATTAGTGGGGTTAGTCTGCCAGGACTTGGACTGAGCCACAGTGGCTTACCTTGGGGCAGTGGGGAGTGGCTGTCTCTTTTAAGAGTGCCCAGAAAATAAAAAGGTCAAATCTTTTTGTTGAATTGTTCTTTCCATCAATGCATAATTGTATATATCCTTGCATGCCTATACCACACACAAACAAATGCTTTTGTTTTTTATAGATAATAGTTAAACATTATCCTATTACAGCATTTTTTGTTGGAGGTATTTGAAGTGCATTATGGATGTAAATTTAAACTGAGTATGTGCATAACTGTGCAGACAGATAAGGACTACTTGGGTGAAAAAGCTAGTCAACACCACTGAAAAATTAATTTGTCTGTTGTCCTTTTCTCAGCTAAATATGGGATTAGCTGAGGTATTCAACTCTTACACCCAATTTTGAGATCCATCTGGTTTACAACAGACCAAATTCTGCATGGGGTTCACAGTCTTGATAAACAGTGAGACTTGTGATTCACTGAGGCTGCATGGTGCAGCAGGTCAGTAGTTGAGGCAAGAACCTGGCAATGACCACTAGAGAGCAACAGTCCCTTCACTTCTGAGAACCCATGGAGTGTGAGCGCGCAGCTAAGTGCCTCGTTGTTCCAACCTGCGGTTCGCTTCTCCAGGTAGGACCCATACCATAGACCCCAACTTACCAAGCAGAAATGTCAGTCAACTCACAATTTCATCATGCTGTGTCTGCTGGTCCTGATCAATTTGAGGTCTGATTTTGACAATGTGGTTCACATCTAAATCTAATCAAAAGCCTTCTTGTCTTTCATAATACTCATATTCATTTTTACAGTATTTGTTCCTTTGTTCCCAAGATCAGTATTTGTAGGCTGGCACTCCCCAAGTCACATTTTCTCGCATAGATCCTGACTTGTCACAGGACTTCATGAGGTATTAGCACGCATTTTTCTCTGGTGAGATTGTAACTTCAGCATATCCCATTTTGCCACCAGCACTCTGCTGGGTGCTCCCCTTCACTGTCACTTCCTGAGAGCCATTGCAAAGGGTACCTGTAACAGTTTGGGGGGAAAAAAAAATATCAAACAAACCTGCTGACTGCTGCAGTGAGAAACAAGGTTTGGATAAACGGGAGATGGGCACAGGGATGCCAGAGCAGTTGAACTCTTAATTGAAAACTGTCTGCAGTTTTGCTCTTGTTTTGGTTGACCTGAAGTCAGGACTCTGCTACTCTGCCTGCATCTCAGCACTGACACAAAGTTTTCCCACTTCATTCCCTTTCAATCTGAGTACTCTCTGTATTAGGACAATTGCTGAGCTGACCATATCCTAACAAATTTGTTTCCACAGAGGAGTTGAGCTCTCCTTGTCAGTCCATTAGGTAAACCTTTACAAAAGAGGCTCCCAATTTAAGAAGTTACTTTCAGCTGTGTTCAGCTTTTTCCTTTAGAAGCTCTTTAGGCTTGAGCTGACTATTCCCAGTTTATCTACAGCCCCTGGGGTAGTACAACTGGGAGGCTACAGAAGGCCCCCAACCAGGGAAGGACCAGTCTGCCCAGACCTCCTGAACCCCAGCACATGTCTGCTGCTTGTTGAAGTACCCCAGTGCTACTGAAGGCAGTACTGCAGTCACCCCTGTCCATTAGGCTTTGCTGTCCCATTATTCCGAGTTGGGAAAGGCACCTTTCATAGCTAGTGTACAAAATACTGTTCCAATTACTATTTTTATATACAGCAGTTGCTGTTAGGCTTCTGATACTGTGACCAAAAGGACGAGAGTTTTTTCTGGGACTGGTGCACTTCATGTTTCAGACACATCTGCTGTGACCCACACCTGCACCTAAGCTGAAACAGTGGGCTGCTCCTCCATCTTTATTTCCAGGTGACCTTCAGCACTTTTTGTCTTAAAAATATACAACATCTGTGGACTAATCAGGATGAGTAATCATAGAAACTAAGAGTACTGAAAGAAAACTGCTTTTTTCTTCTCCAAATCATGCTGTCTCACTCTAGTGATGTCTTTTGTTTGGGTACACATTGCACTGGTTCTCTTGACGTTCCCATCTCTTGAAGGGTGTTATTTTGGCTTATCTCTAAGGACTACACTATTGCCAAGGAATTCTGAGCTCCTTGGTTTTAAAATTTCATTTTTTTTTTAATCTCAGTCTTTCTTATTAAGAACATTATGCATATTAGCAAGCTATCAGGGTTGATAAAATCCTACCCTCCCGATTTTAATATGTTCATTTCCAAAAGTCACTGAGTATCTGAAGTAAAAAACTATTAGTACTACCAGGCCATGAATGTTAACTTTCTTTGTTTCTTCTGGCTCACCTGACTCACTCTTAAGTAACAGTATGAGGCATCATACCTTATGCACCTCCATTTTCTGATACTGTAAAATGGTTGACTTACTGTCAGTTGTACTGAGCTCAGAGAAATACTTTGAACAGCAATTATGAGTATCTGATTTTATTTGGCCAAGAGAAGTGCCCAGCTCTTCAGTCTGATACAAGGAATGCTTCTGAGAAAAACAACAGACTGAAGTGTGTCTCAGTGACTCTTGAGAAAAGTGGAAAGATACATGAAATGACACATGGCTTAATGAACTTTGAAAGAACACAGAATCCTATCAGAGGAGTCTATGTACTTTAGACCCTACACTTGCTTTGCAAACAGACATTCTGATCACAGGGAGATACGTGTTTCATGTATCCGTTCCATGCACTCCTGGTTTTAGTGGTCAGAGACCACTGAGCAGAGGCTTCAATCCTCAGTTACTTTTGTTTCAGGATGGATTTGTTCAAATGCTGGACCATCTTCCATATTAAGTTAGTACTACTCCAAACTGTTATGTGGCTCAAGCTCTAGGCCTGCCACCTTTCCTTTGCCATCTGTTGTTCAATCTGCATGATCAAATGAAGTAATCTCTTTTTGCTATGTAGTCCCATTACTTCTAATTTATGTTGTCTCTTATTCAAACTATTCCCTTTCCTCTTCTGAATTCTTCCCTTTCCTCCTCTGAATTCAAGAACCTCTGATTTATTAGAATATACAACTTAAATTTCACAGTGAAAATGTGGATATACTCTTTCATCTTAACATTTATTTAAATTCTCATGTAGTTTAAACAAAACATGACATCCCATTTCAACTAATAGAAAGAAAAAAAAAACAAACAAAACACTTCTGTGAAGTTTGCCAGTGTATAGACTTATTTATTTTTACAAAATAAGAAGGTAGGAACATGTTACAAAATAATAATTAAACCAATCAATGTCAATAGTGCAAAGAATGACTTGCAAGTATGAAAGAGAGAGGTCGGATGGGAGGATGGATGGCTGAATGTGTGAGGGGTGGCTGGCTGACCAAACAAAAGAGGAACATTAGGAACAGCTGTGCATGTTATCACACAAAAAATTATATCTTAGATAAGTCATGATGTGTATTTGACTTCAATGGCAGAAGAGGGTAAATACTTAATCCGTAAGTGATCTCTGTGTGCTGCAAATTCTAGAGATTAATATAGCTATGCAGTCACTGAAAGAAATTTTTCACCATCTGGAACGCAGGTCTTATCAAGGACTTGATTAGTACACTGAAGGGCCAAGGAAATGACTGAGAATTTTATGCAAGCAAAAGAACAAGCACCTCCAGCCTGAACTTTATACACCTTTTCCACTTGCTTTCATGCTCTTTTGCATGCAATTGCTCTCTGTCCCGAGAGGTGACTGTTCAAGAGAGAGTTTTAGCAGCTACTAAATAATGTGGACAAGTGTTGGACATCCTATCAAGTAACTGTCAGCGAGCAACCCACCAGAGAAGGAAAATTATTTCTGCAGTGTTTATAATGATACTTCTGTATCTGACTCCTTCATAGGATGACTAAATTAAAATCTAAATAAAAGAAAGAACAAAAATAACATCAGTCAGTTTTAGTGTTTCTCAGCTGAATTCACCCATTTTCCTTTTCTAGCGGAGTGTTGATAATTAAAAAATGTAAATGAATGGTAATAAATGTAATAAATGTAAGAGACATTAACTAAGATAAGCTCAGCTGCCTGGAGATATTGCTCATCTTTACCCCTTGTGATCAAAGACCTTTTATGTTTCTAGGCAAAATTCCATACGATACCTCAAGTCTTACCACAGTACAAATATTAAAACCATGAGTAACAGAAAGAGGACTGAAAGTGAGAATCGTTTCAGGGAGTAAACGTATGCTTACCTTGGAGGCACATTTCCTGCAGGGAGTGTTTGAGTACTATAAAGCTTTCAAATATACAAAAGGGCAGTGATTGCATCTTTCTCAAAAGAAGCAGTAATCTGAGACTAGTCAAAGAGTTTTTTCCACATGATTAAAAATTAAAAAAAAAATCGGTCCCACTACAGGCACTGCTTGTATCTAAATAATTTTTGCTACTTTCAAACTCACAAAATTCTCAGATCTTTTCCGTTCACTCCAATTAACAGTCTGCTCAAATTACTACTATACTCACATGGGTAAAGAGTATATGTACATAAAGTATGTGACAGTGTGTGTGCAACACTAAAATATTGGCACTATATAATCAATAAAAAACTGTGGAGACCTCAGTAAGGGCACTTAGGATCCCAGTGTTCAAATTCTCCATGATCATAATGGTGCTGGACTGAAAAAAAGAATTCAGTTGAGACACTTGGTGATACCAACAATAGACTTTCCAAAGATTTTGGTTATTAGCTGTCTTTTGAAAATTCAACCTACTTACTAAATTCCTTAGGAAATAAGATCTTTTGAACTCTGTCTGAGGTATTAATACTAAATTCTTGAAAATTCAGTAGCAGGTATCTCTAAAACCACATTCTGGAGATGAGACCGGATTAAAATAGCTTTCATATAAACCAGAACACTTTTCCAGTTTTGCCTTTGAAAAAATTAATGATGACTGGAAGAAGTACTTCTGTGTACAACTACACAAGAAAGGTAAGAGTCAGGTTTTTCATTCATTGATTCAGATTAAAAAAAAAATCAGCGATGAAGTGGTAAATTAAATAAATGCATAAATCTCCAACATGTTTATCTTTCAGTTACTGGAACACAGAATGTTTTGTGGCACAAGTATGATAGAGGCTGAATAGTTTAACAATTCAACTGCAATGGAAAATTATATAGCTTTTATCTTCTCCCCTCTTAAGTTGTACAACGTAACTACTAATTTGTATCACTTATTTGTGTTTCCATGAGCTGAGGGGCAATAGGCAAAAATATCAAGACACTGAGCCTGCAGGTCAGAGTAGAAATTCTCCATTTCTTTCACAAAACATTTTCACATTTCCTCAGTAACATCTCAGCACTGCTTCAGCTTGGCTTTTTTTTTGGTTTTATTTTTTGTTGGTTTTGTTGCTGTTGTTTGTTTTGGTTTTTTTTATTTCTTGATGGTGGTTTTCAGAAACTGTACATTAGGAGCTGAAAAGCAAGAAGATCACCCAGAAATTCTTTGACTTCCTTTGAGCAGGAGTGAATTTTGCAGAGGATTGCCATGCAACTCATCACAGCCAGTGCCAGAGATGAGAATCAGTCACAAATTGAGCTCCGTGCTCCCAGATACTTCACAACCTATACAAATTATCATTAATAATATCAGAATTTTTAATCCATTGATCTCAAAATTCTTCATAAAAGTTAACAGCATTCTTCCATTTACAGACAGATGTTGCAAATGCTTATTATTAACTGGTGCTTATTATTAACATGCTCCAAGGAGCATCCTGGGCCCAGAAGGGCTGCCTGCAGTGAAGCATTACAGGCTTGTTAGAAAGTCCTAGAGGGACTGAGACTTTACATATCTACAGTGGTGCACCTGTGTAAGTACGTGTCACTAGGGTGATGCAGGCTTGAACTATAGGTGAATATTAAAGAGGCGCTTTTAGGTTCCCTACAATTTATTTTAAATTCTACCATTACCAGTGTCAGACTCAATGAAATTATTTTTATTATTTATTTGGGATTTTAACATTGTAGTAATTTTATAGGAGTCACAGGGTAAATCAAGAGTGTATTAATTTTTTATATTAAATGGAAAATGAAATAAATGTATAAAAAAGCTTTAATTTTAATTCATTATGATTTTAAATTATATTGCCAAAGTTTTCCAAGTGTGTATTTTATAGTCAGCAGTAACCTTTCAAAAGATAAATGATTTAATAAATTACTTACTTTACATTTAATGTTGTGAGACAAAATATTACACAAGCCATAGAAACAACTAAAAATGGGTACTTATAACACTGTTTTCTATGAAAATATGTGTAACTGACTGATTTTTATCTTCTGCATTTTTATTTAGAAAGAGGTTTAAGACTTGCTATTACTTCCAGCTAAGTGGGGATAAAAAATCTCCACAATAGAAGCTTGTTAATTTTTGGAAAGAGATTTTGGGGCCCAGTTAATGTGAGTATTATAAAGATACAAGTTACTGATATCGTGGGTTCAAGATAGAACATGAAAATAATATTGTGCTGGACAGACTTCCAAGGATTTTTAGGAAAACAAACAACAGTGTCTGTTAAAGTAATTGTGTTCTGACATTTTCAATAACCACCATTTTACTCATCCTAGAAAACATAAAAAAACCCACCCAAACCCAAAACTAAACCTCCATGTTTTTCCCTTAAGTATCTTTCTAGGCAGGAATAATCTAGTCTCAGCAAAGTCCCTCTGGTATCTCCACTACTGTAATACACATTCCCTATTGCTTGCAGCCACAACCATGTTCAGTCAAGATACCAGAACGGCTCAGACTACAAAGTAAAAACTTTAAGAAATTGCAGAGGCTTTCTTGTAACTTGTGCAAACACCATGAAAATGTGCACAGTGTCATGCTGTCATTCAAGAGATGAGACAGGAAGGGCTAAACAGAGGAACAGCTCTGTGATCAGCTGTCCTGTCTGTAGTTCTTCTACTTAAACACAGAGACCATTCTCTTTGAGATGCAGATTGTGTTGATTTTCCAGAACCACGCTCAGGGTTTTCACTCTGTGGACCATTTCAGAAATGAGATTTTATGTAATTTTTCACTTGATCCTCCCTGAATTTTATTTGGCAGTTCAGAAGGATGCCATTCAGTCAATGGCCAAACCAAATGTCACTGAAACAAAATACTTAATGAGGCAGGGCAAGACTGTGAGATAAAGGCTGTTTTCTGGTGTGGCTGCAATGGTTGCCAGACCATACTTGAATTTAAATGATGTAAAGGCAGAAAAGGCAGGCTTGACTGTACAACTGTGCTTATATTGTTCAGCAAAAGCCCGTGGATCCCCTCCAAACAATCCACTGACCACATTCTTCTCAAAGTATGGATCATCACAAAGAAAAAAAATTATACTCTTCAGAGCATTATTTTAAAAGTAATAGTCCCTATTTTTTTAAAAGATAAATACCCAACCCCTGCAAGTCCTTTCTTCCAGGTCTGTTAATTTGACCACCCCTCTTGTGACTTGCAGCCTGATCTTCCTTTACTGTGTAGCACATTCATTGATATTTGCAGTAACTTCACCCTTCAGATCCTCATTCAAGCTTTTTTTCTGCTCTATTTCGACCTGGTAGAAGAAAAAGAGGAAGAAAATTTGTAATGAGAAAGGAAAACAAGATTCACAAATCTTCCTCAGTGGTGCTTCTTGTGCTCAGGTGAAGAAACTCTAGGTGAACTGGAAGAGTTATGAGGAAAAATAGACTGAGGATTAGGGGAAATTGGATTTTATTTACTATAAGGATTTTCATTTATATTAAGGATTAATCTAAGCAGTTCTACAATTCAGCAGTGTCACAAAATAATTTCTAGAAGAGATAATGTCACACATAGAACTCACATGATTTTATATTCATTACCATTCCCAGCTGTACCCTGAATACAAACCCACAACCAAATCTGCAGATAATAGGTGGCTTCCTAAAAGAGATTTTAAAAATGATTTGAGTTTGAAGGGACCCATAACGATCATCAAATCCCAATCACACTTCTTGAAGCAGTGCCTACCACTACCCCAAATACCAGCACACTCCTGCTGTCATCAAGCTCAGGTTCTTGGGCCAACAGATACCAATTTGTACTGGGATAGGGCCAAGGGGATCTATGTTTGGGTTCCAAACTTCCACATCTACGAAAACTCGGGAATAATGCAATGTTTTAATTCTTAAAAGAGATATTTAGGAATATCAAATACCATCTCCAGGGAATTTAAGAAACTACCAAAAATTTAATTACAATTACCAGGAAAAAAAATATTTGCCATGAGGGTCTTTTCAGAATCTCTTATCATTTCACTCGAAGAAGGCAAGGTAGGATGCCAATTTCTCTGCTGAGTATTCAGCTAAATTGCGAATTTACTGAGATATTTTGGCAAGAATATACATAGTGCACTTTCATATCTGCTCCTCTCCTTAGGGCAGGCAGAAGGAAGAAATATTTAAGCAGAGAAATAATGCAATTATTTTTTCTGCTGTAGGACTCCCACAGTAGCCCTCCCATTATGAGAGCAGCAAAACTCTCTGTTCAAACTCTCCGTATCAGCTAATTCCCAGGAGCTGGCTGTGTGCATGCTCTTCTACAGGCAACTGCAAGCAAATTTATTCCATCTTTGCTGAGGGATAATCCACTGCTTATTTGTCATGAATCAATAGCTGCACATGGGTAGCTAATGCACACAGCTTTGCAAGTGCCAAATTCCCACCTCTTTTGTCCATGGTATTTTATTTGTCTGCCCATAACTTTCAAGACAATGAAGCATGCAAAGTGGTGATTAGCACTGCTCAGTTTTACCTTGTAACTGTAGTGTGCTGAATAGTTGACCCACTTCCTCACATCAGTCTTGTCCTCAACAGAGATGGACCGAACAGCGGCTTTGGACGCAGAGGTGGTGGGCATGTCAAATTCCACATCTACATAGCGGACAAAACTGGAAGGCACTTCCCGGTCAGAGCCAAGCTCTAGGTGACAGAAAAAGCAGTGAGGATGGCCAGAAGCTGGAAAAAGAGAGTAAACAGTCATGAGAGTTGTGTCAGATGAATCAAAACACAACACCTAGGAAAAAGCAGCATCACGAAGCTGCAGGAAACTGAGAATCTCCCTAGGTGAACTAGTTCATAGCAAGTGTATTACCTGCTTCAATGTGGTTGAAGTTACCAAAGGAATTAAACAAAATGCAAAAAGGATTGCTAATCACTCTAGTATGCTTTTAGTGGGTGTATATATATATATATATATATATATATATATATACACACACACACAAGTATATATATATAAATACGTATATATATGTGTGTGTGTATATATATGTATATATACATATATATGTAAGTAAATCAGGCGCAGTAGGGTAAAGATATTTGTCCTTTTGGTTCCCTCAGTATCTGTCACATACTAAGTACATTGTGGCACATCCTGCTGAAATGTTATGAAACTATAGTAAGGAAAGGAGAAATTTGGAAATATTTGATTATTTGAAATTGTTATCCCCTTCTCAGCAGAAGAAAATTTACTGGATAAGGTTAAATAACTTTCCCATGTTCAAAAAGCAAATTTGTGCAAAGCTTCAGAATAACCATTTATTCCACACTCGGAACTCATGACAAGGTGGATGGACATTAAGGATGGCAAGAAAAGAAGGCAATGTTTAGCTCTGTCATATATAAATTACCCTTATTATTTTTTCCTCTTTTGCTGGACATCAGTGCTGTCTGAAAATAAAAGTAGGGAATTCTAGTCAAACTACGTTGGCTTTTTCTCTGACTGCTGCCAACTCCTTAAACTCTTGAGCAAGTAATTTAATGTCTCTGCCTCAGTTTCTCTATTTGCAAAATGAGGATGAAGGCCTTCACAGCCACACATGGCTTTTTGATTGAAAGGATCCTATTATCTATGTACATGTAAATGAATGTACAAGTAAATGAATGGAATCCTTGCCTGCCCTTATTATAAGCTTTAGGATTCCTGAATACTTGCTCACTAGGAAAGTTCTTCTATATACAGGTTAGCAAGGTGTACAGGACAGAGACAAGGAAGGAAGAAAGCAGGCAGAATAAAGAGAATTGGGTGGGGAAAGCCCAGTAGCTCCCACTGGGAAAAGCAGGAATACACCTGCTTAGCCCAAAGCCAGCCTTGTTAAACTGAAGCCTGAAAAGCAAGATGTGGGATTTTGAAGTATGACTTGTCCCAGTAGGATGAAATTAGGCAGTCTCTAGAGGGCTTAGACATTGCAGCATGCCACTTGACCTCTGAAATAGATCTGGAAAAAAAATTCTACTTGGTATAAGTCTGGGTAAGGATTTCATCTAGAGTCGGCATCTATTTCAAAACAGCCTAGCCAAGTTCCCTCACTGCTGGAAGGTTTGTAAATTAATGTGTGTGTAGCAAATCCAATGAGAGGCTGTGCAGTTCAGCAGAGACTAGGGATGTGCAGCACCACAGCTGGAGCCAAGTTATGAATGAATGGGTGCAGTATCAAGCATATACAGAAGCTCAAGTTCTGCAAGCATTAAAATACATCTGGCTTTTCATCAGGATTAATTATCCCAAGCAAAGTACTGACTCATTTGCCCTGGTTCTAGAGCAAGCCAGGATCTATGTTTGACAGCCCTTCCTGGCTTTTCACACGTGCACATGCTTTTTCTGGATCAAAAGCTGTGCTGCACAGCAGGCCTTCCTAGTGATCCCACCCAGCACAGGAGAGCAGCAGCCCCAGGAGCTCTCAGGGAGATCACAGTGCCCTCCAGCACTGCAGTACTTCTGCTTCTGGCCATTTCTTGAGCTTGGCTGTGGTGGGCACAGCCATGGTGGCAGTGCAATTCAGCATCTGTCACGGGGCCCTTCGGTGACACAGCACTACTCTCTGGTACTGCGTTATGAAGATGCCTTAAACTGGCTCCAAAAATCTGTGTTCAGCACTCAGTACTGGCAATCAACCCCCAGTCTCAGGCTCCCCATCCATTCATATCTCTGTTCACACTGTCACCACTCTCAGCAGACTCTGCATTGTAATCCTCCCTACTCATCTGCTTTGTTATGCTTTTCCACTCTAGTTTGCTGTGGGTTGCTCCCTCCTTCAGGCTGGAGAACACCAGCTGCCCAGGAGTGGCTCTGTGCTCTGGTGCAGGCCACATCCACAGCTGCAGAATGTGCTGCAACACTTCAGAGCTTGCATGTGCTCAGCTGCTTTTGAGGTGGATATGTGTGAAGGTATCACTGGGAAGTGTTGAACTGGGCTTGAGCACACTGCATGCAGTGTGAGAGAGCTGAGCTTTTACACTCTTCATAATTTCAACTGGACACTTGGTAACATCCCACCCCCCCCAAACTGCATAAAAATTATGGACATTAATTTACACCAGCTCAGTGTGGTAGGTAACAGGAAAGAAACTCCTCCACTTGAAGCTACTGCAAAATTACCTAGTCCATCAGTGTTCATTACTGTCCTGAGCATGAGGCTCAGAGGCACCATCTCTATAGACTGTTCAACATCCTCATTCAGACCTCTACAGACTGTTCAACAGGCTCATTCAGAGCTCCTTCTCTAATGGACAGGTACCCTTCTTAGTAAAAATCAGGAAGAATCAACACACTGCTTTTGTTTTGCACGTATTTCCTTGAGCTACTACCAGTTTGTTCTGACAATCAAAAACCTGGTAATTCATATATATGCCAGTGTAACTGTGATTGGAGAGAATCTGTTCCAAATGACTCATGACACTCCAAATGTCCCAACATGTTTGGGTTAAAATATATAATTTACTTCAGAAAGCATTCCAGGCAGCATGCCTGGGATCCACAGCCAAACTAGAGAAAAGTTCAAATCCAGATCCAAGGCTCTGCACAGATGTAGATCCCTGCTTCACAGAAAGAGTGTTTTCCCACGATCAAAGACTATTTGGCTTTCTTCCTACTATTCTACTGGTGGATTAAAAAAACAAAACAAAACAAAACAAAACAAAACAAAGCAAGCAAAACAACAACAACAACAACAACAACAACAACAACAACAACAACAACAACAAAACATGTGAAGCCCAGCCAACAGCAACTGGAGCTGTAAATAGCCAGCAAACAGGCATTCTTCATCAACTCTTTTGTTAATATTAATTTTAAATATGAGACAGGCAATAAAGTTTACTGAGCTGTAAAAACTGACGAATATTTGCTATTTGGATGTCAGCGATGTGCTCAGTAGAATCCAGTCTACATTTTTTCCTTAGGTCAAATCATAGTCAGAGTATGCACTGTCCTTCATTTGTCACATGCTTTTCAATGTTCAGTCATAAGCAGATACTTTGGCTACAAAATATTACAGACAGTGCTGATAACACTGTCTCCTAGAGTGAGATGCCAAAGGGCCCCATCCAATTAGAAAGCACAGAAAGAAAAAAATTGAGATAAGAGTGCAAAGCTGCTGAAATAATTCTTAACAATCTGGGTCCTTAGGATGCTACAGCCTGCATACAAGCAGTGAGCTTGGTAGGGACATGCTCTCCTGTGGATGGCAGGGCTGGGGGTCATGCCCCTCACCTCAGCACAGAGACTGCACCAGTCCACATTCAGGGAATGGAGTGAAGCACAGGAGGTCCAGCTGCCTATCTGGAAACCTCTGGAGTTCTGGGACTGTGTTTGCAAGGGACTGTGTCAGAACACACACTGTGGATGAATAAAGAGTCCCAAAATGTGTGCCTACATATATACCCCTATGAGCATGTCTGGCAGACAGGCACATGTGCTGGAGCACCTATGCAATGCATATGCCCCAAGTGGTGTGGACTGTTGTGTGGCCTCTGGAGGCAGGTGGAGCTGCAGGCTGTGGCCACCTGCAGCACTTCCCTCAGCTCCAGTGTGACTCCTAAGCTCCAATGCCACTAGCTCTCTCCGGCTCTGGAGTCCCAGGCATCAAAGCAGTTCTTTAGCAGGCCAGATATTTACAGAAGACCCAGAGTGCTCTTAGAAGTGAGTTACAAGTATCACAGTAAGAGAGTATAAAGTGTGAGTCAGTGGAGTAGTTTTATGCTTAGTGCTTGAGAACTGAATCATTTATAACAACTTTGCAAATACATGAAGCTGGGTTATTATATGACTTGTGGATAGGGCTAGATACAGCCAAATGTGCACAAGGCTGGCAGTTAGATCCCACATGAGTATCACCTGGCCAAAAGCATATGTTGTCCCTCAGGCAAATTTAAAAAGGAGTGGGAATGAATGCTTCTGAGTACCACTTAGATATCTCTTTGTTTGCCATGTACTTTGAGAAAGGAGAACCATGGGATGAAGTATCACCAATAAACAGAAGTAGTCCCTGAAGGGCAAGGTCAGATTTAAACTACACTTGGCCTGCCCTGTCATCACTTTGGGATTCCCTCCCTCTCACATACCTCATGTGTCTTTGCCACAACAGTGCTTCCAAGGCTCTTCCTTTCCCTGAAATTACATCTGATCTATCAGAGGGGTGAGGACACTGTCTTCCTCTCAGTATGTAAACAAATACCAACTGCCCTGCGTTTTGCATGGTGACACTGATGGATAGATGCTCTGTGGCAGGGGTCCAACAGCAGCAACAAATCTGTAATGTATTTCCTTCCCCCTGTCACAGTGTATATACAATAATGAGTCACAATGGTAAAGAAGGAAACGAGAAGCACAGATCAGTAGCTCCCTCAGAGTAGCAAGACTGAGGCAACATCACCTTGCAGCAGGCAGGAGAAATATGGGTTTAGTCTTGTTTCCTACTGGTATGTTCTGTGACTGTGTTAAAGTCTGAGGGCTTTCATTTCCTCAGCTGTGATGTCTGTATGGTACACTGAGGTCTTTGGAGAGAAGATGCCACAGAAGGCCCAATTTCACAGCATCTCATTCCCAGAGCCCATGCAGATGGCATATTGAGATTTTCCTCACAAGCATGTTATTGCTCATAAACAGGCTGGTTAATTTTTCATTGCTGTATTTCTCTCAAGTTTTCAAGCTCTGTCTTCTTACACCTTAGTCTACAGGAAACCTGGAGCCTTCCCTTTTGTCAGTGATATCCCTCCAAATTTGTATCCGGTGGTGTAAACTAGTGTCCTTAGGCTGAAACATGACCCAGAAGATCAATACACTTGGATCACTGTTTTGCTGACACTGTAAGCCAAATTCAGCAAAAACATACAGAGAGTGCCAAACCTGGTATCACAGTGAACTTTCTTTCAGGGAACACTGAATACAGAAACTCTCCCAGTCACCCAGATGCATTACTACGGCATTCATACTGAAAAGCTTCATCTGTAAAAAGCTATTCTAGATCAGAGAGCTCGAGAAGAAGAATTCACTACAAATAAAAATAAACCTGAGTTGTCCAGCTTTACTGTGCACTGTGGATGACAGGCAGCAAACAGAATGACTGGCAGAAATGGCCAAAGGGAACAGTAGCTTGCCTACATTATTTTAATATTTAATTATGACTGTGTTACTAGAAATGCAAAGCCTTGGGACAGAAATAAAGATTTGGAATAGAAATACAAAGTGGGTTTCATGTCGGTATTCTCTGTTCAGATTTAAGCTGTAATTCTCTTTATTGATTAAAGAAACATAGCCACAAAATGGTGTTTGGAAATGTCTATTTTTCTTCTAACGGTTGAGCAATGTCTTCTGTTCTCTTACAATTCCCATTTCAGATAATTCAGAGGCATTAATTGTGGCATATGCATTGAAATATATAGCACTGGGCCAGTATGCTTGGCAATGCATGGAAAAGATACCAATTGTGCTGGAGCACATTTATCCGATTCTGTCATTCAGTCTTGTAGCACAGAATATTGCTTTTGTAAGTTTCGTGAAAAAGCTCTGCTTCCAATAACAGTACTGAGCACACAGATCTTTGATACCTAGGTTTCATAATCAGAGAATCACAAAACCAATTACTGGAAAAGATATTTAAGATCATCAAGTCCAACCATTAACCTAGCATGATTCTAGTCTACCACTAAACCATTTCCCTGAGTACTACCTCTTTTAAATACCTTCCAGCAGAGACAGAATGCATACTTTTGCATCTAGAAAACCTAAAACTGTTTTTATCATTAGCTATATCTGTACTATACATAAAACTATTACAATGAATGGTCAGACAAATACTTCATGCAACTAAGTTAAGCTTTTTGGTGTACTACAGAGGATGATAAATCTCTCACCATTTAAACTCAGTATTTCCTATCTTTCAAAATACATAACATGTTTTAGCTTATGTCTGCAGAGATGGCACGTGTCACTCACCTGAGTTTTTGTCAGGCAGTCGGTTTATCCTCCATACAATGGAATTAAAGGCATGCTCGTACTTGGCAGTTCCCAAAGTTACTCTCATTACTGGCTCAGAACCAGACAGACTGGTTGATCCAAAAGTGGCTCCCTTGTTCACCTTGGCTTTCAAAGATTTCTCCCCCAGGACACTCTCCCTGCGGAAGTTCTTCACCCACTCACTTGGCACAGGGTAACGGATCATCACGTTTTCACAAGGGACCTGAGTTAAAGGGTCATGATTGGAAGAGAACCCCGTGGACATCATCAGCCAGCTCTGCACCTCCACCTCAGCACCATTGATGCTGGCAGCTGTCCTCAGAGTAAAAGGCAAAGTTTTCTCAGCAAAGACAGTCCTGAATCTCATCAGTTCAAACCGACAGGCATCCAAGGGGTTGAACAGGATAATACGGGAGTTATTAAACATATCCTCATCCACACAAGAATGGAATCGGCAGCTGTATAATTTAATCCACTTAGTGGTAGTAGTGGGCATAATATCCTGTCTTGCAACTATTTCATTCCCTTTAATCAGGATATCATTAAGACCCAGTCTGCATTCTGCCAGACCAGAAAGGAAGCTGAGAACATAGATATGAGTCAGCACACTGTGCTGGAGAATCACACTATCTCCCTTAGCCAAGATGCCATGAAACTCATCCCTCACATCCACAGTGATTTCTTCTTCTTGATAATTCAGTCCCACTGTGCTCAGATCTGTTGATGAAGCTGGCAAGTTCATTAGTGTATCTTGCACAGCAGTGATGAAGCTAAGGAAGTCTTCATAATCTGTAGTCCCAAGCTTGATAATTTGCTCTCTCTCTGCAGTGTGTGCAATGGCAGGCTTAGGCTGATACTTCTTTTTCTCCTTGTATGTTGTGCGATCCAACCGCACGCTGTGTATCCTTCCATTCTCATCATAGTTCTGCAGTTTGCGCTCTGAAATCTCATGATTTATTTCAAGTTTGAGTTCCCGAAAAGGCTTCTCTAGTCCCTTCTCATAAAAAAGCTGTATACAGCCACTGTTGGTTAGCTTGACATAGATTGGTCCCCAGTGCCTGGATGACATAATGTTCTTCTTCTCTGGGATCCTCAGCATCATTGGCCATCCATCCTTTGGCTGAGCTGGTACCAGGTTAAATAAAGCTGCATCCAGATCATATGGCATCATGGGGTCATCATCAGGCAACGTAGGACTACTCACACGATCTGGGTCTCCAATCTGGAGCTGTTTGAGCTGCTCTACAGCATCCGTGTGGGTTACAGTTTTGTTTGCCTCATGGAAACTGATGGTATCAGGCTCTTGGTGGAAAATAATAAGAGAGTCTATGTGGCTTTTGCCTGGAGCACTGGAGACAGAAGAACTTTTGGAACGCCTCTCTCGCTCCTCAAAGAATGAGCTGAATGGATTGATGGGTGAGGGTTGGACATCTCGAAGAGATTCATCCAGAAAGGGATTAGTAGCACTCCATGGTGGTGTTTCGACAGAAGGCAACTTGGTTAAAGAGGAGAGGTCTAGTTTTTGAATTTTGGCGAAGTCTCCCAATGTGCTTTTAGGACGTTCTCTTTTCTTTAAGGATATAGTGTGATTAAAGTTAACATCTGGAGCCTGTGTTTCTGCAGGTGGGGTATCTGTTTTCAAGGGAGAAAGGCTCTGTGGTGAAAAACTGACTTCATTGTCATCAAAAGTCACCCAGCTGGGAAAGCGAACTGTGGTTGGGGTAGATGAATGGCCATTCATGGAGGTGCTGTTCAGCTGCCAGTTGACAGCCTCCATATCTATCTCTTCATCTTCCTGGAGGGACGAGGAATTGTCTTTAAAAAAAGAGGGGAGGGGAGGAAATTTCAGCTAATTATTCTGAAGTTACCTAGTTCTCTCCTCGTAAAAACTCCCAGAGTCTGCACACTCAAGGAAGGCTATTTATATGATGGGCAAGAATAATCAAGATAGTCAAACAGATAAGACAGTCAAAAGACTTGGCTAAAATGCTGAGGAGTCTGACAAGAATTAATTAAAAGATACATAGCTGAACACAGAGGAGGAATCCAGAAATAAGTATTAACGGAATGACAGCAGCGATTATACTGATCTCAGCCCAACATAATGATGTAAAGGAGAAATCACATGTCAGGGTGATTTTTTAAATCTTCCCTCTCTAAACTTTCAGGATGCATTTCTCCTCTACAGTTTTCTTCTGTTATTTGCCTGGAATGTTCCCTCACTTTTGTTACAATTTTCTTCCCTTTTCTATCCACATACCCTTTGCTCTAGAGAATAATCCAGTAGGAAGAGAAATGAACATTGAGGAAGAGCACATCTCCAATCTGTCCCCACATACTTGTCTGTGCATTTGATGTTACCACAAAAGCACATGAGGTATGGTGACGGCACTGTAAAAGGTGCCCAGGCATGATTTTTACCCAGGATGTGTTCAGTAAAGAGACTCTTTGTTTTTACCCAGTGTGCAAGAGTCTGACAGTCCTTGGATATCTCTGAAACATCTCTCGGAGAAGCTGTGATCTAGAGATGTATGTTAGGATAAGGAAAACCACGTTTTCGATTTGTGCGGTGGAAGCTGTCCTCATCCTCTCGCAGGACACAGCACTTTTGACTGCTATTTTCCTAGTCTCAGGCTCTGCCAAGACAACTTGTAGAAAACTGTATCACAGTGCGCTATTTCAGTCCCAGCTCTTCCCAGGATTGTTGTAGTGGTAATAAGGTGTTTTCTAAAATGAGCACAAATTCCTAGTGTTAAGCGATTTAATGATTTTCTTTCCATTTTCTTCCTACTGAGTTAATGAATCAGAGTGCTCCAGCCAGCATGAAATTTTTTATACTCTCTAGCTGCATCATATTTGCTCTACATGACACAGCAGTGCTGGCATTTGTGCTTTTTGCTTCTCCTAGACATCCTATGTTTTACACAAGTTACTGTTCTTCTGTACAAGGGAGAAGTAAATGTAAAATGTAGCATTGTGGTATAGCTGTACACCTGTGATTTGAGCATAATTTACAGCAACAGCAACAACGACAACAACAACAAACTATTTTAAGTCATTATTTAAATTGCCACCCATTCCCAAAAGAGATTAGTTTGATTTCCATTCTGCCTCAAACACAACAGACAATTTGAATTTTAATTTCAGCTACCATTTAGAATATGAAATAGGGAATATTCATAATAGCAAAGTGCTGCCATGAGCTCATTACAATGTCTTGGCTAAGTTGATATTCTGGCCGTCTCATTCCAGCAATATGTGCAACCTTCTGATCTAAGGACAAAACACATCAACCACATTCTTAGGGTTATTACACTTGAGAATCATATATGAAGGTGAATGATACCAATTTGTTTTCCAAGCCACAGTAATACAAAGCAATAACAAGAACAGACAGCTATTAGAGACTACCCACGCATTGCAAAACATATATGAAAAGAAGTGCCGTTGTCTCAGTTTCTCAGATTTTCTTCTCTACCCTGCCATCTCACTCCCAGAGTGAGCCTATCTGTAGCCCCTGCTACTGGTCACACCCCAAGTGCAGTGGTGGATTATTTATCTGCTGAAGTACCACCACCAGGCTATAAACAGATTGGGGGAGGGGGGAACAACAACCCAACTGACTATTATCCACAATCACACCCTGAGTGAGAAAGTAATAAAGAACCCAGGAAGAATAATCTGACATTGTTCTGATCCTCAGTCCACACCAATATGTTGTCTATGCCGTCTCACATCTTTCCAGGACTTTTGGTCCAGCATGCAGCACCTTGAGGGAAAGGTTTTATGGTATTTCCAGGAAAACATTGCCTGTTTCTTTTAGGGATTCCAAAATTCCAGTGTTTGTAAGATCTGGATTGCTCACGAGCATACCACCTTTTCTTAGCTGCAATTATAATTTCCCTGTGACAAGGAAAGAAAGCTTTGGTTCTCTTTAATGTTTCATCTTTTCATTTTTCTATTTGGCTAAACCACAACCTCTTGATCACCAACACGCAACAGGTTGCAAGACAGATTTGTAAGCATTCCTCAGACTTTTGAATGTCTCTGCAAGTTCTGGCATGGAGAAGAGGTGATTACTCACACAGGCCATGCCCTCTACTCTTGCTGCTGAAAACATTACATGCAAAAATTTAACAGCAATTTAGTTCTCCAACATGTTAAACTGCTAGTACAAAAGTTAGGTTTTATGGTGTAGCTAAGAGTCATTTCAAAATCACCACAGACTAAATAGGCAGCAGGAGAAGATGCAAGATGAAAGACTGAAGACACAGATCTGATCTCTGCGGTTTTCTCTTGTTCATTCTCCTCCCACTTGACTGACTTCTCAGGTCATGTTGAATGGATTAATACTTAGGTAACTTTTCAATTCATAATACTCTGCCAAATCGCAACATTTCTTTGAACACAACGGTCTAAATTTAGGCCGCATAAATCTGACCTGCTTAAACCTAGGGTAGTTTTATCCCAAATCCATAGTACAGTAGTACTACATAGACTGTTGCCAGTAGTGGCTTAGTGACTGCTTAAATACAATGGCTGTTGCTTGCTTAACTATTGCAAATTCATCCTAAGTCCTAAAAAAAAGTTTAACTGTCAAAAGAAGTTAAATCATCTGAAGCTACAAAGACGTTACATCATGGAGCTTCCAGATCTATTTAAAAGACAATGAATTTCATGTAGGTTCAATTGATTTATCCCCACGAGTCTCTATAAGAACTGCTATATTTCATTTTAAGTGTAAGCCACCATGTAGATACTAAACTGAAGATGAAATACAACAAAATTATGACTCAGCCCTCATAGCTAGGTTGCAGCAGCCCTTATACTGCAAGAAAACTGTTGAAAAGGACAGTCTTCTATGTACTAAAAGGATGCTGGAAGTTTTTGTTGACCATTATTTTTGTTTTCCCATTGATGTTTTGACTCTTTCTAACAATTACCTCTCAACACAGAAGTCTGTGCTTATGGGAAGGAAGGATTACTGTATTTCAGGCATTTGTGCTTACAATGATTCACTGCCCTGAATTATTTGCCTGGAGTCTCCTCCACTCACACCACCCTTGCTGCTTGGAGAAGGAAAAGAGCATCCCCCCAGCAAACAAGACTGAACTAACCATGAAGACACTGGTTTCACACTACCAGAACATCAGTAGTTGCAGCTGTAAGTCTCATTTCACTATGCAGGAAGCTGTCAATTATTTTCCTGTTCTCTGTTTATTCAACTGGAGAAACTAATTCAATCAGAGCCTTTTCACTTGTCCTTGAATAAAGAAAATGTTCAAGATAACAAAATTAGTTTGCAAGGTAGAACTTTCTTGCATTTAATTTAAAAATACTCAATATTTTTATTGTGTCATGTTTATTGATTAGTTAAAACTCTGGTTCATAAAAAAATTCCGTACCACCAGTGTGTCAGAAATGGCATGGAATAACTGAAAAAAATATTTCAGCAATTCATAGTCTGTGTACAGTGAACTCCCCTTTCTCTTGTACAGATTTTGGCTGCAACTACAGTTCTATAAAAGTTCCTTACTTGTTCTTCAGTCTGTACTATGCAGTGCTCTAAGAAATGAGAACTCATCTGGTTAGTCTGAAGACAAAACCAAGCACCTGTGACACACTGTGCACAAAACTGATAAATTAGATTTGTGCAGAAGATATCCATATTCAGAAAGTGTTCTTTCCAGATGTACTGCTTAGTTTTCAGCCTCTAAACACTTAGAAGTTAGTGTACTAATACTCCTAGACAGAATTACACTCAGGAACAAGCATACAGCCTCTCCAAAAATTGCCAAAATATTGCAGCCAAGAGAGATATATAGCTTTAAATTTAAGTGCTTGTATCTCAAATTCATACCAATTTATCATTTGAACAGTAGACTCCAAATTAGACATGGTTCATGTAAGTAATGGATAAGGTTGTTAGTGTCTGGAATAAACTGTTTCAACCTTAGATGAGGCAGGACTTATGTGTTAGAGGCAGTTACTTTTAAAGGGAATAAAATTCTAGTCATAGCTAGAAAACATTTCATACTCCAAGTAAAAGCACTGCTTATCACTTAAACATAGCTTGTTTCTTGGGGTTTTCTTCAGTAAAGATGGCTGCTCTAAAAAAAATCAACATAAACACTTTTTGTTCTCTTTACATACTTAAGAGTGGAGTTGAGTATGTAAATTTACCTTCTCTTTACATACTTAAGCCTCTTCTCTTGTGTACCACAACAAGTGAATGGGTCCCAGAACTTTTGTAGAAGAGGCTTTTTGATTTAGCCCATTTCAGAGGCACAGATCGAGAAAGCACCTGAAGATCAGTCCATGTGTTTCCATTAGCTGGCCAGAAGGTGGTACATTAACACTGATACAATTGGAAGAAGTGTTCAAGATTTTTAAAAGATTTAGACAAGACTATGCCTGTTCAAAGAATTCACATGCTACATGTGACATAATACTATTTATTTATAATTAGAGCCAAGTTGTGAACAGATCTCATCCAAGTAGTGGAGAAAAGATTAAAACCTCCTATTCTACCTGAGAACTTATTTCTATTAAACAAACAGGTATATTCATAAAGTCAACGTCGTAGCAAGTAAGCATACCTACATGATTCATTACAAAGCACCTTAGTTTCTACCCCTGAAGACATGGCACAGATATGACTGACATATTTTTACCACTATGTCATCTAACTGTGTTCTCAGCAAGGTGTGCTCAGCCCAGAGGCTACCAAGACAGTGACTACACCCTAGGATTAGTCACTGTTACTGCCACGGGAATACTTACACTCCCAGTTTAGGTAGGCAAGATAAAGCCTGTGTGTGAAGGGACAGATCAGAGCCGGTAGACACCAAGCTGAACCTGTTTCAGCAGAGAGATCAAGAAGAGAATGAGAGATTCTCTGCAGAAGAATGAATCATGCTACTTCATCTTTCATCCAAAAGGAGAACAAGGAGCAAATGAGAAGAACAAGATATGCACAACATTTTTCAAAAGCGGTTCCTTTAAAAGTACTTCAGCAAAGATAAATGAAGAGAATTTTCCCTGATGTACTTTGGACTTCACAGATGTCCGTCTCTCTCTCTGATTTTAATCCACAGTACATACAACATATTCTTCAACAGTGGAGCTGCCACTGAGATTAGAGTATTGACCTCATGAAGAAATGAGAGTGAAAAAGGAAAGAGAAATGTGTCTGCAAGCCCAGGATGCTTCATGAAGTTGGTATCTGGCAAGCAGAATAAATATGTAGCCAGGCCTATAAACGCAGACCATCCCACTCCATCTTGGAGGAACTGATGCTACCATCCACTGAACAAGCTCTATTTTGCAAAAGGCAATCACATAAATCTCTCGTACATAGACAATGTTACCTCCTTATGCTGTAATTTTCAAGCAATGTATGATGACCAATAATAAAATACAGAGGTTTGCAGATCTTGAGTCTTTGTCTTGAGTACTTGAGGTAATACCACATGGAACAAGCCTGACATCTGCAGTGCCAGACTGCAGGTGGAAATGTGCCAGCTATGGGATCCACTCAGAACCTGGGGTCCCACTCAGCAGCATAACCTTTGATAGCAAAGCAACACACTATGGTCTCATGCATTCAGTTATGGATTCAAATGGCTGCTGCAGGACTGCATACGTGTGAGGTCTGACCCTGCTGAATAAATGTGAGAAATGTTCCCACAGCCATACGAAAATCCAAGGCAAGAGACCATCACGTGTGTTAAGTGGCTGAAACACTCTGAGTTTGCTATTACCAGTACATCAGTTCAGAAACAGTACTGGTAGGGACCACAAATGGTAGTATCAGCTGATGACAACTTGGTAGTCAATGCAAAATAACTGGTTCTCTGATCCCTAGGTGGGCAGTTCATGCATGGCTGAAGCCAGCGTCACTCCAACTATCTGCTCAATCTTGCGCTGATTCTTTAGCAAAAAAAGACAAGTCAGTACACAGGGATGTTGAGTAAGCCTGTACCACTGCTCAACCCACTGCTTACAAAAATAAATACTGCACATCATTCAGGAAGAGACAGGATATTTTACATCTTCAAAATGCACTACTGCAAACACTTCTGGCTCCTCCCAACATTCAAAAATAGTAGCACTAACTTCCTCATTCCTGTGCCCAAGGCATTTCCCAGGATCAAGTTTTATATCATATCAAGTCAGCAGCTCACATCCTGTCTGCCAGATATGTCTGCATATCTCAGGTCATGCAGTCAAGAGGTAATCTCATATTTATACACTACCTTTACCCTGAGCAGTATCAAAATGATTTACAAGTTATGTCATTGCTGATATTTAAAAAAAAACAACAAAGACCCACTTAGAAATTTCTAATATAAGATTCTGTGGAAACTTCAATTTCAGTTATGTATTTTAATAATTTAGTTAACTGGTGAACTGTGAAGACAAATGTGTTTCACAGACAACACAGCTGATACATAGCTATAAATTATGGAAGATAGCAGTGCTCAACTTTTGCCTAACACTAATACTTTTCACCCCTGTAGCTTGTTATGTAAACATTTTCTGTTTAAAATGCAGAGAAGACCATGTAATTGCATAAGAGTAGCCAGTTTGGCCAGTTCTTCTTGACTCAAAGCATATGTGAGCTCCAGGCTACAGGGAAGTTTTATGAGCTAACAGGTGAGGTGCTCAATGCAAAAGTAAGAAGACTTATAACAAAGTCACGTGTATCTGAATTTGTTGTGTTTTTTTTTAATTTTGGAGGGATTTTTGAAACGTAACACAAAGGACTGAAGGTAACTAGCCCAAAAAAGTTTAAGAAAACAGAAGGACACTGTGATCTACGTGCAATGCCTGACCCACATAGATATCACTGAAGATGCACCTGCCAGCTCAACACCCACACCCTCAATAAAAAATATTAATTAAAGGTGCCTGAGAAGCAGGATGATGCAAAGGATATGACACAGAAATGGGCTACAAGTCTTAGGTGCTAATCTGAACCATATGACTGTCTAAGTGACCTTCAGCTAGCAATTTAGGGCCTCTGCTCCGAAAGTTTTCTGTCTGTAGCAAAGCAAAATACTGATGTAATGGGAAGTGTTAATGGTTATTGCCATGTGTGTTTGATAAATAGGCTATCGTAAGTCATGTGAAAGCATGTGGGTTTTCTAGGAACCATACAGGATAAAGAGAATAAGGAGGGAAGCTCCTGTAGGGAATATAACAATTGTAGAGAATAGGAGCTGTGGCCCTTGGCTGAGCAAAACTTAACTTATGTGTCTCAAGGTAGTTCTTTGTGCACTGGCCATTGCAAGCAAGTGTATCTGGATGAAAACAAAAAGAAAGGTGGACAAACTGGAGTAAACAGCTAAGGCTCAATGCGTACGTACCAGACTGGCTGTGAACTGCAAGGAGAAGTGCTGGGCTTTTGCTTCGTCCTGTTTGCTCCTCCCATAGACTGAGAAACAGGGTACTGTCCACACTATTCAGAGGAAAGGAGGATTCCACCAAAAAATACTGGAGGCAAGTGAAAAAGGCTTATCAAGACCTTGGAAAAAAATGCTTGCAGATCATGAAACATGCTTCTTATAGTCAGAGAGGCACCACTGTATTTGGCTATTGCTCTGTTATTGTCTCCAAAAGTCATACTGGGCTGTTGCTGAGGTGGTTGCAGGGTTGAGTCAGGATGCTGCATTGCTGGTTTTTGCCTCTTGAGGACTTTAAAGATGTGTTTTGGATATATGTTAAGCATGACAATTTGGAGAGAAAGAACATAGTAAGAATAAACATTCCCACTACTGGTAAACTAATTCCAGCCTCCTTTACAGTGACACTGATCTCAGTTTTTGCCCATCCAAAAAAAAAAAAAAGTGATGCTATAGGGGTTGTCTTGGAGAGTTATGAAAAACACAGCTGTGCTGTCAGAGTTTGTGCATGTCCTGCCAGTCTGGTAAGCACAACTGTACCATCAACAACTTTACCCAACTTTGGAAAATAACAGTGTTGACCCAGCTCACCCATTGCATACATGTAACAAAAGGACTCCCAAAGAAAGTGGAAGACATAAAACTTGTCAGCTTGTTCATCCAAATAAATTTTATTTGTCCTGCTACACAGCCCTCTGTCCAAGTCTGAGAGTCTTGTTATCATCCCGTGGTGTTATCAGCATGTCATCTCCAACCTCAAGGCAGCTGTTGACCAGCCTGGGAGGCTGCTGTGACAGACTGGCTTGTTTTATGATATACTGCTGTGATTGATGAGGCCATTCCCCCTTTTCCACACTCGTCTGCTCCAGGCCTGAGACTCCCTTAGCACAACCAGTCCAGGCTCCCACCATAAAACCCCAGCTGTTGTGCAGCTACTCACAATTGCAGGAAATCAACAGAACCAAATACTGGGCTGTTGCCTATCTTATGTCATTTGGAGTTCTGTTTTTCCTTTTTGTATGTATGTGTGTAGCTGCCACTGTACACAGGATTATTCAGGGTCACTCCACAGATGCAGCTAAACAGAAATGATCCAACAAGCAATTTTTTCCTCCCTCTCTTGGACCATGTTGGTGTGATTACACTGAATGGGAAAAGCATGGGACTCTGTTAAAGTGTGAAAGTTTGAGCAAAAGTGACCCATACAAGAATGAATAGGAAGATGTAACTCATGTTATCACAGCACTGCGGTGAGAAGTGAAGAAGAAACCTACACTTCAGTCCTCTGTGCTAATTTTAACTTCCCATTTTTCCATCTTTAACAGGCATCTTCAATCCAATTCCAGCTGGAGGCAAAACACAGAGTATACAAGGTCCAAATTTCTGTATGCTAGTCCTGAATAACTTCTATCTGACAACTGATTTCTTTTATAATTTTTAAGTTTTAGCAACCCTCATCACCATCTGGTCTTAGCTGCATGTCCTATTTCATCTCCAAATGATGCTCACCAATTCCTTTGTTGGGAATGCAGAAGGGAGGAACAGGGAATCCTGAAAATTTCTGTCCTGAGGAATCAGAAGTAGCAATCAGGCAGGGTGCTAGGGCTGAATAGAGTGGAGTTCTGATAGTGTCAGGACAATCCTTGTACAAAACACCACAGAAAGCTAAGTGGATATAGACTTCTGCATTCTGGAAATGTGGAAGGAACCTAACAGATCTCTTCAGGGTACAGGACAAGATTAGGGAATAAGAAAAAAAAAAAAAGGCATGGCTAGTGTGATAGGAAGCCTCACTGCCTCTATCACCGAACTTCGTAGCTGGTTTGGTGGTGGCGCTGGAGAGACAAGAGCTGAGAACAGAATGTGACCAATGCGAAGGAAAACAACAGGGCCCCCACAGCTGCTGTACCCTGTAAACAAAGCTCAGCTTTCTGAAGGGCCATGTGAGATTTTGCAGAAGAGTCTTGAAAGAACTGAGGTCTGCCCAAAGGAAACAACAGGGAATAGAGAAATGAGGAATATGGGATAGTAAGATGAGGAGTTTACTGAGCTTAAACAAAAGGTACTCAGATGATAAAATACGTACTTTAGTATGTTCCCACAAAAATATCAAATGAATATTCAAGAAATAAATGGGCAACACTTAATCAAAATACTCGATAGGACTGTCTTACATAGTGGCACTGACTGGTGGAGGAGATTTGACAGGAGTTACCTAAGAAGAACAACATTGCTATGGACAAGAATGACTGCTCAGTTCACTGGTGAGCATTCTATTCTAACATTTCAAGAGCTGATCATGTCCTAGGAAAAGAGATTTTTTTTTTCTTCATGAGATAATGCTGCAAAATTGTTTCAGTATGTTATGAAACTAGAGGTGAGAGAATTTTTTTTTTTTTTGTCCACTGGTCTATTTGGATAAAGGACTTAGATATAATGTCAGAAATAGCTGTGAGATGAGAAAGTACCACCAGTGGACTTCCACTAGGTTAACAAGTCTAGAAGAAATATCTAAACTAATTTAGGAATGTAATGCATTCTGATATTTTGCAGTGCATCTCTTCAATTTGCAGATCTGTATCACTCATCTAGGTCACATCAAGGTCAAATGGTGCAAACAAAAAGGCCAGTCATGTGGACAAGAATATGCACCCTATGAAAAGGTTTGAATTTAACTTCTTACATGGAATAGCATTTCTTGTAGGCTTTGTTCAGAAACACACATAAGAGCACTTGAAGTCGTGAAGGAGAATTCTGTCTTCCCACTGGCTCCAGGAAAACATGTTTCTGCTTGAGACAAGACATGAGAATGTACTGGGAGTATGTTTATTTGAACCAGAATTTTAATGCTCTAGAAATGCTGATGGCTTGCAAGATTAAATCCTGTATTTACTAACTCAGCAGTATCCTCCCCCGTAAATTTCTCCATCATCACCACACCACAACATAAGGAGGTAACTCTAGAAAACAAGGTATCTATCGACACTTGGCAAAGCTGCACTCGAGTTCTCCGAGCTGGATCTAAACAAAACTGTTTCTTGGGGGCAACTCTAATGATTTTGGATATGAAAACTGGTTCACCCATAAAGCAAATTGAAACACACATCTCTCATTATATGATCTGAACAGCTGTCAATTGGCAGCAGCCTGACTGTGCAGCAATAAAAACCATGCCACAGTTCTGCGGGTGAGCCAGTCTCCTCGTGAATAGTTTCAGGATGCATCAGGAAGCAATTACCAAATCCCAACAAAACCTAGTTATGACCCCTCTCCTTCTTCACCGACTATCACTCAGGAGAAGCCAGAATTACTGTTCTCCTATCTTCCCTACAGTTAAAACATAAATTAAGGGGGTATTTTTTCCCCCTTTTAAACTTTTAGCCCCGTTCAATCTCTTTGTGCCGAGCCTTTTGTCTTCGGGAAGAGGCTATTTCGCTGGAAGCCGATGGAAAGGCAACTGTCCGGCAGACAATGGAGCTGTCTGCAGAGCAGGCGCTGCGGATCGGAGAGCGGGATGGCTGAGCCAGAGGCATTCCCGGCCCGTTGCCATAGCAGCGGGGTGAGCGGGCTGCCCTCCCCGCCGGGCTCCCCTCCCCGGCCGCCGGGGCTGGGTGTCCGAGCAGGGAGCCCGGGGCTGGGTGTCCCTGCAGGGAGCCCGGGGCTGGGTGTCCGAGCACGGAGCCCGGGGCTGGGTGTCCGAGCAGGGAGCCCGGGGCTGGGTGTCCCTGCAGGGAGCCCGGGGCTGGGTGTCCGAGCACGGAGCCCGGGGCTGGGTGTCCGAGCACGGAGCCCGGGGCTGGGTGTCCGAGCACGGAGCCCGGGGCTGGGTGTCCCTGCAGGGAGCCCGGGGCTGGGTGTCCGAGCACGGAGCCCGGGGCTGGGTGTCCCTGCAGGGAGCCCGGGGCTGAGCCCAACCTTCGCCGACGGCTCCTTCCTCCGCAGGACCAGCTTGTACGGACAAGCCTGGGCGCTAATTACAGAATCTGAACTAGATCAAAATAACACGCACCAAACACGTTAAAAGCATTGCGTGCCTGGAACTGGCATCCTTCAGGGTCCACCAGAAATAGTTAGGAAAACACGACAGGTCTCTGGCTGTAGTCATTTCACAGGAAGCTCTGGCTGATCAAGCATATTGAGTGGACAGTTTGTAATTTTAACATAAGGCAAGAACTAATTCTTCGTATTTTATCTTTTTCTCCAGCACAGCAAGCTACAGCACAAACCATCAGAAAGTCATTCAGTGGAAGTGGCAACACCTTCCCGACACAAAGAATAAATATAGATAGCACTGGTAGCATTATCCTCTGTAAACACAGGGTAGAGTTTTACAGAGGGCAGCTACTGGAATCGTATATGCTTTCCCCAACTTTTGGCTCTCAGCATCGAGTCTCTGTATGCACATGTAGCTCTAGAGTGTGCAGATTTTTAAAATTCACACCTGAGTCTCACTGTCCAAACTAAAAAGTTCTGGTTGCTTTTGTGACAGGCAAGACCTTTTCCCCAGTGATCTTTGATGGAAGAAAAAAAAGAAAGTAAGTTCTACTGTTATCTTATTTCCCTTCTTATTCTCTGTAATGCTTGGATACAGAAACTGAGGAAACAGCATCAAGCAGACAAAGCAATTCCCTTTTCAGCCAAGACCAGCTTTACTTTCCATTTGGTTGGAAGAACAAGGATCCTGCCTGCAGCAGCTGTACACTCCAGCAGTTTGTAAACTGTAAGTTTTATGTAAGTACACCAAAGTCTGAGTGTTTCTTCATCATCTTTTTGACCTGCAAAGCAAGCTGAAAATCTCTTGAGAACAGGAGCTCTCATAAGACTGTATGAACTTCAGGTCAGGACAGAGTCTCCTGGATCAGCATTCCTGACAGCATTTCAGTGATTCTCTGCTGGTCCTGGCTGAAACCTGTACATGCTCAGGCAGCTGCAAAACAGACAATAAGCTCAACTGAACAGCTTCCAGCTTTGGTAGAGCTCTGGCGTTCAGCTTAAATTTGGAGTTCAGGTTGGTTCTTTTCATTTACATTACTTCATTCATTTCCTAACAATGGACCACCTGGAAAGGAGATATTGCCCTGTCTGCCCATGGATGGCCAGATGCCAAGCAGATTGCACTACTGAGTGAATCTATTCCTCAGATGTCTGCACTTGCATGATGCAGCAGATAAAACATATGTAAAGCTGAACTCCTGTATCTGTGAGCAGCAATTTTGCTGAAGTGGCAAAAGGAAGCCTTTCTTGCAACCCTGAGCCAGTAGGAGACCCTTATAGATGGAAATAAATTTGTACACCTCATTTACTGTTGACTGTAAAGGCGTTTTACCATAAATGCTATGTTCAGTAGTATGTACTTAGGGATGGAGTGCATGGATTTCCCTCAGGTAAGGAGGGTCAGAGAGAAGTGGGCAACATTATGGGATGGATGGCACCTTTTGGAAGCAGTGGTTCTGGAGAAGATTTGGATCATTATCACACCTTATGCTATCTTGAGACTAAATTAACTGATACAATAGGATTTAGGAAGAAAAAAACATGAAGGGGACGGGAAATAATTTCACTTGTGTATTTAGTATGGTGGCACCTGATCTTTTGTCTTTTTTCAGGAACATAGAAAAACAGAACTGTTCAGAAAAGATTCACAACAATATAAAGGAATAAAAACTCTACCACACACCAGAAGACAACAGCTCAACCTATTTAATCAGCTCCATGGGAGATTCAGGAACAATCAGTCTGTAAGCACCTACACAGAAAATTATAAAAGAAAAATTGCTGTGATCAAATAAGTGATACGTGGTAGTTGGTAGGCAGCATGGAGAAACTGAGATTAGAAACCATGCAGAGGCAATTAACCACTGATTTACCAAAAAACTTTGCTCAGTGAAGTCACAGGAATACTTCAGGCAGGTGAGATTATTCTAGTCACAGGATCTAAGTCAGGGATGTGTTATGGTTTGTGATATGCAGAAGCTCCAGCTACATGACCACTTTAAAGCTTTTTCACCTTTTAATCTGCATAGGACAAAATACAGCAATAGTTATTTGAGCACCTCTAAGCACCTCCATCTCACTCCCCTGTTGTGTGATGAATTTCAAAACAGATGAATGAATTTTAGTGCTGCTCCCTCACAGAAAAATATTAATAAAATTAAATTAGATGTGGAGAGTTGATGTCAAATTGAGCATCTTGGAACTGGCTGTAAAACACAAACAAAAAAAAAAACCCACAAAAAACAAACAACAACAAAAAAAGCCAGACCAATATTCAGAAGACCAAATATAAATATTTATGTGAGGATGTCCTCACACAACCTGCTCTCAAAGTACTCAGACATACATGATCCTACACATGATACTGCAGTACTAAATGGTGTTGAAAAATAACAGAGGAAATATGTTTTGCATGAGATTACCCTTTCTTATAGAGCACAACTTAGTTGAAATTTACTTTTTTGCACTTCAAAATTCGGTGCCTGATGTGCACTTTGGTGTAAATCCAACTGCTTATTCCTGCATCCTTATTCCTGCATATGAGGGCGACACACTGCTTGTGCTTTCAACAAATACCGAGGCACTGAAATCCCCTAACAATGCAGCCTTGACGAATCTGAATTGCTCACTCACCCACTGAAATTCTATACAGAACAGCTCAGAGCTGTTAATCTCACAGCAAAACCTGCTTCCAAACCTTCCCTTTCTTGCACATCTCAGTGGGCACAGACACAGATTTCCATTATAACTTCAGCAATATTTGGAGAAAATTAATACAGCTCTTTCCGTATGTTTAATTTTATGTTCTACTACAAAGAAACAGCCAACCTTTCCTCCGTCTGAGCAGAAGAGAAATAGCGTCCCAGGGAAGTTCACGAACCAAAGCACCCTCCTCCCCCACATCCTCCTCGGCTCTACAGCACGGTGCACTCGTACCAGTGCAGTGGGCGCTGCGACTAAGGCACAGGAGGAAAACAAATGTCCATTTAGTTACGTACGTAAAATGTACAATTCTCTTTTTAATCACTTGTTCTCAGGGGGATGAAACGCCAACTCTCTGCCTCATCCTACCAGTAGCGCTCAGAGCGCCAAACTCTGCCCGTAAATAAAACTTTCCCAAGTCAAAAATATCGTGCTGGAAGTTCCCTTGGACCTGGTGGGCTGGAGCTGTTTCTCCCAATCGCCTTTCTCTGTAGTATCAGCCATCCCTCCGCCTGCCCAGGCGCGCACCGGCCCCGCTGCTGCATTACCTTGCTCCTTAAAGAACTTTATGCTCTGCTTCTCCTCCTCCTCCTCCTCCCACCGAAGCAAATAAAACGAAGGCGAGGCGGCCGAGCTGCCCGGACCCCGCGCTGCTGCCCGGACCCCGCGCTGCTGCCCTGAGGCGGGGTCAGGTCGCCGCGGCCGGCGCTCGCCGGGCTGGCCGCACCCGCCGTGCCCGCGTAGCCGCCTCTGCCTCCGGCTCCGGCTCCGGCCCGCCGGGCAGGGCGGGGGGTGGGGAATGTGCAGGTTGGGGGCAGGCCCGGCACACCCAGAAACGAGGGAGCTGGGAGACGGAAGGACAGACAGACAGGCAGGCAGGGAGCAGTCGGTGAAACGGGAGTGGAGCTTCACGTTCAACTCCGCCGAACAAAACTCTCGAAGTTTTGGGTTTTCTTCCTCCAGTAAAAAAAGCTGCATTTTTTTTTTTTGGCCAAACGAAACCAAACTTCCAAACATTTCAGCTCATCACCTTGCAGAAATGCAGCAGGCTGCTGCTCCCCGTGTCAGCAGCTGAACTACTGTGTCCCATTAACTCTTCCGTCACCAGCTGGCTTTAGGACTGGGATTTCCTTTTGTTCTCTCAGGTACACGGTTTTGGATTTACTCCAGCCTGGGTAAATATAGATGTAACTTTTAAATGCAAAGCACATACCACATTTTAAAGAACTTAGTAAGCCAGTCATTTCTAATCTTCTTGGAAACATTTTCCTATGTTTTTCAATCATAGACACAAGTCTCTCTCAAACTAAAGGACAGAAATTCGAGTGTGCTATTCATTGATGGTTTTCATCATTGGAAGGATATGAGATTCCAGTGCAGTCTTACAGATGGAAAATGAAAGGAATAAACCACCAGTTTTAAAACAGCAATCAAGGCCAATTTATGACAACAATAACAGGATGTGTCCATTTGTGATAGCAAGAATTAAGACTTAATGATTCAGGAAGTTCTTGCCAGCTCTTGCCATAAAAGGTAGGAGGAGATGCAACCTACCTACCAACCAACCAGGTCCACCGAGTGCTTCACCTGCCAAATATGCTTCTAGGTATTCCCAAATGTCCTGGTTTAGCCTGTATTTTTTTTTTCTTTCTTTCCCCTTAGCTCTGCCCCAAGCAGTTCAGGTGTAAGACTGAAAACCAGAGGAACGATCTGTCAGTGCCTCTGATAAACAGCTAACATCCTTCTGCTCCTCTGTGACATTCCTTGGGTTGTTCAGGTTTTTCTCATTTCCACCTACTGATTACTGTGTAGAAAACAAAATTATATTTTGACACACTGAAGAAAACATATTGTTTGAAGGCAAGGTTGTCTGGATAATTGGGAGGTAATGCCAAAAAGTACCTGGCGTACAGAAAAATGATTGATTTGCCATTTACCCATTAAATTATATCAGTACAGAAATAACTTTAAGTACATGAAATTACCCACAGAAGGTAAATGGCTATGATTTCTGGGTGTTGATACAATGGTGATTCAACTGTGTGGGTCTTTTCTGTGGGAAAGGTGCCGAATAGCATGCAACAAAGCTGGTGCCTGCCAGCCTGCAGGGGAGAGACAACTGCCTTACTGGAGGGTTATGTATGTGTTGATAGGCAAGGAGTCAGAATCAGTGGTTAGATGCCTTTCCTCAGAAAAAGCCCAAAACAACTAATAAATTAGAAAAGGCCACATGCTGTCCTTGCTTGTGCCAGCCTATCTGTCTAGGCCTTTGCGAAGCTAAGCCTATACTACTCATCTGAAATTAAATAATTAATGGAAGACCTGGAACATTTGTTTTGTAATCCCCCCAGGTCTGCCAACCGTGAAGCTGTCCCTTACGCAACATCATCATGCCTCATTTCCCTCCCACACCTTGTTGTAACAACTTCATGTAGCAGACAAGGCATTCTCTGTCAGTGTAAAAAAAAGCTTCTCTCACAGAGGCTTAAAATTACCAGGCTTAAAGCAAGTTGAGGCTAAAGCACAACGAGATGGATAAATTAGCCCAAGGACAAACTGCTTGAACTAAAACTTCCAAAGGTGTGGGCTTAAACAAACGTGCTGGCTGGAAAAGATGAAAACTCAGACCTGCTCTTATGACTTTCCAGGTGAACAGTGCTCCTTTTCTCATTTGATTCTCTCTCTCCTCAGCCAAGGGAAAACTCTGTAGAGATAAGTTTTGTTTTCTGTTTCCTCAATCTTTCTGTGTGGAACAGTAATGTAAGATGAGCAGGGAGATGAAGTCATCTTTCCCTAGACTCCCTCTTTTGTTTCTTGTTCCCAATTAGGGTCCATAATTAATCTGGCCACCACGACAGAGCACTGCATGGGCTGCTGGGATGTCAAAGACATACTGAAGCAAGCTTGTTTCACAAGAAACAGGTTTTTTCCTCATAAGGTGGTAGTCCCTTGACCTTTCGTCTACTACAAAAAAATCTTTTAAAATGTGCACATTAATTAACTCAAATTAAGGACAGAATCAGATTTGTGGGGAAATAAATAAAACCTGCCCTAAAAAATACATGCACTATAGAGATGTTGTTATCTGTAATCAGAATGTCTCAAAAACTGTCAACAGTCTTTGTGAAAAATATAAAGGATAAACTCCAAAATGCCTGTTAAGCTGGTAACTCAGCAGCCTCTGCTTGGCTGCGGGAAACCTATGTTCAACTCTGTTTTTCTTTACACAGGGGCTCAACTTGAACTTCACATTTCTCATCCTAGAGAAGGATCCTACCCACCCTGCTATTGCCAGTTTGGGTCCAGTCTGTCAAAACCCTACCTTGGACCTTGATGGAAGCTCAGTCAAAATCCAGTGTGTCCACAATACCTTTCCCACAACCCCTACAGAAAAACTAAAACCAGCTGATAAATATTGTGTGTCCAGTTCAGCACTTCTAAGGTTGTCCTTTGGATGTTTGTCACCTTTCTGGCAGATAGTGTTGTAGATAGCTAACCAATAGAGCTTTTACTGCTGTGGCCTCTTTGGCAGCCTAATAGATCTCATTGCACAGCAAATAGCTGAAGGGTCTCTAAATTCTCCCAGCTACACCTGAGAAGGTGTAATTTTCATCACACCTCACATTCAAATTTCTTTTATTCCTATTCATACTTATAAAATACGAAAACTGTGTGAAAGTCTGTTTCAACTCTGTTTCCTGAGGCATTTGAAGCACTGGTAACAGATAAGGACTTGCTCTTGATCAGTATCTTGTCACTGTTGGCCTGTATTCATCCTGCTGCAGTTGAGAAAGAGAGAAGGAACCAAGCCCAGGCTGAACACAATTCTCAGTCAGCAGCATTTGGCTTGTGTTTATAATTTATCTTGCAGCCACCGAATTCTGAACAGTTGCTATTCCAGGATCCTTTTCTTGGGAGGAAAAGATGGCAAAATTAAAGCTCAGTAGTCCAAAATGGGTTTCTGTAGTATCATCCTAGCATGGCAAGATGGTTTAGGCCAGCACATAATCAAAGCAAAAAAACACCACATAGAGAATGAAAGGCATCAAAATACATTGGGAGAAAATATTAACTGAAACTCAGATACCCCTCAGCTATATAACTCATGGTATAATCCAGGCACTAGTCAGTGCTAAATACAACTCATGACTGAAAATATGAATAGCCAAACCCACTGATACCTGGGAAATCTACGAGACACAGTCTCTTGACGAGTTTCTGCTTGTTACATAAATCCACATGCCTGAAGCAGCATTTTGCCAATAAGCATTTAAGATCTGTGAGAAGAAGAATATGTAGGGAAGTTCACAGGTCAAAGACCACTGTCCAGCTAGTCCAGTTCTCACGCTGAGAACTCTTGAGAGATGCCTCCTTCAACCCCAAGGGTGTCCTAACCATGCCTGCCATTTAAATCCATTTGAAATAGATCCCTTCAGATGCACCTCCTATCACATGTGACCAAGCCCCTCTTGGCCTCCAAGCTGTAGGCAGGAGCTCTGTGCCCCAAAGACGAGGCTAGTTCAGAAGTGTCTGGGAACGCTCACATCCTGGTTGGATTCCAGCTGACAGAAAACATTTCTCCTGCTTCTGTGAAGCAATCTGTGTGTGCTGTGGCTGAGGAGACCAGGATCTGAGTGCATAGAGAGGGATGGGGTGGGTAAGGAAGCCGGGGGAACACAGGGCACTGTTAAGACCTGTCTGATTGAAGAGCCACTAGGTTGGGTCGGTCTGATGTTCATCCATCTTTTCCAACAAAAACCACAACTGAGATTTTTGTCTGAAGTCTCGCAAGAGCTTACAAATAAAAGTATGTATACGTGTACATCCCCACCGATACATAGAAATACAGATAATTATATGCATAGAGAGACAGAAAGAGAGAGCATCCTGGCTGCATGCTGCATGCTTCTGCTGCCTCGGGACTTTCAGGCACATAACAGGCACATAACAGAAAGGCTTCAACCAGTGCCTGAGACAAAACAGCTGAAATCTTAACTCCTGACCATAATGAGTAGAAGGCATACCACTTCCCCAGTGCAGTAACACTGAAGGGAACAGAGACATATCCTGAAGAAGCAGCAAAACCAATGCCAAACTAAATGCATGATCCTCAGGATTTATGAGAAGGAAATACAGCTTAAAATTCTGGCCCTTTCATTCTTCTGGAGAAAAGCAAACTCTGACATACTCAAGGAGTTATGTATTTGTGAAACAGCTCCTAAGCCTTTAATGACTATTACAAAAAGCTGTCTCCTTTATTTTATATATTTTATTTTATAATTTATAATAACTTTATCTTCACATGGAAGGTGATTTTTTATGAAAGACTCATGTATTCTACCATGTTAGATGAAAGTCACATCTACTGTAACTTACTCCTGGTTGCAAGAAGATGTGGTAAACATCTGGACCACAGTGTTTGGAAGCTGAGGGAAGCCTCAGTCACCTTAATGACAGACATACTGCATAAGCCAGTTTCTTTACCCCAATTTAGTGGAAATTTTCTCCAATTACATTTCCTCTTAGGTGGCCAGCACAGACAGTACAGACTGACTATGCTACCTGGGTGTAACCAGCTTTATTCTCACCTGCCACTCATTTCCATGGGACTGGGAGTTACATGGTTAAAATCATATTCTACTGAATCACTTGAGGAATACTCAGTGACTTACCTCAAGACCAGTAGTTACAGCAAGGGACAGCATGACTCTACCTTGGCCAAACGGATGAGTTGCAGAGCTACTAATTATGTTCAGAACGTGAGAAGCCAAACAAAGGCTTTTCACATCTGAGGCATCACGGTTGATTTCTCCAGGTCATGGTCTGAATGGCTGATGGAGACAAATTCTCCAGCCCAGCAACATGCAGTTTAATGAAGTCTTGTTCAGTCAGCCTTATTAGAAAGGAATTTTGCAGTGTCTAAGGAGGAGGGGTTGATATGCTTTCAATAGGATACAAAGGGTGCTAATTTCTAATCTCTGCTCCATTCTTTAAAATTCATAGCCAAATTATAAAGTATGAGAAGCTGAGGGGGAAAAAACCCTGCAGTTGAATAAAGGCATCCTTTGTATTCAAATTTCTGTGGGAGAAAACACAAAGTAGAAAATTATGTTGGAGGATCTTCACTGTTCCCACCATCTTATCTCATCACAGGAATTAAAAATTATTTTATCTTTACAGAGCTCAACAGTCCTGCCATTCATCACAGAAGACAGAGATAGCACAAAACATGCCATGGCCATAGTTCATTGCCTTAGTGAGTCTAGCAATTATTTTTTATCAGAAGTTGTATTTTCACCATTTTTACCATTTGTTCACTGTTTTGTACAAGTGTTGACTTGAAAATTACTTTAAAGTAAACTGTACTGGCAGATGCAGCATACAGACCATTACTGTATATTCACCATAGTGTTTTCCTCTTTTTAAACATCTTCCCTTTTGGTTACACATTGTCGAAGTGGAAACTGACTTTATTAAACACGTTGCAAAGCCAGGTCCACTTATATGAAAAAATAAAAAATACTGCATTTGTCATACAGAACTGGGATTGAAGGCTTTTGAAACAAAAACTAAATAAATATATATAGGGAGTGTTAAGTTCTTAAACTTTTCAGGAAAGATCGTGAGGAGTATTTACCTCCTGATGATTACTAGCTAATTAGATTAGAAATGGCACAAGAACATATTTTACACTTTCAATTCAGGTATGAGACAGGCTCAGTGTGACTAGCAATTTCCTAGAGTAATAAAGTACTCTATATTATTAAGTATAAATATTATATCTCTCTCTAGACTATTGCATGGGGACTCTAGGTGGTTATGATGTTAAGCATACAGACCGCTTGTCTCCAAAACCTGCTCATCAACTTGAGTGGCGTTTTCCTAATTTATTCTAATATAAGTGAAGACTTCTATACTCAAACACTACTCATAGTGTTTGAGTACAGATTTTTTTTTTTTTTTTGAGAGGCAGGGGAATGATTTAATGAAGTTAGTAAAATTAAAATAGCCACAAAATTTTCATCCATAAAATTGAGTTTTAAAGATGATACACTTTTTTTTTTTTGATGCAATGGTACAAATCCAAGTATAAGAGTCAAACTCCTACAGCACCATACAAAATAGAAAATGTGTAGGGAAATACTGCAGATTCAGGTTTCTGTAACAGGCAGAAATTATGGTCACTGGTGAAATTTAAATGACACTGCAGGGCATTCCAGTAAAGCATTAGTGACTGCTAGAATTGGTATGTATTTTCTCAAAGACTACCATTACTTCACTACATTGAAAGAGTGCTACTTCAATTATCCAGTCAACAAAGAGAAATTTAAGTTTTGAAGTAGATTATGAAGAAATTCTTCTACATGCAGGAAGACCTCCTGCCAAGTAAAGGAGAATGACAGTCCCTTTACTAATTTTCTCTTCCCTGCCAGAAAGGAATGCAGGATGCAGAGGGTCACCCACTAGAAACAAGCTTTTAAGCATTTAAGTTATTTTAAATTGGAAAGAAATAGAAGTAGAGCAGACCCAGAAGAGAAAAAAATGGGCAGGAAGAGAGAAAATCCCATGGTGAAGGAAAGGAAAAGGGATTGTGTGGGTTAAATGGCATTTCTTAGAGCAATGGCAGCTGGGAGGCTCAAGAGCCACCATGAAACTTTTCTGTAAAGCAGGAGATGGGCTGGAGCATGGGGATTAAAGCTGTTCACTAAGAAATAATTCCAATGTGGAAAAAGTATAGCCTAGTCATCCATCCTTGTATTTTCTTCTCCCTTACTTCTTCCCTGGAGAAAGACATCAAGAAGCACATGAGCTGGGTTTCCAGGTCTAGCAGGAGTAGCCTCCTGGGTCCTGGTCCCATGATGTTTGATTTGAGAATGATCCAGGAATGATCAGGTTATTCTCAACTGCCTTAGCTCACTGAAGAGTGACTCTTCTCCCTGCTGTCTGATGAGGAATGGGTTGATTTCTACGGACCTGCTTTTCCTTTTATCCAACAGACAAGGAGCTACTGGCTCTGGCAAAACTCTTCTCCTTTCACACCTGTTTGTTCCATTAGTTCAGGTTTGGGTTGTTCAGACATGCGAGACAAACTGGTTTTGTTCTGTGGATGCAGCTGGACTGTCAATCTCAGCAGAGCACAGCTCACCCTTTTGCTCCAGCAGTCCCCCACCTTCTGGCAGACCTGGATCAGCTTAGCAGGGGGACAGACAAAAGGGCTGAAGCCTCAGTCATCACTTTTTAACATCTGAGTCTCTTGGCAACTGAATCACCTGGTGAAAACAGATCACACTTAGAACACTTTCTCTGCATTTCCCTAACTCCCTTGCCCTCTCAATAGCATCCCACTTCTGACAGCATCACTGCATGAAAACCCTCATGTCCATCCATTGCCTCTGACTGCTTGGTTATTGAGATGCCATCTGTTGTTGATGCCTTATCTACCCGAGCACTGACCTCTCTTAGCTAAGCTGCCTTGACCTTTATGGGAGATCAGTTCATCTGACGCTGTCCATCTCTGGACACATACATGACTAATCAGGAAATCAGGTGCTCTTCATGATGTTTGAACTGCTCTGTTCACACATAGGCTGGTCCCTGCAATCCTGGGACACAGAACAGCCAAAGGAGCTGAAGTTGAGTCCGGTAATTTCAAACCAAGCAGAGATCAAAAGCATACCTGTGGAGTTTGATCACATAGTGGGGAAGCTCTCATAACACTAATTATATCTAAAGAATTTGCAGTGGCACTGATTTTAGCAGAGATGTATGGTCTTAGCATATGGTTGTTAATCCATGTCACTGTGTCTTCACTGCCTTTGCAGCCATGCTCAATGAAGGAAAACTGCTCATGCATAGTACAATCTGTATTTTAATCTTAAGACCAGATTTACCCTGAAAGCCTGAGATCTACCATCAGCAAGGACAGATCTGTGTGTGCAACATTAAGTACACAGCTCTGCTGAAACCTCTTCAGCTAAGCATGTTTTCAAATTCAGCCTTTAAAGCAGTGCAGTTTGGTGGCTCTACCAAGAAAAGCATAATCTACTCACTGAGACGAAGATGCAAGATAAAGACTGCAGTCCAATGACAGCATTTGCTGAAGAGACACACTAACACTCAAAGAAGGGGAACAATGCACGTGCAACTGCGTCAACAGAGTGAAATGCCTTTGTGTCTCTTCCTCCTTGGAGACAAAAAACTCAAAAGATTTGCTGGGAATCCTGTAGGTCTCCCAGGATACACCATAGCTCTCACTAATAATGTGTTGCTGGAGGCAACCAAGCCTGAACAAACAAATCGGTCCGGGGGAGGAGGAACGGTGGGTTCACGAAAGCAAAGTCTCCAGGAAAGCCCCCCTTACTTCTTTTATGTAAACTTTCCCACCCAGATCCTAATTCTGGCTGGCTGGTGAAGGCCTGCTGCAGAGGAGGCGCAGTGAGTCACCTCGGGCCAACCTCGTGTCCCACTCGTGGAGCCAGCTGCCTGTGCTGGAGGCAGCGTTGTGCAGCCCTGAGGCACAAGAAGCCATGAAGCTGGCGCTGTGGCTGCCGTGACAAATGCACTAACACCCTCCAGTTGTCTGCCCTGCCCGGGGCACCACGTGTCCCTCTGTACGCTCGGTGCTGGCATGTGCTCCCTTTCCACCCCAGTCCCTCCCAAGACTCATGCCTACCACCAAGCATACAAATGCACGTGTAACATGGGCAGGACACAGCAAGCACATAGCAAGCACAAGTAAGTTTGAATATACTGCAAGGGTACTTGCCTGATGCACTGTCACAAAAGGAAATAAGATCCTGGGATGTATCAAGGAGACAATTCCTGAAGATGGGAAAACTAGTATCTTGGTATCAGACTGTGGTGAGATCTCAGTCTTGCACAGTTTTGGTCACCACATACCCAGAACATTAATTCAAACAACAACATGAGCTGAGAAAAGCTTTCTAGGATGAGGAGGAGAATGGAGAACCAGAATACTAAAGAGTTTGTCTCATTCATTTTAGCAAATGAACATAAAGAGAGAGATAATCACCCTGTATAAATATATTAAAGTGCTTACCCTGGAGAGGGCAAAAAGCTATTTGAAAGACAATATTGACACAGGAACACATGGAAAGGAAATGGTCATTAATACATTTACATCAGGGTCCTGGGAAAAAGATTCCATTCCTATGATCTTAAGTGAATCATGTTTAAAGCTCTCTGAAATGTCTACATATGAATATACAGCAGCTTCAATAAACCACTGACTAAAGTCTCCACTAAAATGGAATAATTTCTACGAAGTCTGTAATGGGCTTGAGAACAGAGAGTTACAGGACATATGCTGGCAGGATCTCTAATCTCCCTTTAGACACTAAATTAAATGGCTGGCTTTGGAGAGGAGCACACTGAGCTGAAGCTGTTTAAAAATTTTGTTCAACTGTAACAAGAATAGCTGGGACATGAGAATCTTGGAAACAGTTTTATATGCAAAACCCAGATCTGGACTTCACAACAAGTACTGAGCACTCTTAATAGTTTTAAAAAAAATGAGTCCTAAGTTATTAGTTCAAATCAGTGTCCGTGAAATATATTGCAGTACCACAAGGGTACTGACAAGTAAATTGGACTGGCATCCATGTGACAAAGCTCAGAATCACAATTCTTATTCTTGCTAAGAATAGATCAGAATGAAGAAATAGCATGAAGTCTCCTCTTCCTCTCAAGCAATACGCACAGTCATAATGCAAATACCAGTTTATATAAGCAGAGAATTTTGATCTCATCTGTCAAACATGAGGACAATTAAGACCAAATTGCTTCTAATAACAGATGAACATGATCATTAAGATTCATGTCATATCTGTGCTCCATTACTGTACAGTTTGATCAAGGCTAGATGAGGTAAAAAACAGATATTGAAGACAGAAACCAGCAATTTCCCTAGAGTACTGTCATCCAACTCTGCTCATTACTGCCTTGAAAGAACAGAAAGTGTTACATTTTTCCCCCAACACTGGGGCTGAATAAAAAATAAGGAGGCAGAAGTCCTGATAAAAATGGACATATATTAAAAGTATCTAAGTGGGCACAAGAAAGTAAGTTGTCAACATAGAAGCTGAAGGTTTTGCTTAAATTAATCTGTTCACTATTCCTGTTTTTGACAAATCTGCTTCCCATTTTATCCCACACTGTTCTTTGAGGAGATGACTCTACAACTGATCCTCCACAGGCATTCATAATCACTTTTCCAATTCCTGTGATGTGTAGTCCAGAGATTCCCCCAAGCCTTTCTTAGGTTTCAGATGATAACAGAGCAAAAGAGGAAGGAACAAGCAAATCCATGCATTTGGGTATTGTGAAATTTCTCATTCTTACTTGCTCTCTGCTGCTGCCAGCTTTTTCACTGGATGTTTTATTCTGCCAGCTCCATTCAGCCCCTTCATAATCAGACAGGAAATTCCACACAGAACTGGGATCTTTAATCAAGAGCACATGCAATGATTTACAACTCTTTTTAATTGGTACTGCTGCTGAAGCCTTGCTTGCTTCTCTGCCATGTAGTATCAAGGGTGGAAAACGCCAGTTCTCAGGTGGGTGACCTCTCCCTGCAGTGTATCATGCTGTGATTCGGGAGCTGCAGAATTGTGTTCCTTGGGATGCAGCCAGTGCTTTAGGGCATTGGCTGTGGTGCTGAGCAGCACAAAGCTGGGAGAGTGCTTCTCCAGAGTTACTCTATGGCTACAGTGCCATTCCTGCCTCCTGTCAGTAGGACAGCAGCATGCTGCCAGGAATGGAATGCAACAGGCGAGATGTTGCCACCAAATCCTGCCACTGAGGTTTTCCACTTTGAAAGAGCTGGTTGTGAGATATCTTGGTGTTCTTCTCTCCCAGCAGCTTTAAGCTTGGAAGACACTTAGCATCCTGCAGAATTGGTCCAAATAAACCAAGGTGTTCCTCTGTGAAAACAGCAATCACAGATAGCTGCTGCATTTAAGCATTCCATCTCCAATTAAGCTTTACACTGAAACGTCCTGTCCAGCTGCAAAACCTCCTGCTGAACTCCTCAGGCTTATCATATCAGCATGTGGTCTTCTGCATTAGAAAACAACTGGGGCCAACGTACACACTGGGGCCGAGGAATCACAGCCTTACAAACAGAAATAAAGAGCTTTGTACCACCTAGTCTGCCTCACTGGCCTGAGACAAACTACAAAGCTTCTACTCACATCTGTTTTCTCAGGATATTGCCTATACAAAGGCAGATCAGAAGGTCAGTCCTGTGACTCACCCTGGATTTCTCTCTGCTGTCCTTTCAGCTGATCTGACTATGTAAAAACATTGGTGAATGGGTGTGAAAAGAGTGAACGTCATCAAGAACACCATGCAGGCTCAGCATTTAGCTGTTCTATAATAAAGATAACCCTGCTACAAATCCACAGTTACTGTACCTTGCACTTCCAAATAGCCATAAGAAGAAATCTCAGCACCTGAACTAGGAGACTAGGAGATGCTCATTTAGCTGATTGCAGCACAGGGCCAATGACATGCACAAGATCAGAACTGATTCTATGCTAGCAAGCAGATAAGAAAACACTCAGTTAAACAGCAAAGTTACTATACACACACACACACACACACACACACACACACACACACACACACACATATATATACATATATATATTAATTATATATATGTATATATATAAAGTTTAAATTATAACCTTTCCAAGCAATAACGAAAATGAAACTCAGTTCTTTTATGCTGTTACCTTATCCTCTTACACTTTACCTCCTCCTTGTCTTAGACTTGGTTTTTTTAGAATGTGGAGGAGCAGGGAAGGCCTAATTAATTCATGGGGGTAAGCACCATAAGACTCAGTCTAGCAGGCATTAGTAGAAGCAGACACTACTGAGCTCAGACACTTCTAAGCTCTCTTCTAACTCCTTTCTTACTATAAGAGCAATGTTAAATCTTGTCCTCCTACACCCTGATATTTCTCATTGTTCCTGAAGAAAAAGCAAGAATCTGATAGTCCTACAGTAATATCAACCAGTCCTCTTTGTGAGGCAAGGTTACAGAGAAGATAAATAATCAGTCTTATTTTCTGGGGCATAGTAGAGGCAGATATTGGATCTTTTCAAGTTAGCAGACTACATTTAGCCCCATAAGAGTTGGCAGAGCTGAGCTCTGTGACACCTCAGCTTGCTTTAAGTGTTATCACCAGGACAGTCCTTTTTAAAAATGAAGTTTTGAAGGGATGGAAATGGCTGATCAGGGACTAACTTTGCTGCAGCTGATGCTAATCAGGAAGATATTAGGCAAATACTTGCTCAGGACATGGCAGTATTATAGAACAGCTTGGGTTGCAAGCAGCCTTACAGATCATCTTGTTTCAACCACCCTGCCATGAGCAGGGACATCTTCCACTAGACCAGCTTGCTCCAAACCTCATCCAGCCTGGCTCTGGTACATTTCCAGGGATGGGGGATCCAGAACTTCTCCGGGCAATCTCTTCCAGTGCCTCACCACCTTCACAGTAAAGAATTTCTTCCATATTGCCAGCTCATGTTGAACTTTTCATCCACCAATACCCCACATCCTTTTCCTTGGGGCTGTTCTCAATGCATTCTCTGCACAGCCTGCAGTTGTGCTGGGCCTTTTAAACTGAAGGGTTTGGTGCAGAAATGACCAGGTGAGGTTCTTTGGCCTGAGACATGCAGAAGGCCAGACTGGACAACAATAATGACAGCACTGTTTTCCTTTCTGTCTTCAAAGCCTATGAATCAGATGACTGTACACCAAGATTATTTTGTAATTCTCTCTACAGAATAGATAGAAACAAACATGTTTATTGTTGTACCTGTTCTTTCCTCATTCTAACACTTCCCCCTTCCTCCTGGCAGATTTTCTGTGCCTTTCTTCCTACCACAAAGAAGGACTGAGACAGTGACTCTGCTCTGCTTTTACCTGCAGCTTTCATTAAAGAGCAGGATTGTCAGTCTAAATGGCAAAAGCTATTTCTACTTTACCTCGGTCCAGCTTGCACAACCAAGCTGCAGGCTTCCCCACTGCAAAAGAGGAATGAGGATTGAACACAATAGCAGAGGTCATTGGGATACTGCAGCCAAGAAGCCTTGAAGATGAGCTAATTTCCAGTACACAGGTCTATCCTGGGATCACAACACTTCTACTGCTATGAATTATCTAGATTTAGTGTCCCAGATCTCTCCCACTAATTCATTACTCTTCAAGAAGCTAAAAATGCATGAAAAAAATCTGGGATGACAACTAAGACATAAAACTCCTGAATTGCTAGCTGGTATTGACATGAAAAATAAAAAAAACCCTGCCTCTGGTGCTGAATCTAGCCCTTACAGGCTGGAGTTGTTTAAGAATATATTTTAGGTACTATTTGTTCATGGTACTCTGGAGTCCCCTCCTCCTTGAAGCCAGGGTTGGATGTTCCTCTCTGCAGCCTCTCCAGCTGGCTTTGGCTCTCATGTACAATTTTTTCATGTGTCTGGGACTGGGACACCAGCACAAGCTGGTTACACAGCATAACTGAAATGCAGTTCTGGATGGAAGGTGGTAATCATCAGCATATATTATTTTCCCCCTTGGCATGGTAATTAACATGGAATAATTTCAGAGCTTGTAGCCCATTCACGGTATTCAGTGCAACCACATTGCACAGCTATATAATCTGTTCAAAGCTGTTCGTTTGGAACTCACAGAACACCATTCTTGCATCACATCAGGATTCAGTATCCAGCTGGCTACGGTTACACAAGAAATGTAACAGAAATACTGCAGAAAAGCATTAGGAAAAGGTTTGAAACGTTATTACTTGCCTTCTATTACCTTCAAGAGATAGCTGGAGCTGAGCTTGTCAGAATTGCCATTTCCAAGTTTTGGAACAGAAGCAGCAGAACCCCATTAAATGACATGTTTTAGTTCGAAAATAACAACATTCTCAGAATTAATTCCTTGTGCTATTTATGAACTGTCTGGATTTTGAAAAGTTAGGGGTCACACATGCAAACTTCTACTTCCAAACATGCAAATGTTCTCAGAAAATTATAACACAACAATTTCCTCAGTATTTTCCAGTAGCCCCGGAGATACAAGAAAGTGCCAAAGAGAACAACTGGTCAGCAAATTGTACTGTTAACATCAAATGTGGCACAGCAGCTTTGCTAAGATACAAATCACAACAGAAACAACACAACTATGCAATGCACCTAAAATTGCTATGAGGAAACTTATCCCTACACACAGACATACACACACGGCTTTATTATATAATACAGAGAGATTCTATTATATATCGTATTAAGTTTATAACACAGTATAATTTATGAGCTATGTAAATATATATATTCTTTATTATATACATACTGATAATATATAATTATTTATATTTGTATACAATATAATTTTAATTTATATAAATAAAAATATTTCAAAGAAGAATGGTGAAATGCAGAAATCTAAATCAATCTGTGAGGTATTTGGGCACAACCTTAGAACAGATCCATAGTTACAAGACGGCCTCTCCCTTGCTCCTCTGTCTCAAAGATATTTGGCCTTTTTTGAAAGCTGAGACAGGCATCTGCTATAGAAGGAACAAATACTTGTATTGTATCAGTAACAGAGATGTCCTGTGTTACTTATCTTGCAGAGCACAGCACAAAGGCCAAAAGTTCCCATTTCTTTTCACGCTCATTGATCCAAGATGAGCGACATGGTGAGGCACGGTAAGAGCTCTGAGGCAAGGGGCACTTCAGCAGCACCAAACACAGCTTCACACACTGTGAAACCCCAGCTGTTGCAAAGTGTTTGCTGTTATAAGCACATAAACATGCCCACGTTAAATGGACAGTCTGCTATCACCTCACCCAATTTTTTGTTGAGCCGCTGCAGGCTAGAGAGTCCCTTGTGCTGACAAAGAGGATAATATAGAAGGCTCCTTGGTGCCAGAGTTCAAACAAGCATAGGCAATGAAGTGCAGCATCTTTTAGCTTCATTTTGATAAAAAAGTAAATTTTTTTCAGCTTTGCTCATGCAACATTTACCTTCACCACTGAGAGCATTGCTGCCTTTACAGGACATCAGTCTGCTTATCCCATCTCCATCAGCTGGGAGGTTTTCTGCAGTCCCCTCTAGCAAGTAAACTTTCAAGTTGCATCATTCAAGACTCTCATCTTCCTCAGGTATCTTTCCAGGCCACATCTTGCATAAACACATGCATTATATAAGCTCAAGCCCCTAGGTTTTACACTCAAATTCTCTGTCAGTTATGAGAAAGTTAATTCCCAGCCAATTTTACCTGCTTAGAGCCTACCAGTCGTGGACATCAAGAAGCACATTTTTATGGCTGGGACTTGTCTCTGTGTATGCCTGCAGTCAGAACTACCTCAGGCTTTAATCTGCTCCCACACAAAGCCCTGTGCCCTGAACTACCACAGACGGTGTTTAAGCAATTTGATTGCAGGATAAATTCAAGACAAGTGGTGAAATTATGCATCAGAGTATCCTTTTATCCTGTTCAGGCAGTAAAAATTCACCATAGCTAAAACAGCTATTTTACTTAGCATCTGACCACAAGTAGAATATTTCATGTTTTCCTCATCACTAGGTTTTTCTCACTTGAAAAGTATTAAACCCAGAGTGTTTTATAGACCTGATCCTTTACCATCACTAAGTAGATCAAACATTGATTTATTATTTTTATAGGGCTTTTAGCAGTGAAATTAGTCTGATGTTTTTTCCCTCCAGCAAGCTTGACCTTGGAGTCAACACCCTGGCTAGCAGTCAAGGTGACTTGATCATCACACAGAGCATGAGGATTCCTCTCTTTGCCTTCAGAGCAAAATACATGCCACTTCATTATCTTGATGAAGCCTTCAAACTTCACTACAGACTGAGGCAGCCAGTCCTTTGAGGGGAGAAATGCAAATCAAATGCTCTAAACAAGTCAGGCTTAAAGAACTGAATTTCTAGAGAGGAGCAGAGAGGATGGAGAGAAGAAAATGGTAATATATTTTTTGTCCACTTATACACTGCTGTGGTGGGATGATGGTGGACGGAACAACAGAAAAGCAGCCAGAACTGTACCACAATTCCATGGCCACTAGATCCTTAGCTTCTGCACTTCCACAAACCTTCTTGATGCCAGCAACCACCTTGGGAAGAGGACTGTGAGGCATCCCAGGAACAGGACAAACAGCACTTTGTTCATGCTGCCCTTCTGCAAGCTCTGCACCTGGTGACAGGAAGACTCTGTGTATTTCACACTTCATGTTCCAGTATCACTAAGGTACTGGAAGTGTAAGTGTATCTTATGTTTTATGTATCTTATGATTAGGGTATCTTATGTTTTAACTAATAGCACAGTCTTGCTTATATTATCTCCTTTTTTACTTGTAAAATATTTTAGGTGACTGGAGTGAGTTTTTGTACTCATCTTGTTAATGAATTTGTCTGTTTGTGACTGACTGAGAAAGACATAGTAAGAAAGTTGCACACAAAGCTTTTACTGAAGTATTAGCTTTTCTTTGGGCCACATATCGGATATAATCCCACACATGTCACAGGCATATACAGCAGCCCTTTTGTCTTTGATTTGCCTATATGATGTGAAGTTACATACAGACTGGGCATCCCTCATTCCCTTTGCTCAGATGGAGACAGCCCCAGTGACAGCATCCTATACCAAATCAACAAAATAGCAATATCCAGCACATACTCCAGCTTGCCTATTCTACCTTTCTACCAAAAAGTGGTTTCCAAACTCAGAGGTACAGAGAAGCAGAGTATTCCAAAATAAAAATGGTCCCACAAATTTATGGTAACTTCATTATTTGAAAAAAGAAACAGTACTGAGCCAGCACCTACCATGCTGCTGTTTATACACTTGCCTAGAAGCCTGACCTAGCTTCACTGAACCACCAAATAATACTCTGCAGTTGATGCATGCATATGTTTCTTATGGAAGGGACATATGACCTCAGCAAGGCTTAGCCCATTCTCACAAAACAGATCTTATTTTACACATATTTTTACATTCACCACCTGAGAGAAAACACATTAAATATCTCCCAGGTCTGAGCTATCATGACACCAGGGAATCAATTTTCATCACCAAACTGGGTAGCTGCTGACCTTCCTCAGCTTGGGTTGAACAACTTCCAAAATAGCACAGGTGCTTCCTCCTGGAGCTGTGTATTTTTTTGTGTCCTGACATGTCAGCCTTTTTATGCACTATGAAAGTCAGCTTTGTCATTCAGGACTCCCCATTCTCCATGCCATGACTAGCACCACTCTGCTTTATTTCTCCTGCTTCAGATTACCCAGAGTAGAACTGAAGAGCAAAGAACTACAATGCCATATAGCACATTTTTCCACAATCAGGATTGTGTCTGAATAGAGCCCTACAAGGTCAGATACAAGATCTTTAAATGGTTAAATTCTGCTACTGAACCATCTTATGTCATGTCTTACACTCTCTCTGCATTTACCGTTCAGTAACAGTGCAAAGCACTGTGCAAAGAATGCCTCCAGCAAACTGGATCTGTGTCGTGGAACTCACTGAAACAGAGAGGAGCAAGCAGAACTGGGCCTGCCTCAGCTGAATACATTGTAGAGAAAAATTCTGCATGGAAATTCAGGAAGGCATCCCGCCTCTCCCACAGAATACTAGTTCCTAGATCAGCTTAAGATGACGTGGCATGTGAAAACCAGAAATGCTCCAAGTCTATCAACAGGTACATAGCTGCACTTGGCTCTAACTTCAGAAGCCTGCACATGTCTGTGTTGTGTAAAATCCAAGTGTGATTTTTTTGGAATTGGAGTAGAACAAAATGTTGGTCTGCCTAATCCTTGAGTTTGTTCTTTGGATCCATTCCCCGTGGCTCAATTCTGAACAGTGAGTTTGAGTAGCATCAAAAAAATTGAGATGGAAGCTTGAAGGCTTCCCTCTTACCAGCTGAATCTGCTGCAGATGTTCTACCACTGGTCAAGTCCTCGGTATTAAGTGACTGCAGATCTGTGTATGAGGGAGCAATGCTTGGGCTGCTGGTGTCCTCTGAGTTGGTTGTCCAGCTGCTCTCTGAGGCACGGGCTTGCCTCTCAGAAGAGTTGGAAGAGGGGGAAGTCCAGCTGGGTGCTTTTGATGCAGACACTGGTTACAGAAAACAGGTATTGCTTAGAAACATGCAGGGCAATCTACCCAAAGATCACAACTATTTCAAAGACATGCTAGATCAGTGGACTGGGGCTCTGTGAGTACAAATTCCAACATCCACAGCAACACAGTTTATAATAAATGCAGAGCAACTTAGCTAGTGCCTGGCACTGTTACCCTCCACAGGTACTCAGCTGTCTGCCTTAGATCTGTACTGCAGGCAGCCATATGCTTTCCTGTTGCACAAGTATTGGAGAAGCTGTGACTTTTCAGAACAAGATTTGATGTTTCTGACATGCTGACAAGACCTGAATATGTTTGTTGTGCAACACAGTGGAGTATTTATAGCACCACAGATTTTTTTAAAGTGGTTTTATTACATTTAATTAAGCATTCCCTGTCTGTGACACCCACTCAAATGCAGTCATCATCTCAGGAATGCTCTGCATGGAGGGGAAGTATAAAAATAACCTGAAATTGACCTATTAATGTGCACCAGGAATGGCTTGTGTTTCTGAACATGTGGAATGTAGAGTCCCAATCTGAAAATATTATGTAACTCAGTGTTGACCAAAAATCCTGTTCTACTCATTTGCCAGACTTGCATATCAAACAGTTCAGTCCTGCCTAACCATCACTCAGAGTTTAGAACACAATCACACACACATCCAATGCTATGAGTTTGTACTGTGTACTCTTTGTAATGCATACTCTTTGCCCACAACATCACTTGAATGCTAGGAACAATGGGTGACTCAAGTGAGGGAATAATACTAATAAATAAGAAAGTTATGGTTAAAAAGTCTTCCTGAACTAAGGAAAAGTATATGGCTAGAGACAACTTCTAATTTAATATCAGCTTAATAACTGTTTTCTAAATTAGTACATCTATATTTAGCTGCTAAACCAACAAAGATCTTGATGCTACCCAAATTTCACAGTTACTGAACAGCTACTGACACAGAGATTGTCTTCTCAGCATGTAATAAACAAACAACCCTTACTAGCTTGACAAATACTTTGGGGAGAAACAACAAATTAATGTTGAAGAAGATTTATCTCTCTCCATCCAAGTGATGTGATGGAACACTTCATCATTATGGAAATCTTGTGTGCATAGACAGAATATCCAAACAGTGCTCTCTGCCTTGCCTCTTGAGAAGTGTGGATTTATTTTGTACATCTGCACTGACAGCCTCAGGTAAGAAGGCAGTGGTATTTTTATATACAGCTGTGAGCCTACTGACACTGAATGGCTTCTGAGCAGGCTCATCCCTGAGGATGAGGAGCTGAAAATCAGATCTGTCCCTTTATTTGCACAGGTTGACAACTGTTGTGTCAGATACAAACCAAATCCCACCCCTCCTCCCTCCAGTAACTGCACATTGTAGAGGAAGGATGATGAATGTATGATTATAATCTGTCAATCCCTCTCTCAGTCCTTCTGTTAAACACAGCATGAGGCACCTGAAAAGCCATCCTTAAAACTTCAGCTGAAATTGCTTTCACAGACAGAGCCCTTTATTTGGACATAGAGGACAAGCTGAAAAGCTGAGCTCTGTATGTGGATTGCTAACAGAAGCCAAGTTATTTTTTTAAGTGTGTTTCCTATCCTAAAAACAGTGGAATTATTTCATTAAAAATAAAATCTTTGATTTCCAGTATTTTTTTTAAGTCAGTCATAGAAATACAAAAACACGGGCTAATTTAGAAACATGCAAGATATAATTACTCAAATACTGCCAACTAGTTTTGTGCTTTCCAAACCCAGTTTTTTATCTAAGAAGGCAACTGACTGGACTAGTGTTGCCAAATGCTTCTATATAAAGGCCAGTTAATTTCATTCCAGGTAAGCTGGACCATCTTGAAAGAACAGAATTGTTTGCTTTTTTCCTAAAATGAGTCTTGTACTTTGGAAAACCAAAATCATGGGCAGCTTTTTCTGCAATAGATCTTTAAATTCTTACTACAGTCAAATTCTACCTGTGACTGTTCTAGTCAACACTAATTATTTAAAACAGAAGTCCATTTTCTCCTATGCTGAGCCAAAAGAACATCTAGCTATCTCATAAAGCAAAAGTAAATATCTACACATGTTTAAGATTTCTCTTCAGATGCTTCTGCTGCTGCTTTCCAGATTCCTGGAAGTGCTGCAGCCAAATTCCTAAATGAGGAAGGGCGCTTTTGTAGAAATTTTTAATTCAGTCTTTAATGCCAATAGCCAGAGAGGCACAGCCTTTCTGCTGTAGGAATTTCTCAGAAATCCGTTTATGCTGAAAGATCAGCACCAGAACTATCCCTAAAATGAAAATTCTGTAGCATGCGTTGGATACTGAAAATCAACTCAGAGCTTCCCAAAATGAAAACTGTTTCCTTCAACATGCATTTTACTTTTCTTGACATGTTTGTTCTTAAAACAATGGATTGGCTTTTAATATGCAGATTTAACTTTTGTTCCTCTTTGGTGTTTTAAGGACCTGTTTCTTGATCCCTACACTGCATTACAATAAACCATGTTGGCATCATTTCCTTTGCTATTACATAGGACTTCAGTTTTTTCTGACTTTACCATAGCATCACAGTTTCTAGTGACAGGTGTAGTTTCCAGCTGCTGATCTTGTGTTGCAAATATTGCCTACTTTCAGAGAGAACAGCAGAAAGTAGTTAAGCTCAGATATGCTGCTGGATAGCGTCTCAAGGGACGTGGTAAGAGTCCAAGTAATTTGAGCCATGTAAAACCAGACAAAGCTCTTGAGAAGAAGTGGGCGTGGCTGAGCAGGATGGATGATGTTAACAGATCTCGCCTTAGTCTAATTATGGTGACTAAGAATACCTCATTGAATTGAAGAGTGCAGCTAACACATTGATAGAATGAGACTGTGAGCTGGAGGCCCACTGTGTAACAAATGCAAATGTTCTGTCACCTGCTGACTGTGATCATTTACCGATTGTGCAACATTTGGGTGAGCCTAAAAATCTTATTTTTTCACTTTGGCAGTAACAGTTTGACTAGGCTGATAATAATCACAACGAAAATAAAATTTCTTCTTTTCCCAGCGAAAGGAAAACAGAGAGGGACACCATATATAATTCCTGTGACTAAATACTTCTATGGCCTCATTCTAGTGTTTTTGCTTCTTGAGAAGAAATCCACATGATTTGGCAGCTGTCAGTTAACTTTACAAAAATCCCAAATGCAGAAATATTTTGAAACAAACATTTTTCTTAGCATTTACTCTGCCTGAACCTGGCAGAAGGGTTTACAAGAATATTCTAAATAAATATACTTTTCACTGTGAGGTTTACTACGAGTGCTTTTCATTTATGTACCTCTGATTTTTACCTTTTTTTATCTTCCAAATTCCTCGCCTGCTTTTTCAGCCCTGTTTCTTGCCATCAGTCCCCCAACCTCTGCTCCCCCAGTAACGTCTTCACTCTTGCCAGAACAACAAGGGCCTAGCGTTAGCCTTGTTTTTTCTTTAAAATGTACTTCCTTTAGGAAAACCACTACATTCCAGCTGTCTTTAAATTGCTATTTTTTAGACTCTGAGCACTCTGGAACAAATATTTGCTTTTTTGGGGAACCTGCCCCAAAATGCTGTAGTTGTAATGTCAGCACAAGACAGCATCTCTCTCTCCTAGTACCCATACTCTTTGCTCTCATGGCACTCCAGAAATCCCACTTTGCAAGCCCTTTTCAAGATGTGTTTCCAAGGAGCCTGGTCATCAGCCTGTAATTATCTAGTCAGCTGAGCAGCTACTCAAGCAGAGACAGACAGACAGACAGACAGACGATTTCCCAACAGTGCTGGAGCCGTGACAGGAACGCGACCGGGCGTGCTGAGCCTCCAGGACAGCTGCCTGCACAGGAAACAGATTTCAAATGTGTCCATCCTTCCCACACCAATCCTTCTGTTTGTACTTGGCCTTCATACTCTTCCCTCCCCCTGTCTGGGTATTTGCTATTGTTCTTATGCAGAATGTTTGCTACTGGAAATGAATTAATTGCTGTCACCAGGGGCTTTCCACTGAGGGTGTCAGTGTACAACCACAGAAAAAAAATCGTGATCTGCACAATAATGGAGAACAAATAGGCTGAAGTTTATCCTACCTCTTGCTGTCAAATGTCCCTCAAAGTAAAGGGCCAGAAACAAAGAGCTGTCATTTCTGCTTTACTTTGGAGGCTGTCAGTGGCACTGGTATGGCCATTTATCATACAGGGTCCAAAAAAGGAGTGGGACCGGCTCCTAAGTAAGAGTTTTAAAATATCCTTAGGAAACACCTCTTTAGGGTTCCTATATAGAATAATAGCTTCCCATGAAAGAATTACATGGAGTGCATCCTGGCCTGTTAGGGAGCCACCCTCCTCCATGACTCTCAGTCAGATGCCAAAGTTAATGTGTAAATATCCTCCCTCAGTGATATGGATCACACAGGACAAGCCTCTACAGGGGCACAAATGAGCATCTTCAAAACTGCAATGCTTTCACAAAGTCTACTCTACTCTCCTCATCTGCATATCCTAGACCTCTGCCTACAGACTACTGTCCCCTGTGACTGAAAACACACACCAACAGGCAGTGCTTTTGCTAAGCATATACCTTAAGATTGGGCTCCATCCCTCTAAGGGTAGGACATCAAGTAATATATGATAAAATGTGTTTTATGGAAGACTTTTTCTTATAATTATCTTTGTTAAGGTTGAGCAAAGATTTTAATTTTTCTATTAAGAAGATACATTTACGAATTTTTCAGTTTACAAGGATATAACAACATTAAGGAAGGAAATACCAAGTCAGAGCAACCAACAGGTCCATTGAAAAAGTATGTGGCTGTATGAGTAAGCATAAGGATCACATAGCCACGAAACTGAGAGAGAAGTAGAGCTCATCAGTTTTACATATTTACACTTCACGGGTGCTCTTCTTCTCGCCACATCACAAGGAAAACTAAGTATTTACAACTAAGAACCAACCAATAAATACAAAGAAGGTCAGAAAAATGTCTTTTAGCCAGAAGATTCCCCTACTTCTGCACAAAGATCTAATCACACTGTCTCAAAAGGACTAGTCTGTAGCACCCATCAAAAGAGCAGATGGAAAACCAGATGGGGTTTACCCAAGACCCAATCCAAAGTTGACAACCCAAGTTTTCTGACAGAAGTATTATTCATGTTACAGGGAATATTTGATAGACTCAGTGAGCAGAGGAAAGCTATAACTCTTTAAAATGCTTTAATAAATTGCGGTCATAAAGTGGAATTGACAACAGAGAATCTCAATTTAAACATGAAAGAGTAAATAAACTATTGTTTTCTTGGGCAATTACTCCACAAGCTCCTGCAAGGAAGGACAGAAATCTGTTCATGCAGAAAAGCTAGAAGCTCATATAGCCCCATCAGTTACCATAAGCTGATGAGGCAAGCCAGAGGATTTGCATGCATGTTTAAAGAATGTCAGAAAGAACTGCTCTACTTGAAGAAAAGTGCATGCAATGCTGGAATCAAGGTAAACTTCTGTTGTCTTTGTAATTCACCATCTGCTTAATCATAGCACCAAAAGAAGGAAGTACTGATGAGCACTGGCACACTAACTGTTGGTATCAATGAACTGCTGGCAAAAAGCAAATGAGAACCATGATCAGGTAAAGGCTATCATCACAGAGGTGATCACCATTCTTTTAGTTCCAGATTACAGAGGTAAATATGGCTCAGACTTTTTCAATGGCTGCTCATACCTCTTTGTAAGAAAAGTCACTACTGAAAACACTTCTATGCTCTTTCCCCATGAATGCACTTTAGCAATCTCCAAGACTTATTCAAGACACAGGTGGAATGGATCACAAAAGGCTTTCATTTTCTTTATAAAAAGAAAATATTTCTTGCTCAATCCAGAAGGATAGTGTGAGCTCCTTTTGAAACTCCGCTAATATTGTGTTAAAATACATTACAAACTACTCAAAGTTAAACCTTTTAGAAGCCAAAGAGCAAGGCAAAAATCCTGTATGCTCTCATTGTACTTTGTTATCTTACTGGAACAGACCTTTTCATTGCTTTTGTCTCACCTGTTTGTGGGTGGGTTGATGAAGCACTGGTCCATGGTGCATCCTCAAACTGAACCCAAGCACCGATGGATGATGACAGATCAGTGCTGGGACACACATGGTTACCAAGCCCAGCAGAATCCAGCTTGGGCTGCTCAGCTGCCTTTTCCAGCTCTGTGCAGAAAAGGCCTTGAAATTCTCCATTTGCACTGTGATGCTCTTCTGAGGATGTGTCTGAGGAATGAAAACATTTCACTGGAGGAGCCTCAGTGCTACCTAAAATAGAGACGACAGACAGAGATTTACAGGATTAACCATTCTTTCATTGTTTTTTATTGAAACATCTAGAATTTGCCATTAAATGTAGGAAATTTTTCTTCACCTAATGCAGTTTTTGAATTAACACTGGGCAGTCTTGCGCTTGATTATAATAGGTGAGATTTCCTCCATGGTTGGTTGGATACTGTCTTGAATTTTGAAGGACAAATCCAATCCTGCAATAGATCTACACTACATTACTTGAGGAGAGTAATTTGCCTTTTTGGCCCAAATTCTCCTATTACATAGGGGTAGCAGGAGATAATTCCATCTCTTCACAAATTGCTTCCAGACAGAAGGCAAGCTCTCCCATGCTAGATACATGACAGTAGTTGGTCTAAATCAAACAAAGGAGGTCTCACCAGTTTCAAAGAAAACCAGAGAGCTTACCTCGTGGGTGAACAGGGAGGAGCAGCTCGTCAGTGAAGGACACCCACTCGGACTGGTGGGAGGCAATGACACTTGTCAGAGATGTCATATTGGCAGCAGGTCACTCATCTTCACTTGGGGATCATAAGGAAGAGGAAGCAGAATGGAAGGGGTACAGTGAAGATGAGCCAACAGAGGGACACACCTCCTTTGCACTTTCTTTTCAACTGCTGTTAAGACAAGAAAAAAGTAGGTTATGTCTTTTAGAAAATTAAATGGGAGAAACTAGTGCCACCATTTTTTATAATATAGAATGTTAAAGCAATTTATGTACCACAGTCACAGTACTGTCAAAGCACTGTCACCTTTGACAGAGGAATGTCATCTGTGTCTAGAGGAGGGTTATACTTGAGCAACTCCTTCATATAAAGCAACTGAGGGTCTTGAAATATCTTCATATTAAAATAAATCATCACCAAAACCAATATTTTAGTCCTTATTCAAGAAGCCATGCTTCTCATAATCCCAGCAAAAGCAGATGACGATATTCTCCCCAGTTTAGAAAATTTTGATTATGACGTAACTTAATCCCCACTCCAAGATGTTAACACCTCTTTGCCCACCTTGCTGCTTACAATGTCTCATCCCTCTCCAGAGCAAGCAATAAATTGCATATTTCATTATCAATAACATTTATGTAGCTGATTCTGGAATGAGGATGAGTGGCCAATGACTCTTATCATGGTCTGGGTACAGACAGCTGTCCTCTCATGAAACTGTACTTTCCACTCTGCTGCTTGACTGGAACTTCACATTTTGATTTTAAAAACCATCTTAGACCTTGTTCAAAGTTTAGCATGGTTTTGCTGTAGCTCAGCAAATATTTTCACAGATGTGGCAACTGCATTTTGTAGGCCCTCCAATGGTATGCACCCCACACAGATCTGTGAATCTGCTAGATGGAGTAGAGCACTGGAAAGTGCTCTGGTTGCTAGCTAGTAACTAACAACTAGCTAACTAACTGCTGGTCAGGTCCAGGCAGAGAAATTCTCTCTGACAAGCACCCATGACCACCTCAGTTTTGCAAACCACTTCAAAACTCTCAGGAGACTCTTCCTAGGGAAATATGCTAATTTTGTCCCAAATTATCTCAAGCATTGAAGCTCTTGTTGCCATGGTACTGAAGTACTTGAAAAGACTGAAAGTCAGAACTGACTGCGTGAAAGAGCTTTGAACAGCCTTTCTTGGTCTCCTGTCTCTCACTTAACTAAAGGGTTTTTCAGGGTGAAACTTCATGTTAGTATACAAGAGCAGATACTTCACCTAGACTTCTCTTTACCCGTTATTAATTATATAAAATTTGGGCTTAAAAAGCAGACATATTTAATGCAATCTTTAAGAATTTCTCAAGGAGACAGATCATCAAATAGCTTCCAATATTATATCCTCCTCAGGGCTATGAAGTCCTTGGTCTGCTGAAGGCAAATCAGCAATCAAGAAAGAGATGAAAACTGCAGAAGTTTGGAAGTCACAAACCTGCCTGACAGCGAGAGAATCAGTGTACAGTGTCTGAAGATGAATCTTTTTGAGCGGAATAGAATGCAAAATGTACAATTTCCTGCAAACACAGAAAAGGATTCCTAGAGATAATCCTGATGGCTTAGTGCAATCTGCCTTAAGACTGATCCCCTTGCCATAGACTTCCCAGATCCTATGGCACCCTGACCAGTCACCCTGCACGTTTCCCTTGTTACACAACCAATTCCCTACTGCAGGAGGGGCAGCAGTGCTTGAGCCCCTTTTCCTCCACTGCCATGGCAGGAGCCCTGTCTCCATGCAGAGGGGGCAGGTACACCTGCCTGATCAACATCTATTTTGGGTGCTGTTAACAGAAATTTAAAAAGCTAAACACAGAAGTAAACAAAGAGGAAAAAAACCCAGATGTTTAGGGTCATTTGGATGCTATATGAGGGAAGGAGAGGATGACCTTGGCATCTTGTTTCCCTCATGTGACCAATTAAGCTGTTTGTTTTGGGCTTGTTTAAATATCTGTAACTAAGTTTTCTTTTCCCAGACAACTGTATACTGACCTAGCCTTTCTCCTGGAAAAGTCCTGACAGAAGCATGAAGTGGCAGGAAATGAAAAAAGAAAACAGTTCAGCCTGCCCTTGATGCACAGAGACTGTAGTAGAGCTCATTTTTAACTTATTTTTTTCTTTTTAATTTCAAGGGTAAGAAAGATATGAAAGGAGGCGAGAAAATGGACTGCTTCAGCAGTACAGATATATGGGAGAACGATACCAACATTTTAAGACAGATTTCCTCTAGTGCCCTACTGCCCTGTCACAAACATAATTCTTAAAATCCACTTAGTACCAGACATCAAAACTACCACTTTAAAAATGGATAATGAGCACTATAAACCCAGAAAAGCATCAGAATACTGTGCAATGAGGGTTATACAATTTCCCCATTACTGGAATTTTCTAGAGACTTCCCAGTTTACTTATTAAGTTACATTGTGTTGATTTATCAGGGTTATCACACCCTTTTAGACAAGCAGCCTAAAAGAGAGGAAAGGCAGTCTGAGTAGCTAATAGCTTAAAAGATACTCAGAATACAGGCATTTTGAGGATGCATATGTTAGGTTTTACAATAAGAAAGAAAGAAAAAGATAGAATTTTGTATTCTTTCAACATTCACATAAAAGCCTCAATCCCACCCCTTGACCTAAATGCATGTACAGAATTATGAATCATGTATAGCTAACACCTATGCAAACTATGTGGACAAAATACTTCATCCACAATTATTTTTCACCTCTCATTCAATCTCCAAAATCCTCCTTTGAGAAAGACCTGAGCCAATGCCACTGTGAACCAATGAGCCTCAGCCAGAACAATACCAGTGCCACTGTGCATTGAGTTGATACAACCATGCTGCAATCTGCAGAACTACTACAGAGGTAAATCTCGCCAGAAGAACCATTTGAATTGTGGGTAAGCCAGAATCCTCTCTGTAACAAAGGACTGCTATTTAAACATTGCAGAGAGTACTCTGCATGTGAATTTCAGAGTGTTCCTTCTTGTTCTTCAGACTTCTCAAACATCGCGGGCTATTCATAGAGGAATGAATTTTGGAGCCTACTAGGACTAAGAAAAATTGATCCCTTAAACTCCAAGTGAGCTACAATTAAAGCAAAAGTTTATGCTGCACAGCCCAAACAAAAGCAAATGGAAACACATTTCTTGGAACAAGATATTACCAGGCCAGAACAGTATTATTTCTCTCTACATGAACAGGATTGTTTAGATTGTTACTTATGGATTTGTGTTATTATGTGCACTAAGCTTTTGATGCTGAACTGGTTTAAAAAAAGTAAGCAGATTTATCAGATTTTTGGTAAAAAAATGTGAATCAGAATTTTGTTTATTTCCTACTACTACAAAGTAAATACAAGGTAAAGCAGATGTTACACCTACTCATCCCAATGATCCTTACCATCAATTCCAAGGCAGTGACTTGACCATGAGGCAAAAAAAAACCTCTAAGAAGTTGAAATTTCTGCTTCAGGTGTCCCTTTTTTACATTACAGTTTCACAGTGGTGCATGTAAATCTGAGTAACAAGTAGGTAACAGTTATTTCCAGCTCTCCAGAAGGTAGAGACCATAGAGCTGGAACAAAACTCCCTGTCTCTTCAGTCCTACCAGTGTTTTGATAAAACACATTATATAAGCCCTTTTTAAAACTGATGAAGGTTCATTCTAAAATGACAAAACTGTTTTGATAATTAGAAACCTCTCATTTCAAAACTATATAAACACAAGAGTCTACAGCCATTCCTTCTTGCGATGTGATTACCCATCTGTCCTTTTGTACAGCAGCAGTCTAGCAACAGATGAAAAGGAATGTAATTGTCCTTCTCACTTTATCTTGGTCAACCAAAAAACCTGCATTTGAGAAAGACACACATAATTATCCTGCGACAGAAGTCTGATAGCTAGCACCTTTGTACAATGAGCCCTCACTTTAGGTGGGACCTTCACATACTATGTGAGTTAAATACCAACATTAGTAATGTTGGTATCTAGAAACGTTTGTGGCACTGTTGAGGTTTAGAAGTATCAGAAGTATCTGCAATTGCATGGTGTTTTTGTAAACAAACCATGTGAAGTATTTAATTACTCATGCGTTTGGACAGAAAACGTGAACAGTTTCCCAGTAGATTTCAACTCTGCTTAGAAGAAACAGCTTAGCACAGTTAATAATTTTAAGCGCTAAGGGTCATTTCTCCAATTGCTTCAAGTTACATCCATATAATGCAGACTGCAGTCAGCTTTCTGATCATTACCCAGAGTTACTAGGCTACAGTTACATGGGAAACCAGGAGAAAAAAAATCAGAATAAAAATACTGAGAATAAAATTCTCAGTTCACTTTCTTGTTTTCCAAATATAATATCAATAGCAAGCTTGTGCTAAGTGCATACTCTGCTGCCTTATATGGCAACACTGTTGAAAAAAAATCCTGTAATCCATACAGTGATTCTGTTTTTCTTGTTTACACATTCCTTTACAATCCCAGAAACTGAAACATTCACTGGTTACCGTGGTTTGCATTTGGCTTTGTAGGAGACCATTGTGGGAAAACAACTAGGCAAGCTGTTAAATTCCACACAGACCAGAAAGAAACTAAGCCAAAGGGACAGTAAGAAAAGGAAAGACTCTGACCAGGACTTTTCTTGTAACAAACAAGCCTCACTCCCACCAGGAAAGCCTCAAGGAAAAACAAGTAATTTTATCTTGACCATGTGTTTGGCAAACCTGTACAGATGAAACTATTCTAGTACCACAAACTGAGGAGTGATTGGTGCCTTGGGCAAATTTCCAAGTGAGAGAGAGCTCACGGCTCTTCCTCTTGGCTTGGCCTGTAAATAAACACTGACCATCAGCACATCACGATCTGAATAACAAACAAACTCCAAATTGGAACTCTGTTCTCCAGCACCAAAACCAAGTCCAAAGCACTTCAAGGTGCAACAGCATAAACAAAACACCGTGCTAAACAACGGGGGAAGAAAATGAACTTGAAAAATCCAATTAAAGAAGTGGATTTGAATATCATTCTCACTGAAAAAAAAGCATTTTACCAACCTCTGCCTAAATGTCTGAGGTAAGATTTCCTTATTAATGATGACAGGAATAAAGTTATATTTGGTTGATTAGTGTATTTGTAATATTGACAATATTTTCTCCATGTATACAGCTCTGCCAGCTTGTAAGCTGCTCTGAAAAAGTCTCTGGTAAAACTCAGTTTTGGATCTTAGGCCAGTTTTACTTACTCTGATACCTGATTTTATATGATCTCCATGACTTCAGATGTAGCTTAAGAAGCTCAGTCACTACCTGGTACATGTAACACACGAAAGCTCTCAGTATGAAAGGAAGAATTAGGGCCCAAAGGGAGACAAATGGACATGCCTTATGAAACTCCTGCAGCCTCGCTGGGAGAAAGGTTGGCTTTTCCTATTATGGATTTCACCTAAGTGAATGGTAACAAAAGCCTTGGCAGTGCTGTGTCTGCAGAGCCACAGCAAATCCACCTTGTGCCACTACAGGGTAGGTCATCAGTGCTGTCTCCTGGTGATTTTAGACAGAGATGGAGCGGGGGTGGAGTGAGATAATGAATGTGACTAGACCCATCTGGCACACTGAATGACAGAAATGCAGACTGGGGGTCTGCCTGAGCCCAGGACCCAGTGCAGCCACACTAATGACCACTCCTAATTACTCCAACAGATACTAAATGATCTCCCTAAAACCACACTGCGAGTCTGTGGCAGAAGCAGCGTTAAGGCTGAGGTGACCTGGAATGACCTTATTTTCTCCAGCACACATAAAACCATATGCCACAAATACACATCCCAGCTTTCCTGGAAGCTCACTGTTCAGTGACGGTAAGAGAGGAGAGTCTGTACAGGTTGCATTGGTAAGAAAGGTAAGATGCGTTGATAGGCATCTCCCTCAGGAATATTTGTGTTAAGGCTAATACCTAGAAGGTCAACAGCTGCTGTCTTCTCTGCACCAAAATTTATCTGCCACAGAAGCTCCTCTTTTCCACACAGAGAGAGAAGACACCTAAAATGCTCTCCTGCAGCCAATACCAACATATTTAGGCAGTCTCTCCTGTCAAGGCCTTTCCTCAGAAATACTTCATGGATTCTGGATGCCTCAGAATGAGAGACAGAGATTCAAAGTCTGAAGCCAGAGAAAAATTATACAACTTCCTCTATTATTTGTACTCCTAAAAATTAGAGAAATGTAGAAAGACACTATAGAATACCAAGAGTGCAAAACAAAACAGAAATTTTTATTTATTTTTACTATTAGAAGTAATATAAAGCAGGCAAAAATACAAGGAGGACGTGAGACAAAATATTTGACAGCAATAGTCCACATCACCAGTCACATCAGGAAAACAGAAGTTCTGCATCTCAGGACTTTCAGTATAGCTCACTCTGGGCACACGATTCATTCAAAGTGCAACTGAAGCCATGTAATTGCATGGGAAGTTGAACTTGAAGGACAACTTCCCAAACTGCCAACCTTCCAACTCAAACTGGAATCTGAGGCAACAATCAGTCAAATGCTTCTCTTACCATATAGAGCAACAATGCAATAAAACTAGACTGGGACAAGATCACAGAGGCAATGTGTCAATTCGTTTAGGAGAACATTTGCATCTTTAAAATCTGGCACTTTTTTTTTTCCAGTCAGTATTGTACAAACAGGACAAAAAAAAAAAAAAAAAAAAAGGAAGAAAAAGCCACTAGTTTAAGGTTTTTATTCCAGAAGACTAGAATATTACAGATCAGGTTTTACTTAGTCCAGCAAAATTCTGCTGCTAATGATAGTAGGCAACAGGAAATCTAAATGCAGTAAGGGAGGAGAGGTTGTGTACAGGGTCCTTACTACTCTTCCTTGTTTTCTCAAGGCCTCCACAGGGCAGAAGTCCAAAGCAGCACCTGGATCCCAACCCAGACTTCAACACCTGCCCATTACATGTGTCACAGATTCTCCTCTGTTTCAGGATGGTGAATTTGCAGCAATCACAACTATTGCACAACACAGTACTATAAAATTGATGCTCCAATCCACAGTATGTGGAGGGAACTGTGTTTAAAAATTGATTTCTTCTTTCAGACCTCAAAAAGTGAGTCATACAAGGAACGCATGTTTCAAAAAAAAACTCCCACTGAGTGACCTGGTTTGCACATTTGATATTAATGCTTTCATATGTTCTCATTTAAATTCTGCACAAACAAGCTAGCCAGACATATTCCATTTACCAAACCCTCCAAAAGCTCCTGTGCTTTATTTGCTGTTGTGATGATTATCAAAGTGGTTTTTAAAGTTATCTCACTAACACTAAAAGCACAATATTCTACAATTAATCACTGTAGAATCAACTCTGCCATCACAGCCTGATATCACTGAAGGAAGCCATCAAGAAGTGAACACAGATCATATAATCCTATCTGCCTGTCCTTCTTCTGTACTGGGACTAATAACAAAATAAACAGGGAAGGGAGTAAGCGATAATGAGCTTACTGGAATATCATGCTGGATGATAAACACTCTTTTAGAAAACACACAACCTGGCTTGTATGAAATGCCACTCTGTTCTGACAGATATTAACTTTCTAGCACTGCTTATATGCATTGCAACAAATTACTGCATTTCAAATATTCACTGTGCAACTCCAAAACTGATCCTGCTTCCATCAGTAAAAGGGGAGCCAGCAGAATTCCTCCTGTGCCTCAAGTTTCACCTGCACAATGAAATCAGGGCTTTATTTTCTGATTAAAAATAAGTTAAATGCTAGAAGATGGATAAAAACACCTTCAGTGAAGATGGTGGGTACAATTATTTGCCATCAATCAATACCACTTAAACTCTAATTATGACTAAGACAGCTGGGGGAGAGGAAAAAATACCCCCCCCCCCAAAAAAAAAAACAAACAAAAACAAACAAAGAAAAAAAAAAAAACAACTCCAAGAAAGAAAGAAGACAAACCCTCAAACAAGGAGCCACATTCAAGACAAGGGAGGAACTGAATTCTGTAGAGAGATGCTTCACTGGAGGCTGTATGCCTACAGAGAGGATGGGCATTGATCTGTCTGAGCTGTGAGTATGCACAGAACGGGAGAACAGATTCAGAATGAGAGAAAAACACAGAATCCAACTGTGAAAGCATCAGGGAGACAAGGACTATTGAGGAAGTGATGCAGCCCTGAATGAAAGCAAAGAAGTTTTCTTGTGCTGAATGTTGGCTCAAAAGGGTGATTAGGAACACTGAGCAAGAAAGTCATCTTCTGTTCAAGCCTTCTCTGCATTTCCATATAGCTAACAACTATTTACATATAATTTCTCTATAATTGTATTTCTCTGTGACATCTTTTATAACTTCTAATCTGCATCAGCAGCACCCTTCTAATGAAAAGAGTTTAAAAAGGGATTTTTGTTATAAAGGAGACCCTTCTTGATTGTTGTAGATAAAGGCAATATTAAAATGTGAAGCTGTCTCCCAGTTTAAGGAAACCCTGCCTGATTATTTAAAGCCAGACAAAACCCAATACTTTGGAAGAGATATTGCATGGAACACACTTGCCCTACCTGAAAATTCTTTCAATGATCCAACCGGTCTTTCCTCATTTCCAGTGTCTGAAGAGTCAAATGCAACTTAATGTGATGCCAGGACACTGCAGTCCTTCAGGGCAACCCACAAATATCATGTTTGTTGTCACTCTCTATTTTACACAGCCTAAATATAGGCCCCTTAGACATGATAGTTCTATTCCTTTAGCATGGCTACTCCTGCTTCAAGGGAATGAAAAAACAGCTCTAGGAAAAAAAAAAATTGTGCAAAGGGGGGGAAGGGGGAAGGAGAAAACCAGCTAAATGTACAGCAAGACATTTCCCTGATTTTTCCTTCTCAAAAAAAACTAATGCTTCATTTTCAAATAGCTGACATGTTATCATTTAATTGTAGAACCATAAAAAGTTAAAGCTTGAAAGGGACCTTCAAGATTACCTAGTTCCACCCCCTGCCATGGGCCAGGACACCTTATTCAAGTGGCCTGAACACTGCCAGGATTGGGGCATCACAACTTCCCTGGGCAACCTGTTCCAGTGTCTCAATATCCTCCCAGTAAAGAATTTCTCCCTAATGTCTAACCTAAATTTCCCCTATTTCAATTTTTACCCACTACTCCTTGTCTTATCACTACAGCTCCTAATGAAGAGGAAATAACGTAAAGTTTAACTGCAGCAGGTGACCAGCCATTCTGTATAGCTAGAACTGTGCTCTCCTTCTGCATTATGCATGTGGAAACTTACAGAGTAAGATGAGAGTCACACGGTAAGAAAAGTGAAGTCATGAACATATCCCAGCTCTCAGCTGGGCTTGGGTAATGCAGCATCCCAAATTTTTAGACAAGAATTTAATTCATGTTACATTTCTGAGTGCTGTCAGGTATTGCATAACTTTCTTCTTTCTGGATAATGCATGACCTCTTCTGTGCTGTGGAAGTGCTTTAGTAGTGAAACTGTTTACAAAACCACAAGATCAAAACCCACTTAAGAAACCCCAAGACTCCCTTTCCATCCAAGCCACCAAAAGCTTAAGACAAGATTCACTATTGCCTTGAAAACTCTGGAGTGTAGTCAGGAAAACAAAGAAAAAAGGATTTTCTGCAGACTTCACTCACTTCATTAAACAAAACAATATAAAGCACTGGAGATGGATGCTGGGCACTCAGGTCATACCACCAAGGCCTTTCTTCATTAAAGGTTTGTAAACTGAATAACCTGCCCGTGCAACCCTCCTAGGTAACACTCCCAGCAGTGCAGTGTGCTGGACAGCGTGGCTGCTTTCTGAACCTGCTCTGGAAATGGAAGCTATGCAGTCAGGTCACCCCACCTCCCACCCAGCCTTATGTAGCCAAAAGTGACCATGGTTATTCTTTTCCTCGGCCCACAGCAAGTCTCAGTAGCACAGCATTATGCTATGTGGAAATACCAGTTCATGGCAATGCTAATGTAGTGTTACTGCTCTCTTGGCAGCTCTGGGGAAGCCAATTCCAGCTAATCGTTGGCAAAGGATGCCCTATCCAGTGGACAAGTTTTGGCAGTGGGATACAGACAAGTATATTTTAAAATATTTGAGGTATTTACTTCCTCTTTCATAAAGGCACAGGCCCACAAAGGGACAGAGACACTCTGTTACCAAGACTACTCTGTCAGAGCTGCAAATTTGACACATTATTCGCACATACAGAAAAGCATGTTAGAAATTACTGAAAAATAGCAGAACTGGAAGAATTATTATTTTTTTAAGACAAACTTTCTGAAAAGAAAGGAGTATTCCTTGAAAGTTATTGCCTGTTTCAGTGTCACTGAAGAGCTAATGTAGCTGTTTGGAGCTGCAGCTCTGAAAGGTCTGTGTTACCCTCAATCAGCCTCAGCTCCAAGAACATTTGTATGAATAGCCTGGACTGAATACAGGGAGAATCTGTAAATTTTCTGGGAAAAAAAAGAAGAGCTGAATGCTGGTGTCAAGCTCTGAGCCCACATGTAGTGTGGTAAACTAATATAGCTGCCTCCATTCAGAAAATGGAACGATTAAATTGCAGAGGTCAGAGATGTGTTATTTAGGAGAGGAAAGCCCACACCTGCCAAACTTATTCTATCTCAGTTTCATCCTCTTCAGTGACACTTCAGATTCTGGTTGTGAATACACCCATGCACCTGTCAACTGAGATCTCACTCCTCATGCTAAACTTACACACTGGATAATTCAGGATAAATTTGGGAGCATGCACCTGAATGTTTCCACCACGTATAATTTATATATATATATATATATATAGAATATAAGCTTTAGCCAGGTAAATACTTGAACTGTGGTGAACTTGACCCAGCAAGGATCAGAGAGAAAGGAGCATTTCTGTTGGCAAGTTTCTGTCATTAGGAGCAGCTGGCAACTGAACAGCAACTAATCATTAAACTTCATGGGCCAAATTCTTCCTTACAGCTATTCAATTGAAACTGCTCTATTAGAAAAGAAATAGGCCTTGTGCTGCAGAGCTTGACCGGCTCTGGTTTCAGTTTTGCAGCTAGTAATACTTGTTCTCTTCAAAAATGCTTAGTAGAGGTACTTTTCATGCATTTCCATCACCCACACAACCACAAAACCACCGTGAAGTTCTGCAAAATAGTACCTTCTATTCAACAGAGGCCCCTGATTCAGATAGCAGAATCATTGTATCAAGTAGCCACCCCCTATTTCAAAAGTAAACTCAAGATAATTCTTTCATTTCATTTCATTTCACAGCTGGCAAACCCAAGAGCCCACAGAGAGAACTGGTTTCTATAAACATTCATGTCTATAAATGCCAACTAAAACTTGGCCTAAAAGAGTGCAATGAATTAAGAAACAGCTCAGCAAAAAGACATCCTTTCTCTCTAGCTCACCAGGCAGGTCTGCTGCCCTTGGAGCAGGAGCTCCACTTTGAATCTCAGCTCTGGAGCACACTGTCTGCTGTTTGAGTATCAGCTTAGTGTTGAACTACTACTCATAGTAGTTGAACTACTACTAGGAACCTGAAGCACACTGGTCAGTTCTGCCCTCTGTTTTGAGCTGAAGGAGTTGTGCTGAGACATTTAGTTCAGTTACCTCAATGAAGCAAGATGAATCACACCTCCTTTAACTCCAGACACCCAGTCAGACATCTGAGATAGTCACCTGATGCTCTGCTTACAGTCAACAGAAGGAACACAACACCTCCAGAGAATCCTCTGCCCGATCTATTTTCAAATGAGGTGAATCCTCCTCCAAGAAAAGTATGGTAACTAACTTAGACTTGCGTATCTTTTTCACACCTAAGAGTGTAATCATCAAGGAAATCTTACACATATTTCTAGACATTTCACTGCAGCTGACTGACAAACCTTAAAATATCATTGCTGAAAAATATTTTCAGTATTATAGGAAATACTTCCTGTCAAAAAAACACCTATTGAAGGATTTTCGAGATTAATGAGAGCAAAAGCTCTTTAATTTTATGGTTTGCCTTCAGAAACCGTATCTCTATAGAACTGATGTATAAGAAAGCTGTACATTCCAGTAATCTTCTTCTTTTAAGATTATTTCCTATTAAAAAAGCATTATTTGTTTCTATGTTCATCTAAGGGACACATTGTCCTAGCACTGATATCTGCTCTTAAAGCTTTTAGCATTGTTTTATGATGCTTATTATTTTTCTTGTATTTTTTCTGTCAATATATAATAATGATTATGCCAAATGCAAAAATGGGTTGTCAAGTTGGTCGAGAGACTGTTCCCAAAGTTTACACTAGTAAACAGCATAAAACCTTACCAGCAGGAACAGAGTGGTAGAGTGAAATACTTAGCATTAAGGGCACAACTTTCAAACTAGCTTTTTTGTGGTTTTTATTTACAATTATCTCCAAAATGATGCTGTAGACTGAATTTGCATTAGAGCTTGAAGTATTAAACGAGCTCTTCCTTCTGCTCAGTTTTATCCTGATCAGTTTATGTGCTCCGAGATCCAAACTGAACTGCAGAAATCCAGGTAATCAGGCCAGGTAATCTTAATTTTAAAAGTGCATTCCTGCTCTAAATATGTACTTACATGTTTACATCCACTTTTTTTTCAGAAAAGAAAATAAATCTGGAACACTCATGTGTGTTTCTGGTATTGCCACAGGACTGTGTCTTTTCAATTTTTTCAATCACAATTTCTGAAATTTTACCCCCCTTTCAGTTTTGGAAAAAAAACAAAAAGGACATTCCGTACCATTCACCTTATTTGAACATTTAGAAGACAATGAAAACTGATGGCAGAAATCGATAAAGGATACATAATCCCTTCCTGGGAAGCAGTGTTACCTACACAGATACCTGTAGATGGATTTCTGGCTTTGTTTAAGGTCCTGGTAAACCGTTCACCACCTTCAAAGAGCAAAGCTTTAATCCTTGAAGTTTCCAGATGTACAAGGTGAGTTGTAAGGCTTCTCATTTTCTAGGAGTTGAATTCTTGTGGTCATAATTACAGCTATAGTCTTGAAGACAACACACATCCCCGACACATACAAAGACAGGCATTCCTTCCTCGAGGTTAACCACTTGTGAAGTTGTTACATCCATTAGCAGGATTCACACTCCCTTAAGAAAACATCCATCATGACAGACTCCAAAGAAATGTACCAAGACATCTGAGGACAAAATAATCTGGTTTTGCAGTTGAGTACTTTCTTTATGTGTGTGTCCAATGCAACTAATAATTCAGACAAATTGGCTAAGAATTGCCTTTTGAAGGTTGTCCCTTCCTAGCTGACCTGCAGAGTGAGTTTAAGTGATTGTCTTAGATTGTCCTCAGATGGCAGAGATTATGTTAGAAGACTGCTACTACCACATGAATCCTTATAGTTCTATAGCTTAGTTCCTAATGATCTTTTTGGTTTTCCAGTTTCCAAAGAGAAAGCTGAAGGTGCTGCAAAGACAGCCTATAACAGGACTTCAAACAATTCAAAATTGATTACTGTACATAGCCACAGTGCAATACCTGGGTTAAAAGCTGCATGAAGAAAAGGTACTACCAGGAGTCACGGCTTGTGGATTCTCCTGCTCTGACAGGAGAATCCAAAAGCCATGACATTATAGCTGATGCCACCTTGGAAGCTGTCTCACTGACTGGAAAGGTCACTGCTTTAGGGGCAACAGGAGCCCTGCAGAGCAAAACGTCTTGAGAGGTTTGTAACTCACTTAGATACCACTTCTCATCTTTACCTGCTGATGCCAGACTTGAGACAGATGACAATTAAGGACTCTATAAACATGATGCATTCAACCCACTCACAATATGGTTTTAACCCACACACAGTCTGGGCTTCTCAACCAGGGAACTGTACCAGCTGCTAGTTCTTAACAAGATAGCTGGCAAGGCAGCACAAACTCAACGTGGGGAGTTGGCCACTACTGAGATGTAGCTGCTACCTTTTTACCTAGCCTCCCTTGGACTGTAATCGAAATCAACCACACAGAGAATTAATTATGCCACTGATGTAGTGAGGGATACAAGGAACTCAAGTTAAGGAAAGCTCTGCAGTTAAAGGTCAAGGTATGTTCTTCTGTCCTTAAAGATAATGAAGGACAGAAATTATAAGAGCATACAGCTACTCAGGACTGAGATACACTGCATCATGTGAAAGAAGAAAAAATATGACCCTTTTCTCTTACTGGGAAAGTTTAATGGTCATGCTCCTGATGACACTGATATTTTAAAAACAATTTAAAAGCCAAAATTATAAAAGAACAGAGATCACTAAAGTTGCCAGCTGTATTCCTACATATGAGGTATGTTAGAGCTGCTAGGCAGTTACTGGTACTCACTTGTTCTTTAAAGCATCATAGGAATATAATGAAAAACCATTAATAATATACAGAAAAGGTCAAAGATTTACCTGAAAGAAAGCATGACATAAGAAAGTAATTAAGAGTAAACACTGCTTTAAATTATAATCAACCGAATCTGAAAATTCCTGGAGAAGAGACAACCTAGCCAGGAGGAAACTAAGTATTTAGGAAAGTCTGACGTGTTGCATAACCCTGCATAATGCATCTCATACAGATGCAGGAAACTGCTCTTCAAGCTTTTAGGTGCTAATGCAAACTTTATAAAAATAAACCTATTTATCTGGACAATATTAAGGCAAAGTCCAGATCTCACTTGTCTGTGTAATGCAAAGTATGCTTCCATCACCTTGGCAGAGAAAGGAAAAAACAAAATCAGAGTCACATGCCAGAATTAGCAAACACAGTCATCTTCCAAGCAACCTGGAGTTTGAAATTTACTTGCACAGACTACTAAGTTCACAAAATACACATTTCACAGAGGACAAGAATTATTCTTATCTGCTTGACAAGTACAGAAATGCCAAGTTTGCCAAATTTTTGCCCCACTAAAAGTGCCCGCAAACCAATACTGCAATATTATCCTATGGATACTCCCCAGCAAAAGGCGCAATTAAGTATGAGAAGGCACGAGCTGCAAAGCATCACCCGATCTAGTCAAGCCTTTTTAAAAATTTGAGTCTATGGAAACCTGAAGTCTTAAAAAGATAAAGCAATGGGAAAAAGAATAAGAAAAGTTGAGGCTGATTACAACTAATTAATCCACAGAACAACAAAAATCACTAGAGAGAAATGGAGTTTCAGTACAGAAAGAATATTTAACACATAAACTAAACAAATGGGCAGAGAAAAGGCTGTCTGATCGTATACCAGCACAAAAATCCACTTTGCATGGAAATATGTAATTTGAGCATTTGAAACCTACAATTTACATAGCATATTCAAACGCGACAACACAAAGATGAGCGAGCGATTTTTGCTTGCCTTGCAGTATCTGAACCGCACACAAACGTTTCAAAAGCAGCACAACTCAGCGGACCCAAGCGAGAAAAAAATCCAAACCCTGAGTAATTACACGGAGCAGCAGAGGGGTAGGTGGATACGAGCAGCTTGCCCGTGCTGCTGCTAATGAGCGTTAACCCTTCCGCAGCCGGCGAACACCGACCCGCTCGTACGGGCACAGCCGCACATCCCGGGGGCGCTGGGCTGCCCGGCACCAACACCCTCGGCGGAGAACGGCCCTCAGGGGAGCGGGCCCACACTCGGTAAGGCTGGCCACGACCCCGGCCCAGGAAAGGGCTGGAGCGCGGAGGGAAACCTCGGCTCGGTCAGGGCGCGCAGCCGAGGGCGGCCCCGCTCCGCCGGCGCTGAGGGACGGGAGGCAGCCCCGGCTCCGCCAGCCGGGCCACCTGCCTTCGCTTTAGGGTTCCTCGGCTCCAGTTTCTCACGTCCTCCGCCAGCTCCGAGCCTCGGACCCCTTCCCCGGCACTCAGAAGGCAGAGCACGCGGCCCTCTCCCCCCTGCCCCGGTACCTACCGGCGGGCGCGCTGCTCCGCGGGCGCTGCGGGCGCACCCCCGGCGCGATCGGCCCCGGCCCGGCCCGCCCGCTCCGCCGCCATTGGGCGCTGCCGCCATTGGGCGCTGCTCGGCGGCGGAGGCGCCGCATTGGCCGGGCCCGGCCCGCCCCCCGCGGTCCCGTCCCCGCTGTCCCCGCGCAGGTGGCGGCGCACGGGGCTCCCGCAGTGATGCCTTCGCCCTTTCCTAGGGCCCGCTTCTAAGTACGATTCAAAGGCAACGGGCTCTGCTGTCTCCGCTCACCCACGTGAAAAATAAACTGCAATGTGCAAATAACAAGCGCTACTGCAAACAAACTATCCTTCCGCTCGGGGTTATTCAACGGGCATGCTTAAATGCAACACTCTTTAACTGGTGGGTTCGCGTACGCACTTTTAACGCCAAATAACAGGCACCTCGCTTATTCTGTTGGACCTTGATGAATTTCACGGATTATGGATTAGGCAGGTATAAGAAAGTTAATACAATGCCTATGAACCAAATTGTCTTTAAGCTGTTAAAGTGTAAGAGTATTACAAACCTAATAATATCAATTGTATGGTCATACTAATCTTATTTCTGCCTTTAAATAGTTCAGAAATCAACTTGCATAGGAAAATGTCTTTATAGAGGAATTAACATCTAACCCCAGTGCAATTCTGCGATTCCAGCTGAAAGAAAGCTTATGCAAAAAATGAAAACGTGCATCATTAGCTCAAACGTGAGCACAAATGTGCACATTTACATCCATTAGCAGATTCAGAGAATGACTCTGGAGAGCTGAGGGAGTAGCAAGTCACCAAAGAGCTTCCTAGAAAATTGAACGTTGCAAGCTGAGAAATGTTAATGACCTTAACATTTTCAATAAACACTATAATAACAAACTTCATTAGTAATGGCGACTGACTGGAAAAAATAATAAAAAAGAATCTTATAGTTTTATTCTTCTCTGCGTGAACTACGGGTTCTTTTACAAGTGCAAAGACAATGGGGGGAAGAAAAAAAAAAAGCAAAGTGTAAGATAACCATGTAATTACAACTGATATTACACTCTGCATCTTAGCACGTCTGATTCACCCGATTGTTTCGAAGGGGTTTTCAAAGGGGGTTCTGGTGCAGAGCAGTGTGGGGACACACATTACAGAGAACACTCGAACCGAAGCCCAAAGCCCCCGTGGCACAAAGCAGAGGACATCGCGTGTCCCAAAGCTCCGACACGAGTGCCAGCTAGAGGTGGCTGGGAGAAAATAGCGTACAACTCGCACATTCCCAAACGGGACTTGAACTCCAGTCTTAGCCAGCAGTAGATGATGTCGATTGCCCAGACAAAGCCAAGCATCTGGAAGATGTTTAGTTGAATTATCTGCCCATGGGCCCAAAAGGGTTTAGGCTGGTTGTCACACTCATTTACATGTGTACAGGGTAAATTCAACAAGACAGGTACAACTGATGTCTTTGTTTCTTCTCAGGATTGTTTAGTGAGCCACAAGAACTACAGACCAGATTTCTGATTGTTTCCCTTTATCTTCCCCATCTTTAATAAATCCAGGATCCAGAATAACATTATTGACCTCTGATGTACTGTACTGTAAAAGATCCTGACTAGAAAGAGACTTGAAGGCCATCAATCCTTCCCTTTCTTTGATTAAGTCCTGAACCTCATTTCTTCTTTTGCTTTTTCCTCTTCTTTGTTTCCTGAATAAAAGTAAAAGCTATTACAGAGTAACTTTTCACAACAGTATTTGAACTTATAGTCACGATGGCAGCTACAAATGCTGTTACAAACAGTACAACAGTGGCACTGGTGGCTGTATCTTGCATTGCTAAAGCACAAAGCATGAAATGTCACCAATCAGGCTGAAATTAAGACTGCACCAGAAATATATTTTCCAGCTTTGCTTTCTGTTCACTCCAGAGCATATTTACTGATGGCCTTTAGATGGTTTAAGGACTAAGGAAAGGGATGTTTCTTCATTTAAGAAATCATTAAAGGAAAAAGGCTTGCATATAATATATTATGCTTTCTAGCACTTTTTCCTCTTTTATGTAATTTACCAGGCTTAAATTTGCTCTAGCACCAATTTCTTTTTCTGATGTTAGGTAAATGGAAGTTCCTGTATTAAGCATCCTTTTAAAAAGGAGGAGGGGGAGAGCAAAAACATGTTTTACAACATTTGATTCTCTTACGTTATTTATTCCATTCAAGTTATGAGGTCATTACCACAACACGACAACTCTGTTTGCTACCATTATTTGGTTTAGACTTCCAAGAAAATTTTGATTTATATTTCTGAAGTTCTTTTACTAGTATGATCTGCAACGGAAGGAGAAGCAGGTAACATATCGAATACAGGTTCTTATATTTTTGAGTTTTCTCAGAATCTAAATTACAGAAAACAGTTCTGCAGCGGTCAGGCAGTTGAAATTAATGGTCATTATAGGTCCTTTCCATTGAAATATTTTATTAGAGCAGAGAGTCAAACCCAAAATTATTCTATTTAAAGAAGTATATTCAATTTCTGCTTGAACATTACTGTACCTACAATAGAAGGCGAATTTAGAATATACTTCAGCATTTATCCCCACCAAAGACATAGGGGGAAAAATGAAATAAGAAAAAAAAAAAAAAATCAAACATACTCCAGAAAGGCTGATTTGCCTACTTCAAATAGTTTTGAAGAACAAAGATTATATTCTTCCATTTTCTAGAATATGACAATATTAACCATATTAAACATAAAAATGTAACATTCTGTTCTTGATATTCTGACTGATGTTGAAGATATATTTATGGTATGACTCTACAGGTTAGAGCACGTGAAATCCTATAAACACATGTACTGAGTAACTAAAGGCTAGAATGATCCCAATTCTAATTTATTTTGAATATACACATCACCAGACTTTTTGTTGTTTCAACCTGACAGCTAACTAGGGCTTTTTATGTTAATATTTCATGATAAAGATATTAATAATTCATTATATCCTGGAAAATGATGCTATTTTATTCCAATACAAAACCATGATTCTCATGCAAGCTTTACTGCAAACCTAATTAAATTTGTCAGTTAACAGAATTCAATATATTTCATCATAGTAAATGAGGCAGTGTGTGACTTAACCCTTGGTGGTGTGCCAACAGAGGCTCAATTCAGAAATGTATGGAAGTACTGAGATTCTTTATCTATCTAGACCTGCTTCCACAATTAAGTCTGTACTTCACATATTTCTTTAGACTGTATCACAAAGTAGTCTCACAGGAGTGCTGCTTCTCAGCCAACGAGCTGCTATTGACACACAGAACAGTAAAAGAAAATAAATGTGTAGTGCCAGAAGTTTGCTTAGCTCCTTACCTCAGACCATGTGCACACACCTGAGTGGTGCTTGCTCCAGCTGCCACAGCCCAGGCTGGAAGATCACTTACTTCAGGAGAGATTTAACTGCACACCTCAGTAATGGCAAGATTAGTTTAAAATGAGCATTGTTGGAAAAATGCACTATTTCCAGCATGGCAAGCCATCACCTTCACTTCCCCTTGGCAGATTATATTTTCCCCACAGAAGGGCATTTCTCAATGACCAGACACCCTTGTTTTGCCATCTAGCAGCAAACCAAATGACCAGTATTCGCAGAGCTTGTTCTGTCTGCAATCTGAGCAACTGAAGAGTTTGTAGAATAACAATGCCAGGAGCCTATTGGGTAGTGGAGAAATTTGGAATCAAGTGCTTAATATAAGCACAGAGAAAGCTTTATAAAGGTTTATCAAACATAGTCGTTTTATGTAATTTGAAAGCTTCCTTTTCTGTAACTGCAAGGAAGCCTTTATGATTTGGCATTTAGAGATCCCAGTGAGATAGTGGAAATAAATATTTTATTTGCTGTGTTTAAATAAGGAATAGTATTTTAAAACGACAGAAAATATCGTTTGTTCTAGCACCTTTCACAGCGCCAAATGGGATTACTGACACACTAGATCTGAAATCTTAAAGGGGATTTAGTTTTAGCTTACTTTTCTATTAATTTTCAATATTTACCATAGAATTTTTCACTTTTCACCCAAAGGATTATTTGCAAACTGTTTCCTTTAAACATGAGAGCTGTATTTCATGATGCTGAACTGGTATCACCAGAAACACTCAGAAGTATTTCGTGTCAATCTATCTTTTGGAACTGAACTAAGAATGACAAATGTAGTGAAGAGTAAACTCTTTGGGGCTTGTAATCCCAAACATAATAATTAGGCCAATTTTTTGCAATTACGTGTGCAAAAATACTGAAGTATTTTTTTGTGTCTCTATGGAGCTATTCACTGAATATGCAAGATAGAGTAGGCAAACAGTTAATATACAACATTCAGTTTCTTAGTTGAGAGAGTACATCAATGAAGAAATCCTCAATTTTTGCTGTTTTGAGACGTTCCTACCTACTTGCAGTCTTTGGCTTCCAAAAAAATTGGACTCCTAGTAGGGAACTCATTAAGGCTGTTAGTTTAGCAAAGAGGCAGGAAAAGCCAACACAGCTGTATGCAGTGAGATCACCACATTTATCTCACTAGGTCTGAATCCTCTTACTAGAGTCACCTCCCTTCTGCGCAATGTTTCCCAGATTTCAACAACCAAATCAAACACAGAATTATTTCTAAAAAATATGAAATCCTTTAGTTATCCAATTACAGCTGAAACATTAACATAACACTGGATTCCACAATAAAATTTATTTTGGTGTGGCTGTTCTTCCTAATGGACTGTCCAGTCCTATAACCAACACGATGAAAACTAGAGACAAAATTAAATACAACCTGAAAAGAATTAACTCAAGTCCTCCTGATCTCACAGCCCCAGTAATGAAGGGAACAAAGTCACTTCGGAAAACTTACCAGGCCTTCAGCCTTTGAATTCAAAGCTGGATGATTGTTCAAGAACTATCTTTTTTATAATGCATAGTTATAACCCTTAAACTGGAACATTCCACATATTTCTTCAGTAATTCTAACATCTACTATAACAATGATTTTGAAGTCTATGAAGTGTGTTTGACTTTATCACATATCACTTATTAATACTAGCAATGCAAATTGGTTTTTCCTTTAAAATTTCCTGTTGACCACATCTGGGAAACTTTCAAAATAGTAGTAATAATAACAAATTATTTAGAAGAACCTAAAATGCCATTAAATTAATAGAATTTCAGTATATAGCAAAGTCTGGAGCCTAACAAACATTAAAGTAAGACTGAACAGAAACAACGTAAAATAATTTTAATTACAGTTTTTAAGCTATTTGGATAGCTCCAACATTGCAACAGAGGATACCTGTGAAAAACTATTTTAAAACATTTCATCACCTGTTGCAAAACATTTCTTAGAGTACAAAATCTTTCCTACTAAAATAAGTGGAAAATATGGATTCAACTTTGCAAAAGAGGCCACTCTCCTGCAAGCTGTGTATAATATTCCAAACAATGCTGGGAGACAGTCTGGCATATTTTAGAATGATTTACATACTAAAAAAGTTTTAATAGTCATGGGAAGATAATTATTTACCAGGTCCTACCAGAAGTTACAGTGATTTTAAATTTTGAGCTTTTGCTCCACAAATGTTTGTGGAGAGAAATAAGAGTACTGAATTATTTATTTAAGTTTCTGAAGCTCCTGTTTAACCAAGGACTTCTTGTATCTCTGTGTATGTGTGTGTGTATACACACATACATTCTCTCAACATAGGACGGTGTCTCAAAGTGTGAAGGTTACTCCATTCCCAATCTTTGGGACCTCAAGTATTTAACAAGTCCAAGTTGCCATTATTGTCTAACACTCCCTCGGGGGTACAAACAACACACCCCAGATACAACATTATTTCCGCCCCCAGCAAATGCAGTTAATTGGAAGCAATAAAAAAAGTTGGTATTAATCTTGTACAGAAATGGAGCCACATTTGTTCCAGTTCCCATCTGTTATAACTAATTTTACAGAACAGCCTGTGTTCAGGAGGAAGAATGAAGAAAAACAAGCGTATAAACATAAGGAAATATAGAAGATGATTGACAGCAGGATTGAAGAGCTGTAATTTCAGTATTTTGCAACACAAAAAACTGATATTCTTCAAAGTTATTTTAAAAAAATCTGGAATTGCAACCCATGTTATATGGAAGGCTCAAAAAGTTGGATACCAAAGGAAAATGTGAGCAACTCATCTCTGTGGAAGCTAAATGATATCTATGTCTCACAACCTGAAGTGCAACCACAATGGTACTACATCTCCACTTACTTTTCTTTCTGAAAATAAAATTTAAGGCTATATGTTACAGTTTTCATTATCTGGAGAGATGGTATACTGTCCTCCCTCATCCTTGGCTTTAGGAGAAGTTGATTACAGTTGTCTGAAGACTTTTGACAGAAAGTAGGCTATTTTCTTCAATTATTCTTTACAAAAAGGAATCAAAGTCATGATTCAGAAAATCCATTAAGATCATGATAACTTAGAAAAGAGGAAGAACATTTTGTCATTATACCAAATAACACATTCTAATCAAACAAGTCTTGTAGGTATAGAAACTATATTCTCTAGTAATATTTTAATTGGTTTCACTCTCAAGTCTAAAATATAGAGAATACAGCAATGTAAAAATCAAAACCAAACAAAATATACTAGTTTCCAATGAACATTCTTCTGGAGCTTTTTAAAATAAACCAGCAACAGAAAACCCCAACACTCTCCCACACCATATCATATATTTACCTGGTACTTAATTCTCTCTGCAGAACACAGTTCCATATTGACTACAGGCTACAAATAAGATCAAATATCTATCCTTGACCCCCACCTCAACTGAATATGTCAGCAATCACATCTCCAGCAATGGACTTTTTTGGAAGGTGAGGGTTGACTTCACTAAGCTTGAGCTTTGTCAGTTGAACTCAAGCTGGCTTTAATATCTACAGTTCTGCTTTTACCTGCAACAAATGCTATTGGCAGGAGCAGACAACATGGAAAGACTTCAAACACTTCAGAAAACCATGTAATTTGGGCTGATGCTCAGGACCACTTATCCATTGATACCTTTCCTAGCCATTATTGCTCCCCTGCTGTGCTTACTTTCCTTCTCCCCAGTGAACAAGCACACTAGAAAGCCAATCAACTTAATGAATTTAACAAAGGAGGACTTGGTCTCAACAGGTGGAGCCTGAAGGGATGAATGGAATGGGTCAAAAACAGCCTGAAAAGCAAAAAAAATTGTCAGCTTGGAGTAGTCCCTCCCCAGTATCTGTTACAACTGACTGAATTATCCCTGCATCAGTATTGAAAATGCAGTAGTAATTCTAAAGTTGCTGGTCACTCCTCTTGAATCACACAGCAGTTCTGGGTCTACCAAGCATGCTACAAATGCTATATACACTGTCACACACATAAACACACACAGAGGCAAGTTTATAGCATAACTGAAGACAGAATGCAAAATGATCCATTCCCCCCTTCTTTGCCCTTCCTAAGGAATAGAAGTGAAAGTATGAGCATCCTTACAGAAAGGGATGCATTGAACAGTGGCATATACCAATGCACACGACTAGCAATTCACATCTTGTGTTATCATAACCACTGTGAACACTGAGGGTAACCACACAGGTGGTATCTTTATTTCACAAGATTAAAGATACAGTACAAAATGAATCTGTACATCTTTCTATTAACAGATTTGTTTACACAATTATATTACATTTGACCAGCCTTTATACTGATTTTAAATACAAAATAAATTTACAAAACTCCTACAAGACCCTTTAAAGAACTGTAGCTGATAAAAACAAAGGGTTCCCCCAATAGTCCCTATTTGCCATATGCATTTGCAGTAGTTCAAATCAAACTAAATCTTTTCAGTTTAATATTCTCTGAAACAAAAATAGAATTTCAGTTCATTGTTGCCTATCTAAAAGGAAAGCAACTTGCACAGGTGAGTGTAATCCCCTTTTATAGGCCAAAACTAGCATATAATAGGTGGAAATTAGATAATGCATAGTCTTTCAAAGTCCTTTCACAAGACATATCTAATGTTCTTCCCTCAAATTAAAACATTTGATAGTTTGGTTTTTTTTTAATAAGAGTGGCTGACTTACAGAAGATGATTACAAGGTGAGTAAAACACTCTCACAAGAGTCTCACTAGGATGTTTGCATCAAAGGCCTTACCTTCTATTACACTGTCCCACCATGGACAATATAAAGCAAGAAAATTATTTCAACAGATAACTCTGGGACAAGTTTCACCAGTGATGAACTAAAATCCTGTTTTCTCAACAGTTCAGTGTTTCTTTGAACTAGCAAGAACAGCTAATATCTTTGATTAATAATTTGAGATGCAGAATAACGCATTTCTCCATATTTTCTCCACAGTTTTCCTACATATAAAAATCCCACCAATAACACTTACTGCTCTGTAGTTCCATTTTCTGTGTAGGGAAAGAAGAGCACATGTCTATGAAGGTCAAACAGGCGGGCTCTGGCCTATGTTACTACACACAAAGAATACAACTTCTCCATTCAAAGCATGCTGAACACACTCAGAAAGGCTTCTCTTCAATCCAGTTTTCTTGTAAAATACTCCTGCATATAAACTATAAGATAACCTGTGTACTACCAAAAGGAAAAAGTATTTCACTGCAGTAAACTAAGAAACTCAGCTTCTTTAGGAAAAAGATGCTTGATTAACTGAGTGCACAACAAGGAACATATTGCTAGTAAGAGTTAAATATACTTTCCTCAAAATGCAAGCTTCAGAACAGAATAGTAAGGGATTGTCACAAAAACTTAAGTCATGGTGTAGATAACTGATTTAGAAAACTTATTCATTTCTTTAATCCCTGAGTTAACTTGCTATTATTTATGGTAAGTACCTTTTTTCTTCTACCACCACATTCAAATGAATGTCATCTGAGAAGTTAGTGGTAGTAATTTGGTGGAAGGGGAAAAAAAGCAGGAGAAAGACTTCCTTATTGCTTCTTCAAAAAGCATTTTTTCTTTAATATGAAGTAACTTGCTGATCTTCAATTCTTTTGTTCTGCTGACTTCTTGAATGTAAAAATGCATCAGATTCACTGAAAGTCACCTATAAGACTGTCATATAGCAGCAGTGATGAGAGATTCTCATGCAAGTAGAATAGAGCTTTTAGAATTTAGTTCTAACAGATCAACAACCAAAACATTTTAATAATGTAGTAACAAAATTGTTAAATTGCCTAGAAGGCAAATACCAATGAACCAATGGTATTTAACTGAAAAACATTTTCAATATAATCTTTAATTTACTCATGCCAAGCTAAAAAGAGATACTAAGAGACAGCGGCAAAATATTTCAGAGGGAGTGTTCAGAAATCACAGATATCTTAGAAATGCAGCTGGGGAATGCTGTACATATAAGACACTACATTTAAGTTCAATACTGTTTCATCTGCTAATGATGATTAAGACTGAACAAGACATTCCTCTACCACATACTGCAACCCTCCACACTAAAATTACAGATTTGTCTTTATATGACCAGCATAGGCATTATGATGTACTGTGCTCTCTACCTATAATACTAGTACCTTTAATACTAGTCATTGTGACATTTCCATTTACAAAAGAATGGATTGCTAATCCTCAATCCCAAACTAGAGATCTATTGCGCAATGATATCCTTGCAAATGTACCAAGTAGGAAACCATACCAAAATCTCAATTCTAAATGAAGTGTATTGATACATTGTTGTCAATACACTGAAAAAACATCTGCATGAAAAGAAGCCCTTAACCCTTTAAACACAACAGCTTTTGTCAGAAAGCAGCTAAAGCCTCCTCAACTGCATTGATTCAACTTTATGATAGTATATTCAGAGGGTTTAATGCTAGTACAGAAACCAATATTTAACTACCATTGGTAAATAAGAACAGACACTTCTGCATTTTGGGCTTCTAAACTATTCTGCCACTGCTTCCCACCCCCAGCCCTGGAAATTACAGCTCAGTGAAAATAGTCACGAAGTGAAGGTTCCTCTTGCAGTCTTAAATCATCAGTCCACAGGTCATATTCTTTGCACTCATTAAAAAGCCTTTACACTGACCTGGTGGCATCAAGAAGCCACTAGTCTTCTTTCTCTTTGGATTTTCTTGTTACAAGGAGTCCTCAAGATGGCATGGCCAGAGACATTACCATGACCTTCCCCTGTGCCAGGTCCAAGAGAGGTTGGTGACAGCCAGAGCACCCCTGTAGCTTTGGAGTAGCATCGCTGGCATAAGCCCATGCCCTTTTGTGGAGAGTATGCATTTCAGTGGCTTTTTTTGTAGATGCGTTAAGCAGATGCATGCATGAAATACACATATTTCTTTCTTGCAGTGCAAATCACTAACAGGATTGTTGAAAATTAAGCACAGAACTCCCAACTCTAAAAGCAAGTCAGCTAATTCACTGAGATTTCTGGCTCTGTCCTTTCTTCGGTGTGCGCAGTAATGCTGGTGCTTTCTGCAATCCAGACTCAGCCTCTTAGTAAAGACAAATTTAAATTTAAGAACACTGCCAATACGGTTTCATGTCATGAAGGATTTTGCAAAGTACACAGGCTCCTGAAAAATTTTAGAAGTATGTGAGATCTGGGTGCTGTGTGGACAGTTTTCAACTGATGAGCTTTACAGACCCAATCAGTCCCACTCCACCTCATGGGCTACAATACTGACTGCTGAGAACTGTCTAAAGGGTATGGAGGAAAATACCCCAAACGAAAAAGCACAAATGGAGAGTGGGCATGTTTGCTGGCTTAGTTTTCAGGGTTTATCAATAACCTATGTTAAACCATCCAACACAGCCTAAAAGACCAAAGTGTAAGAAATATTAAAAAAAAAAATGAAATAAGGACTATAGGAATACCTGGGATGCAGGTCAGAATTTAAGTTCCTAACAGCTCTAATATTTTCAGAATTTGAACGCAGTTCAGCTTCTTGGACTTAAATTGGCCATAAATTTATTATTATTACTTTTATAAAGGTCAACTGCTATCAAGCAGGCAAAAACTTTCCACTGCTAGCCTTCTGTCTCTCTGGGAGATGAAAAGGACTCTGAATAAAGAGGAACTAGATACAGCAGGCAACATTTTTGTAGTAGCACTCTTGTGTTTCCATGAAAAAAGCCATAGTGTTATTCCACTGGCACTGAAATAACATTCAAATCAGTTTCAAAATAATTTTCTTATCCCTGAAAAAAGGCATCATTCTAAGCAGCTTTCAAACAATTTTTTTAAACTTCTTTGTGCCTCTTTTGGGGGAGGGACTGTTGATCCAAAGTCCTAATTCACAATGAAAATTGTTCCTTTTGGAAAAATCCAGTTCTTTCACTGAGGCTCTTGTTGCTATTGTGGTGGTTGATGCTCTGGGGGTGGTTCTTGTTGAGGCACAGCTGGCCGCAGTCCTGCTGGTCTGGGAATTGCTTGGTGTTGCCTTTGTCTGTAAGCTATAATTGTTCCCAGGAGCAAAGCGATGATAGTCATAAGGTAGAGGTCCCACTCTGGCCCCAGCAGCTGGTCCATATCAATATGTGAGAATACCTCTCTTATCTAAAAAAGACAAAGTCCACATCATGTCAAAGAACACAAATGGAAAATTAATTTGATTTTGACTTGTAACACTTTTCACGTACAAGCACCTATTTTAAAATTTAGTGGTTCTTCTCCTCTCTGAAAAAATAGTATCACATCAGTGATACTTAGCTTCCAGGAACTAAAATACGAATAGGATTAAGAGCCATGCTATACAGAATGAGGTACTCTTTTTTTTCTCTTTTAGAGATGAAAGGTGTCACTATGGAGTTTTGTGGCTTTCCCATGAATGACAGAGCATTAAGCCTCAGGACTCTTGTGTGGTATAATGCTGAGATTTGAGCAGGTAATGGACAGGGAAATTGAAGTGACTTACTGTTAGTTTAGATTGAAGTGTCCTTTTTTAAGACTCCATGTGCATAAGGATTAACCAACATGCACTTCTATGCTTCACTACTGTATCTGATGATACTACACAGTCATTGCCAATTTAAATCTGCAGCAGCAGACTTAAAACTAGGAGAAGCTGTGTTCTGCATACTAGCTTCTGTGAGTGCTATGTGGGTATTTGCCCAACTAACTTAAGAGTATTTTTCACTGTCCTCAGCCTCAAGACTACTATAATTTGTCAAACTTTGCTGAATTGTCTGAAACTGCATTTGCTCTAAGTGGTAATAACTTCCATACTGTTTTAATTTATTAACTAATCCAAGAAGGCAGTAAGATGTCAGAACACTGAAAACATTGGAAAGACTTCCCTTTAATTCAAGATATTTTTTTTTCCAGGGCCATCTCCCAGTAGAAACACTACAAAATACCTGAACTGTCTAATACAAACGTATTTTCCCCCCACAGAGATAAAACACAACTTTAATGGGATTGTTACAGCTGAATATAAAATAGCATGATAATTAGGGATATAATTTTTTCCCCCTGAGCAATTATGTTAGTTAAATCTGCTTAATTTTGAGAGCACATGGTCAGGGATAAGAACAGTCAAGCAGTTTTGAGAAATTCTCTTCAAAGGAAGAACAGCACAGAAGAGCACTGCCTGTGCACATTTTCAGTTTCACAGAGTTGTACAAATAGGAATGAAAGCTTCAGTGACTTTCGTAATATGCAACAGTAGAAAACAAATCTTTCCTAAGTTTGCAGAAGGCTCAAGCAAGTAAGATTACAAATTGAGCTTCTTTTAAAAATGGACATAGCATCTGCTATTTTCTTTTAATTCTGCATTCTTACTTACATTGATTTCTCGTATGTACTGCAAGGAATAAATCACTCCAAGCTTGCAAAGTGCTAGGAAGACTGGAACCTGAGCATCTGGGCTTGCTTCAGCTGCCATGTCATAGAATCGTTTTGCAAGATGAATATCCTGAAGTTAAGAAAATTCAAAGCTCAGTTTTGAAAAACTTGAAAAATTAACCATAGGTTCTCCCCCCCCCTCCCCCACAAGATATGTTCACCTTTGAATATAAAGTAAATTGAAACTTCATTTGAAGATGAAGCTATTTTAACTGATGCTAGAATTGAAGTTCACAAACAGGTTAGTAATAACATATTCAACCTAGCCACTGTAAACCAAGGCAAATATTTCAGTACCTCTAGTACTCTAACATTTCCAACACCACAAGAAACATAGAAGACTAAGAAAACCCAAATTTCAGAGGAATAAACAGCAGCATTTCTTCTCAGTTAGACTACACTAGTAGTATGCCTGCTGCATAGTGCAGCTTCTAACTGTTTCTGAACATGTACACAAATTAGATTTTACAACTTGTCCAAAATGCACCTAACTGGCATTAGTCAGAGCAGCCTGGCAGAAGTATGAGCACAGAAAGCAATTTAAGGAAGAGCCTGAATTAGTGCTCTCTTTGGTGGCAGTTGAAACAAGGTGGTCACTGTAAGAACTGAAGCTACATGTACAGAATTGTTTAACTTCCCTTGCTTGTTCAGTGTTTTACATTGGTTCTGCTTCAGATACATACTGTGAGATGTTAGGATATTTAGATACAAACTGGCAATGTTCACCCAATGATGTGAAGAACTGGCTTGTGTAAGACTTGTCTCTGAAAGCATTCCAAACTGGACACTTTAAATAAGAGAAAACTCCAGGAGTTCATGCCACATACTCATTTGATAATTTCCTGATGGTGTAGTACCATAAAGGTTTTCTGCTCATTGATACAGCAAAGCTTAGCTCCATAACACTTGTAGAATAACAGTATGAAACTCGACATATTAAACGAAGGAGATGTAGGAGCTCACATTTTAGTATTTTAATTCAATAGAACAATTCTTAATACTCATTGAGGCTGGAAAGTTTGTCTTCTGTATAACTGCTCAAAAGAGAGTCCCCACCTCCTCTGCACTGCGCTAGTGCTGTTGTAAAAGGAGATCCAAAATAATGGTTTATTTTCATTTCTAATTAGCAAGCACTTCATTCTGCTTATGCATACTTTACTCTCACTTGACAGAGAAGGAGTCTGAGCTATAACACACAAATAGCACTGGAATACCACACCAGATCTTAATGTGATATTGTAATAAAATTAACTCAATCTTAATTTTGAGCAGTTTATGGAAACAGTCTTCATTCTGACACGTAGCCTCAGGGACTGACAGCATTAAATCTATGCAGAGTGTCAAAGTGTACATGTGTGAGATTTCTGAGAGGGCTTAATATTTGGCATTGACCTGGTCCAAGTTTGAAGTGTAGCATAAAATCCTACATATAAGAAAGACTATTTATTCAATAATTAAAGTCAGAATAAGGCAAAAGCTGTTTGGTGGGGGAAAAAAATAAAATTCCTACATTAAGAAATACCACATTTATCTAGAATGAACAGTGACCTGAATTGAAGTTGAACAGGCCATCATATTGGAACATTCTCCCTATTTGCAATCTTAATGACACTGATCTAGGTGAGGAGAGATTTAAAATACACATCCATTTCTTCAACACACTAATCTCCCAATTTTGTTACATACTACAGTGCTACTATAGTTTATCCGTCCCATCCAGAGGCCGCTAGTGGAAGAACAGGCTTCAGTGGTAGACATCCTACTACATCAGGAAATATGACTTCAACTGTCAGTCATTTTCAGAGGTGTGCAAAATTCACCAATTTCCCTTCTGTGAAAGGAAATATTCTGCTTCATGCAAAATTCAGTCTTAGCCTTTTTCAGAATATCCTGAATCAGCCCCTAATCTTATCAGTCCTAGATCTCAATCTTCTCACCTTACAGTTGTAAAGTTTTAGAACACAGAAAGCAAAGACATCACGAATTCAGAATTACTAAGACTTTTTTTAGACATGCAGTTTCCTTGCTTAGACATTCTCAGTGCTCCATTCCTATATCTATATTAACTACTTCCCTTGCAATACAACATTTCATTCCATGGTGGATCTGAAGGAGAGAAAGTATTATCCCTCTGCATAAAGCAAGGCTACATGTGTTTATCGTGAGCCTCTGGGCACTCATTTTGGCTCTCTGTGTTTAGCCATCTATGCTTCATGCTGGAGAATACTCTGTGCAAATGATGGCATTAGGAATGATTTTTCTCATCATGCTGAACACGATGCAATAAACTTTTCCAACTTTTTATTATTTGATCTAAATTGTGTCGTATTCAAGACAGAAGAAAAATAAAAAGGTTCCATGCCTGAAATAATTATTTTTAAGAAAACCTCCAACTTTACAATTGTTGCTTTTAGCCACAGACTTATTTTCAGAAGTTAACTACTTTTGAGGGATCAGTAACAAAACGAAAAACCATCCTAAATTAACATTTGAAAATAAGCTTTAGACAAAATGCAGTTTGTGTACTATACTGTCACTTATACATCTAGGTCATTAAGCTTTTTTCAAATGTAGACTGTCTGATGCTGCCAAAGTAACAGTAATGACCTATGATTTGCTCTGCCTTTCATATTTTGTCAAGAATCAAAAATTTGTCTTTTAATAGACCAACAGAACAATTAAAAGGTGCACACACAGACCAAAAAAAAGAGTTGAAGCTCACTGAAAATAGTGAAAACAAAGCCATTTCTTAGAGTTTCAAGTCAAGTTATTAAATTCATACATTACACTAAGGAAGGCTAATCAAAATTAGCATGCAATGCCAATTACATTATTTTGACACAGATAGAAGTATGTTGCTCTGGATTCTGTAAGAATTAACACAGAGAGGAACACACCATGGCTTCCTAGGAGAATCAGATATACGGTCTTCTTTAGGTGATGCAGTTTGCCTAACTTGAAAAATGACAGCTGATTTGGTTCTGGTTATGCTTTGTTACCAACTTGTTTTCAAAATGTCATGATACAGGAAACATTTCACTAATGTTTATCAGAGGAGGAAAATAATTCTATACCAAAATACCATGAGCCTGGAGCAGATTTGCATTCATTTCACTACACTTCAAAGTCTTGAAAGCATTACTGAAGCACATGGCACTCTTTTTGCCAATATTCACAGTTTTGGACAGGTGGTTCTTCCCTGTCTATGCATCATTACTTCACATAGTTAAGTGTAAGTCAATATACTTGTCCATTGCCTGTTGGTGAATGTACTGGGAGACATGCGAATTCCAATTAACTGGTTACATAATACCCAAAACCCAGCAGTAATGTACTTAACTGAATATTAGCAAATGTACTCTAACAAAGCAGCCTCTCAGTCTAGTTTACTCACCTGCTTGATGCCCAATCCTTTCTCATGCATGTAGCCCAGATTAAACATTGCTTGAGCACTGTGCTGCTGTTCTGATGCCAGTCGATAGTGAATAAATGCAGTTTCATAATCAACATCAGTACCAAACCCATAAAAATGGTAATCTCCAAGTTTAATTCTTGCAACAGTATATCCTATAAATCAAGAAACAAAAAAAAAGAATAAAATAGCTGGGCAAAGCAACCCTTTTGGCTTCCCATGAAGATGCAGTAGGAGCATTAGTATTACTTTTCAGTTTGTACAAACTGTTTATCTTTCACCACCCCCTCACATAAACAGCTTTTATTTTTAAAATTTGGTTAACCAAAACACAACCAGTTTGTATTTGCACGTAAGACCTTTTCCTAGTAATCCTACCAACATTTTAATTGCTATGAACTGATATCAGCTGAAAACCTGTAACATGTTCATAACCAGCCATTTATTACAGAAAAAAATTCATTTGCTATATGGCCTTTAAAAGATTCAACTTTTTTTGAAAAGTAGTGACACTGGAAACTTGAAAAATAGTGTTTCCTCACCCATGTCATCATATCACTTCCTTAACTTTCAACTAAAAGCCTTGAAAGTCTGAATTTGCATGGTCCTCTCGCTCTGAAGTCAAAAACTAGTAGATACATTAGCATAAATGCATCCATTTGGAAGTTAGATACGTCAAGAAATTTCATCATTAAGTTTGCTCTTGCTTATTTTAGGGTAGGATCACAAGCATCAGAGTTTAAATTTGTGTTGTTTCAACAAGCCTGCATTCTTCATCACGGGACTCTGCTTACTTTGAATAGGAAATTGCATTTCTTATAAATGATGAGCAGTAACAAATTACTCTTAAGGAATTTGGATCTATTTTTCCAAGAAGATATGCTTTTAGAGAAGTTAGTGTAAATATTGCTAATGTTGTTTAACACTGCTCTATAATTCCATATGGAACAGCAAAAGAAACACAGTACATTTGTATTTTAGTCCTTTTAGTCTTCAGAATCACAGAACCTGCAAGGATATTGTAATAACACTATAGCTAACAATAGAACAAAGAACACCAACTACTCTACTTGGGATACAAGTTCAGCAGAACTAGAGGAGGCAAACTTTCCCTCTTTATATGCTTCATAGCAAAACATATGAAATCAGACATTTAATGGCTCTACTAAATGTTAAGGAAACCTTCCTGTCTGACCATTTGGGAGGCACTCTGGCCATCACACTCCCACCACTACAGACTGTTTGTGCGTGGACTGAAGCTCCTTCCCCCTTCTCAGTGGGCAGCTGTAAGGGCTGATGGGTGCTCGACTCCCTACTTGTGCCACTCACACAGTCAGACAAGCTTTCCTTATTGGTTTGACCCTGGGTTTCCAAGAGCAGAGTCTCAGATGCCTGAATCTTTTGAACAATTTAATAATGGCATAGTAATAAAAAAAACAGCTTGAGTTTGTATTTCCGAGGAGGAATCCCAAACAAAAGAATTCCTGGGCTTTTATACCCTCGCAGTCTGGTCATACGTGAGTCTGGGGTCCTTGGCTCCTGCCCCATCTCCTCACCTGGCTGGGCCACAGGTCCCCATGTCCTTTGTTAGGCAAATGGTCGGCAGTTCATGGCCCCTTGCCTCGGGGGCATGAGCTCCCATCCGGAGCATGACCTGCAGCTCACACTGCAGCTGCAAACCTACACTGAATGTATTCCTCAACATAAAAAAATGAACTGATTGTGAGGTACAGACATACCTTGAGAAGCTGCTCTATTCCAGTGTAGCAAAGCTCGAGGGTAGGTTTCATTTTCTCCTACTATGCTAGCTTCCTCTAAAGAAGAAAATAATCCAGTTAAATAGAACCATGGTATATGTACACACAACCACAAAAAAACCCTGCTTATCTCTTCAGTCTGCTGAAATAAGGAAAAAACTTGAAGCAATCCATGTTAGAGAACAAACAAGGTTCAACCTATCTGAAACTTATAAAAACCCCTTTCATTTATACGGCTTTCCATCTATCTGCCCACATAAGAGAGCTAGGAACAAACTATGTAATTTCACCCTGAACTATGGCTTACCAAGCATCTCTCCCATTCCATCTGTAGGAGATTCTGATGCATATTTGAGGAGTGACAGAAAATGCAAGTCTTAAGAGCACATAAATCGGACTTTGACAAATACAAGGCTGAAGTATAACCTGTTGGGCCATCTGAAACTCAGGACTAGTCAGGTAAAACAAAACTCCTTAACCAGCCAGAGACTGCAGTTTCTTTTTTACATGGCAGTGCTTCAGCTACTTCAAAAGTTGTTCATGTCACAATTTGAAGGCTCATGATCTATCAGAGTTCAGACAGTTCAAAGGATTTATGACTTGAACTTCTATTGTAATTATAGTTTCAGCTGTGCTATCTCACAGCTGACAAAGATTTTCTGTATAAAACATATAAAGTAATTTGAAAATCAGTCTCCGGTGGAGATGCAGACATATCTGAGTAAGGACAATCAAGAGTTTTAACTCAGGAAAAAAAAGCTGTTTCGTTGCAAGCATGCACTTCCAGCCAAGACTGTCATTAGTGTACATTATCTAAAGATTATTCACTCAAACACCTTTGAAAAACATTAGCTGGAAATGAAGATGTTAGATTAGCCCATCAGCCACCAACAGGTGCTTTCAATACTAAGATATAAAGCTGGCAATGAGACCTAGATTTGGTTTAGAGAAAATTTAAAATACTGAGCTTTGCACTTCCTGGAAAGGTTTGCCACTGTACTTCCATAGTCTCCCAATGACTTTAGACTCCAATAAATCCAAGTTCTAGCCATCTAGTTCCAGTAAGACACGTGGGACAAGTTTTTTCAAACCAACTGCCCAGCTTCTTAGTTCTGCTTCAAGAATAGCATCAGTAAAGTTACACAAAGAAGGTGCTGAGAAACTGCATTACTGGAGAAAGAACAAAGGACACAGACTTCTATGCATAGTACAGGTCAAAGGTAAACCTGATGCAATTCCTACTTTTACAACTGTGCTTAGGAAACCCAGGGAAGAGAATTTTTAGCTCTGTGCAAGTTTCTAAAGACTCTGCCTATGCCATTTTAAAATCCCTAAATCAGAAATTAAATGTATTTTAATTTTTAGTCTATGAAGTTATCCTTAGAAGTGAAAATGAAAACTGATTACTTTCCAATATGAAGATGAGGAAAGAGGACAAGAGCTCCATTAAAGCTCTAACACACCACTTCCAGAAAAACCCTTTTCAGTACATATTCAGATGCTTACTCTGATCAAGTATGAAAGCAGCATTGCTTTGTGCAACTTCATAGCCTTGTTCTGCCAGAAGAAGATACTGAACCACAGCAGAATTTGAATCACCATCTTTATAGCTGTTGTAGGCAGTCATCAGTCTTTCAGACCAACGCCCCCGTTCACATACATTCTTAAACAACTGCAGAGAAAAAGGAAGGAAGGGGGAGGATACTGGTTGTCAGGAACTTCAAAAATTTTGGTTTTGCAAGAAGTAACACTTTAACATTCTGATGCCTGTTCAAAATATTTACATTTCACATGAAAAACATGACAAGCAACCTCCACAGTTTAAGACAGGCTTAGTTTGAGATACAAGTTGCTAAGCAGATAGATGCTTAGCAAACGGTAAGATTCTTCGTAAGTAAAGACAGTAACTTGTAAGATTCAGATGCTTACTCAGAATTATTTAGTATCTTAATTTTATTACATGTAAGTGGAGGTATAAAGGAACAATTTGGTGATTATAAGTTACAGTTGCTTGCTTTGTATTACATTGTTTGATTTTAATAAAGGAAACATAAACCTGACATAACAAAAGCCAAAGATTTTTCTCAAAATACAAAAAAGTTTGCTAACATATCACTTTCTCTTTTGATAGCCTTGACTCTGCAGTCACTGCTGGAAATGTCCTATACTGGCTGATGTGATCATAGCCAATCTCTTGCAAGTCAGTATTACTGATCTTTATAAGTGGGTGATCTTACCTCAACAGCAGTATGACAGGACCGCATCACTCCAGTGCCAGTAGCATGCATCTGAGCCAGATTATAAAAAGCAAGAATGTGGCCACCCTGGGAGGCCAAGTTAAAATATTTCAAAGCTTGTTTATAGTCTTTCTTGACTCCAATGCCATCTAAAAGAAACATTAAATCGTTGCTATTCATTCCTCTTGAAAAGCAGCATTGTATGAAATACAGTACTTACTCTTTAAAATTACTCTACGAAAGCATTGTGAAAATGGAACAAACAGAAAGAAATACAAGTTCAATGTAGTAAGCCCATTCTCTACGCACTGTATGTACACCTCTAATGCCACCTAGTGAACAGTAACTGAAAGGACAGGTGCTTAGACCTGGAAATGGTTTTGATGTCACTTACTGTAATACATGGAACCTAGTTGAAGCTGTCCATCAACCCATCCCTGTTCTGCAGCCTTCTGGAAATACTTCAGTGCTAGCTCATAGTTCTGCAGGAAGATTTGGTGCAGTCATTAGAGCTTTGCAATACATCAAAGTTTAAGAGAGAAAATATGCACATGCATATGTGAAAGGACAGATCTGTATTACAGAAAAATTACAGCAAGATTTTCCAGTGAAAATATTCCCTTGTTCAAAATCTGGAAGCAAAAAATGAAACAGACTACAATGACATTTAGCCTGTTGTACCTCTTCAGTGATCTCAAAGCTGGCATCCACATACAGCATTGCTATGAACAGTTACGATTAGCAGAACGGAAGCTCTGTTCTGTTTCTAGAACAATTACTTATTTCCTCAACTTTGGGCTAATCCAACTTTTAAATATCTGTTTGCATAGCTAAATAGAAAACATTTGACAAGAAACAACCTTCCTGTGGGAAAAGCAATAAAACAAATGAACTAATCACAAGTTTAAAGGGCTCCTCCACTCCCACAAGAGACACAAATGAGGACAGTTAGGATTAGTTTTATTTCACAAGAAAATTGTAGACAAGCTCAAATCTTCTAAAATGCACACTTCCATGCACTTCTAGCAGCTTAAACCACATTTTCAAACTTCTGAGAGCAAAACCAGGATGTTTCTTTCATAGCTGCTAATTCCATAGTGCATTTTTTTTACATTACAGATTTCCTCACGGAATTTTCAGTTTAACAGAAATCTTCACCATTAAGCTTTCTACAGTACTTCCCTCCAGAGGAAAAAATCTGTTGATGACAAGAAGTCACACAATCACCTATGATTAGAAAGACAAGTGTCAAAAGCTTACCACTGGAACGCCTCTTCCATAGAGATAAGCCATTCCTAATCCACTCTGTCCAACTGGATTACCCTGAAAACACAGAAAAACACTTCTGTAAAGAAAGGAAAAAACCTATACCTACATCTTTCAAATCTGGTATGTCTTTAACATCATTAAAACATACAGTACTCAAGAGATAATGATTTTTTGCCCCTAATAATAGTCATTTAGGGAGGAAACAGCATTTACAGCAACTTTTACTCAGTAACTACACAGCTCATGAACACAGAAAAAACTTTCAATATTAGTTATGAAAGTCTACTGTGCACTTTTACAGTGTCATACAAGATGTAGAACCCATAACCCTAGAAAGATGGGGCATTAATAGCTTACTTATCCTTAGTTTTTCCAACTTCAAAATGTTTTGGGTGCCACAGAAGTTCCCAAAACCACTCCAGCACTGCCCGTGCAAAAGCAGGCACTGTGGCACTCCTGCAGTGCCAGGACAGGCAACTGGACACATCAGAAAGTTTCAGTGAATGCAGGGAATAAACACATTGAGAAATCCTCACTTCAGCACAGAGATGTGGAACAGTATTCTGATCATGGAATATAAGAACCATGAAGGCTGTTATCTTACACAAGTCGCACTGTAGATTAAGTTCTGAAGGTATATAAGCTAAACACCCTTCCTGGAGGACTACTCATGCTTTAACTGTACTAACACTACCATAAGGGATAAATCAAAGACAGATACGAGTGATTAACAATCAAAAACCATCATCCCAAAAAGCAAACAGTCCAATGAAATGAGAGGTATAAAGCTATTATATTCACAAAACAAAAGCACTGTAAATTCCTGTGACAAGACACTTTCAAATGAACAAACACTAGCAGTTCACAGACTTACAGACTAGTTAGGCGGACAGCATTTCACGTTGATGAAATGGAGTTAAGACTTTGTGAGAGTTAGACTCCTTATGCTGAACATAGTTTCATGAAGCACCATGGCAAGAGCAGTTTTTGGCATTTCAGGCAAGCAAGATTATGGGCTAAGTAATCTGGGACAGATGCTGGGAGTAGGTTTGTGCACATGGAAGAGCGCATGAAGCATTTGCAGCATTTCAGAGCTAATCAACTTCTAAGTGCACATGCTGTAGTTCCACCTTACAGATAATCATACCATATCAGCAGCTTTCTTGAAATACTGAAGGGCTGTTTCATTGCTCTGAGGTACAACATCACTTCCTTCTGAGTACATCTGAAAGAGAAAGCCATTATTGAAGAACAACTGAAGTAGTCAGTTTAGCATGAAGACCATGAAGCCTCTTCAGTTTACATACTGAGAGGGAGTTACTGTACTTAGATTATTCTGACTATTGCATTACTGAATAATCATTAAAACTTGCTCAGAAGGAGAAAATACATCTCTCTGCTGTAAAATTCAGAAGGTTTAACTTTCTAATGGAATATGAACTGCCCATAAAATTAAAAGTTTTTCATGACAATAGCCTTCATTTTTAATTTTTACCAATGTGCAGTGAAAAACATGCAGTCAGGCAAAAAATCTTGAGACCAGCAGAAATCAAACTGTATTGGCAGTCAAAATACTTTGTGAAAACAAAGCAAAAATTAGTTACTAAACACAGTTCGCTTGAACAGAGAAAACTGCAATTTCTTCTGTTAGGTGCCTTGAACAGCACCTTATGCTATTTTCTTTAGGCCTTAAGGACATTAATTTTGAATCTTTACTACAATGACAGCCTGAAAAACATGAGCTAGAGCTGGTGCTTATTGTAGCCTCACCTTGGAAGATACTCAAATGGAGTAATAAGGATTTAGCTCCTCAGAGGCTGAAGGTAGTCCACAACCCAGACCTCAGACAAGTGACCTAAATACTTTCTAAGCAGTAATGCATTATCATCACTGCCAGCAGCCTGCCAATCATGTTTTAAATTAAAAATCATAGAACAGATTGGGTTAAAGATCATCTGGATCCAACTACCATGCCATAGGCAGGGATGCTAGCCACTAGACCAGGCTGCTCAGGGCCTAAACCAGCCTGGCCTTGAACACTTCCAGGGATGGGACACCCACAACTTCTCTGGGCAACCCGTTCCACTGCCTCATCACCCTCTGAATAAAGAACTTTGCCCTAATATTTAACCTTAATCTCTCCTTATTTAGTTTAAAACTATTCCCCCTTGTCTTATCACTATCTGTTGTGCAAAATGTTGTGCTCTTTCTTGCAAGATCCCGTTAGGTTTTGGAAGGCTGCAATGAGGCCTCCCTACAGCCTTGTCTTCTCCAGGCTGAAAAACCCCAGCTTCTTAGCCTGTCTGCATTGGAAAAGTGCTCCGTCCCTCTAATATCTTGATGGCCCTCCTCTGTATTGACTCCAACAGGTCCATGTCTTTCCTGTGCTGAGGACTGCATACCTGGAAACAGTACTCCAAGGTGGGGTCTCATGACTGCAGAGTAGAGGGGGAAAATTGCCTCCCTCGACCTGCTAGCCACTCCTTTTTTGATGCAGGCCAGGATGCTGTTTACCTTTTGGGCTGCAAGTGCACACTGCTGGGTCGCATCCAGCTTTTTACCCAGGATAACCCCACGTCCTTCTTTGCAAGGCTGCTCTCAGTGAGTTCATCTCCCAGTCTGCACTATATTTGTACAGGTGCAGCCCTTCCACTTGGACTTATTGAGCTTCATGAGGTTCTCATGGGCCCACTTTGTCAGTTTTCTCCAGGTCCCTTTGGGTGGCATCTCATCCTTCTGTTGTCACTGCATTGCTCATCTTGGTGTTATCTGCACACTTGCTGAGGCTGCTCTTGATCTCACTGTCTGTGCCACTGGTAAAGGTATTAGAGAGCATCGGTGTCAAGACAGATCCCTGAGGGACCCCACTTGTCACCGGCCTCCACCTGGACATAGAGCCATGAATCACAACTCTCTGGCAATATCCATCCAACCAACTCCTAGACATTCCACCATTTGAATCCATGTCTCTGCAATCTGAAGACAAGGCTGTTGTATGGGACCATGCTGAAAGCCTTACAGAAGTCTAGACAGCTGATAACACACTCTTTCCTTGTTAACTGTTGTTTTCACAATATCATGGAAGGCAACCATATTAGTCAGGTAAGATTTGCCCCGCGACAAAATGGCCTTAAATCTAAGATAACTGAAACAATGGCCCACCCTGCAGACAGATTCAGGCTTTTGTGTGAAGTAAGTACAGGCCTACTTGGCAATTCTGACTTGGATGCCTCGATTCTCTACACAGAATGAAATTGGAAGAATTTCCTACCCATTCCCTTTTCCAACTTAGTACTTCCTGCTGGGCAAAGTTTTGAGAAGCCTAGCTTTTCCCATACATTGTGTGGAAGAGTTGCCTATTTTGAAATTTAAGTTCCACCACAGTAAAAGGACATTTAGATATTTAATTCAAAAAACCCCCTCTAGTTCAAGCACTATTTTAAAAAACCCCAACAATTCCTAAACTTAGAGAAGACATAACAGACTACAACACTCAAATCTTGCAGAAAAATTAAAACCAGGAACTAAATTGCAATACTTAGATTCCAGAATTCAAGTTTTAGATTATCTGACATCAGAAAGGAAACATTTGCTATTTTTCATTGCAAGGGAGCTTTCTTACTTTTGAGAGTGTATATCCTACCTTTCCTAGAAAAGCCATAGCATGGGAATTGCCAGCATTAGCTGCTTGATTGAAGTATTCAAATGCTCGCTGTAGAGAAGAAATCAAATGTTTCAACCACCATCACTATGATTTGATTAACTTTTCTTGCAAATGGAGTGGAAGCAGGTAGATTTGCTTGCCAAGTTACCAGGTTCTTCAAGGAATAAAAGTTACTAATCCCATCTAATTTAATACATGTGACAGGGCTCTTCACTTATATAGTTGCATTATTAAGCTGCAATCCCTCTAACCAACAAACTACAACTGTTAGTATGCACTAGCTACACAGGTAAATCTTTCTGTCTTATTGTACCATCAAACCCTGTTTAGAATAGGTGAGATTCGCCAATTCCTACTTTTACATAGAAATCCATCACGTAAGATTAAGTTTTATTGAAAAAGGCTACTGAAATTGTTACATACCATACAGTGGTACTGACACTCTTTTGCATCACTGTGTTCTCAGTTATACTTTCTCCCCCTCTGCCTAGTGTAATATGCATCAGAGATATAGAGAAAAAGTACCTGATGATTTTGCTCTACTCCTCTTCCCCCATGCAAGTGCAACTGTCCAAGGCCAACCTAAAAATAAATTTTACATTGCAATTAGGTCACTTTTCCCTTGGGACTTCGTTTTTCTAGCAATACAGATATGGGTGAGCTTATTACATGCACAAAGATAGACAATATCAGAGTTAAAGATGCCACGGAGATTGAAGGTACAGATTTGCTTCAATAACTACATTACAGTCCTACTTTTCCACACTAGCTTAATTGGAAATTTATCCTAGATAGAAGCAACTGTCCTAGATGTGAAGTAACAACTGTTCGTTTGAATCCTGCCTAAGTCATACATGACCAAGTTGGACTGGGACAATTCGCCTCTTTTAGGATCCTCCCCCCCAGCACTGTGTGTAGAAGAGGTCCAGCTTGCAGCATGCAGAAGTCACGCAAGAGCAGGAGCAGTGAGAAATTGAAATCCCTTGTCAAGGCCAGTTTTTTATCTAGCCTTCCTCCACAACATCTGAAGCCATCCTTGAAATAGTCTGCCTGGTTTCTAGTGAAAGCCAAGATCTCATTCCTAAGATACTAAAGTTGAAACTTCAAGTTTTGGACTTAATTCTCAAAAAAAATTGTACTTTCTGTCCAAGTTCTACCTTAAACACACAAATATAAGTCCAAAACATAAAAACTAATGGGGAAATAGCAAACAGGATGAAGAGAACACTAAAGCTCCAATATATTTCCATATTTCATAAAGTTATTCCTGTAATTCTTGAAAATGTCTAAATGCCATCAGGTGAACTAAATCTTACCTGTGCTTGTACATCTCCCTTCTCTGCTAAAAACTGGTAATACTGGATCAAGTCTTCCTCTAGCATCCCACTTGCCATTCCTGGATTTTCTACTTCATCTGCTAAGCGAATTCGCTGAACCACTGTGCCACCAGTTAACGAAATGTCACTAGCAACTGGAAAACAGACGAGATAAATTTTCAGACAGGTTTTTTTCAATGCAGAAGTTACACCATAATTTAGTAAAACCAGATGTTTACAGAGCTTCAAGCTGTTACTTGAGAGAATTAATTACTTTGATACCCCCTAAGACAGTTCAATAGAGAGAAAAATAGTATACTACAATGCAGAGCCAAATGGCTAACTTGTTTAACAGCAGGAATTTTCTATTTATACTATTAGCGTGGAGTACTTTAGTATCTTCCAATTGAAGGATACAGAAGCACACAAAGTCAAAAATATTACTCTAGTAAAAAGTTTTTACCGTGATTAGCTACAAGTCTATAGTGAGTGAGAGCAGATTCACAACTCTGAAGGACTCCTATCCCAGCCCAGTACCGGTAACCCTAGAAAGGAAATGATAAATATGGGACTATCAGTTACTTGAGAACATACTGCTTGTCGTCTTACAAACTTTTTTCACATTACTTGATCAAGATTTGACGAAACAATAGGCTGGACAAAGGCCACGAGTGTTTTGTAGCTACATAAAAAATGAACAACTGGTAATATTAAAGATTAAACGCAGCCAATACCGTTTGGATATTACTCAAGGAAAAAAAAATTAAGCAGAATGATGCTTAAAGGTGAACATGTAAAGCCTTTTATTTACATACTGAACTCTGTCTTAAATCTCACAATACTGATGGAAACAGCATCTGCTGTAAAGATCTCTTTCATAGTTCTCATTAGATTATAAAGTTTTTAAGTCTGACAATTCTGATTTAAGTCAAGAGATGTAGACATGGTCCATCTTCATAGTGGCATACAGTTTAAAATGAGTAGACTCACCCTTGAATTAAAAATGAATAATGGGGAAGATACTACTGCCCACTCAGTGCATGCAAAATTATCTAGTATTCAGGGTATTTATAGGAAAGGAAATCTTAACACTGAAAATGTAGGAGTACAAAAATACTCTTGCATGTTTAAAGTTATTAACCATCTTACTTACCAAGATCATATGAGCAATCAGATTTCCTCCTAGAGCTCCAAAAGTGTAATACACCAGGGCCTGAAAACAAAATCATTGGTTATTTAACATCAGCCCCCATGAGAAAACACAAGTCCAAACACTGAAAATGTCTAAATTACCTTAGCTTGACTAGAATTGACTCCTAGGCCAGATGCATACAGAAATCCAAGAGCCTAGAAATAAAATAAAGTTTGTCAGCACACCTTTTAAAAAACCAAGGATGAGTTTTCCTGGAATACACAAAGATTCAAAGCTGCAAAGAGCATGCCAAGCTCTACCTTCAGTTTGGTGCTGCCTGTATCTATGCTCTTCCCTGCCTCTCAAAGTATGAAGTTTCTAAATGATTCAGCTGCTTAGGATGCTAACCTAAATTAGATTTTCACCAGAATTCAGATGAGTGAATCAAATGCAAGGAACAAACTACTACTTACTTGAATATCAAGTATAAATCCAAAGGTCCTAAACAGTGAAAGCATCCCAGTTTAAAGACCCTCAAGTGAAGCTAAACAGTATCTCTCAGGTTATTCATGTACACAGTTTGTCTCAGACACCAGTGTAAACATCTATGAACCACAGCCTTGCACAGAAGGCTCATACTGTTTGGTTCACAGATCCTTTGAATTTACAGTTCTGCATCTGTTTTGCTGCTGGTTACTTGCAACTAGGACTATAAATATAAACAATCAGAATGCACTGAGCTATTGGGCTGAGGTTCTTTCAGAAGTTATTTCTGTTCTTAAGATTTACATAGTTATTGCTCTACCTATCACACCTGTTACAGCTGGTAGCTCAGAATAGAAACTAGTAGCACAGAAGATAGTGTGTATGTAAAGATGTCTCTATTTCACAAATGTTCTAAGACTATTCTAGGCAATCTGAAAGCATACACAAAAATTCTCATGTAGACAGTACTGAATTCTAGATTAATAAAAGTCAAGGTCATCACTGAGAGAAAATCTCTAGAGAAAACATGTTCCTGCTTTCTATGGTAAATCAGTACTCCACCATTAAACAGGGAACAGCTGATGATTTTGTAGCCAAAGAGAAGAGAAAGTTAATAGCTCCTTAAGAAACTGACACTTCCAAAACAAGCAAGAGCTAAACAGTAAGCATATGCAGATACTGAGATATTAAAATCAGTAACACCCATATTTTTTGACATTTTGTAACAGTAAGTATGAATAATTCTGCGTTGAAAGGCACAGTGACAAAGCAAGTCCCAATCCACTAAATATACGACAAGCTTCTTAGGAGTTTGTAGCTCCTAGATTATAAACTGGTGCCATCTCAGATAAAACAGCAAAGGAAAAGCCACAACATTGCACAAAAAACACAAAGTACACGGTTTCAGAAAGTTTGCTGGCTGGAGTCGTCTGTATTTACCTGTTTTTTTGACTTATACATCCAATGTTGTCAGTCATATAATGGGAAAAAAAATTAAAAGACCACCACCATCCCATATTACTGGCAGTTAAGCATTTCGTTAAAACTCAAACAGAAGATAAGTTTGTGTTTACTTTGAGGGTGTAGGGGCCATCTATAAAAGCATCCTAGAGGAAGTACAATTTATAAACCATTTATAAACCTATCGAAGCATCTGTAGAATCTAAGGATATACATACCATTTGTCCTTTAGGAGAACCTTCTTCTGTTAATTTTTCAAATAGTTCTTTTGATGACTGGATGTTCTGCTTCAGATAATCCCCAAACAGCAAAGCATAAGACACTTTCTCCATGGCCTTGGTGTGATTCATGTCAGCTGCTTTCAGAAGATACTGATATGCTCTTAAGAGAAAACAATTTATTTGTCAACTTGAAGCAAAGTCACAAATTCCGTTCATAAACCTGAAGATTCTGGAGAGGGGTTTTGTTTCTCTGTTTTAGCCTTTATTTTCTAAAAATGCATCTACCTACAGTCATTTGCTCCACCTACAAATCATCAACATAAGCAACAAGTCATGATTTTAGTTAATGGACAAACTGAAAAAACGTTTGTTCTACTCCGTAAGCAAAGCAGTATGCATTTCCTCTCCTCTAAGATATACAAGAAATTTAAGATTATTATTATTATTATTTAAGATTATTATACAAAAAATGATCCTCTTTTTGTAGCAACAATTTTTAGTTCTGTACTACGTATCCAGTAGAACCACTCCCGTAACAGTCTTGTACATTGTGGTAAAAAACAGCAGCCTGAAAAAGGCTATGGAGTCCCTACAATTTGAGTACAAAACCACTCTGGTGAAAACACTAAGCCTTGGGCCCAAGACAACTGCATACATGATCAATTTTGTACTGAAAAAGTCATGCTAGCAACCAGGGGGAATCTCTGGAAACTCCTCTTTCTATTTCAGTCTCAGAACATACAGTAGCCCTTCAAAGTAATTTCACAGCAGATGGAGTCACAGCAATTAAACCTCCCCTAACCTTACAAATGGTTACATAGCATCAGCAAGCCTGCTTCAGCTTAGCCTCCGGGACCTTTGATAGCACTCCCAAAATTTTAATTTACCTCTCCTCCTTTCTATTCTCACGCTTGTTCTTGCTCTTTAGGACAGTCTGAGGTATACCTGGATCCTCACAGAAATTCACCTTCTAAGAAAGTGTAAGGTGCACAAGATAACTAACACCTAATACTGTTTTAGAATTCTTACACTGTTTTATACTAAAAAATACTACTCATAATCCAACAGATATTGCCTCCCTTTTTCTTTGCCAAGGTGCAGACAACTTTGGGTGTGCCTCACTTTCCTTGATATAAAGTAGAAATATGCTCCCTCATTTCCACAAACAAATTTTAAAATACTAATAGACCTCACATATTAATCAGTAGAAGTCATCACTTACTGAGGAAGTTGTCAATATGAATAGGAGCAAGATCTAAATTAACATAGCAATTCTAAATTATAGTGCTATTTAGTCAGTAATTGGAAGCGTACAGAAGTAGAGACAAGAATGAACAGAACACTGATTTCTTGTTTTTTGTTTTCTCTACAACTGTTACCCTCTTGTTTCTAACAACATTCATTATAAGAATTTTAATGATTCACTGAGCTTAAGCTTAATACTCTTTTTATGGTGACCAAAACCATCAGAAAGCAGGAGAAAAAACAGGGCAGGACAAGACATGCCATTTTTTCCCACTTCATCTTTGAAGCAGAATGTGAACCAGACTGTCAGAAACATCTGAAAAAGGGCAATTGTATCACATTCTCAGTTTTTTCCTGGGCAGTTGCCAGGTATAAACTGGGGCTAGAGAACTGCAGCATCATCTTGCATTAAGTCAATGCTTTCATGACACCCACGCTTCAGAAGTTAATCTTACACAATTTTTACTGCATTCAAAGGAATGCAGGCATAAATTTGTTTTTCAAAATACCCTGAATTTACCAGCTATCTTCTATCACCACATAGCTTGATATTGAATCCAATAAAGCTCAATCTCAGGGCAGGTCATTCAAGTTCTTTTTGAGTTAAGCAAAAGTGACCAGCCATATCATCTTTCTCCCGTGGGGGTGGATAAGGTATACTTACACTTTCTTCTGAGACTTTTTACTGCTTTCATTAAGGATTTTCATTCCAATCTGATAAACATCCTCAGCTTCTTGCATCTGCCTTCTCTTATTAGACTGCTCTTCGGCTAAAAAAAAAAAAATAATAAAAAATTGTGCATTAAAAGTCCCACTTATACCACTCAAGACTATCCTCTCAAAATTCCTATTTGTTCTAAAGGGCAAGTACAGCCAGAAACATGGTTTTGAAAACCAATAAACTGATTACAAAAACCTGTCTAATGGATGTGTTTGATATATTAATAGATTATATCTTCTTTTATGATGTCTCTCATGTACAAGTTTGCTGATAAACTGTTTTCATTCATTGCTCAAAAGCAAGATGTGCAGGCTCCTCCTTCAGAAGGACCTTTCCTATACAAGGGCTGCCTTTGTGCAACAAATCGGTAAGTGTAACAGGCAACACTGTCAAATCCCTACCTTCTTACAGCCTCAGAAACAGTTTTATAGCTGTCTTCACTGTAAGATTTCCAAATCAGATCTGGAAACTGGATTTTTTAAAATTATCTTCCATGATGAAAACTTTGCCTTTATAACTACTTTATTTATTGTGGTATGAACTGGCCAGGCACTTTTAGATCCTGAAATAAGAGTGTTAAGAGGACTGAAACCACTAGCCTAAAAAAGCACTTCTGGAACAAGAAAAAAGGTTGCTTACATTCACAGAAGCCCCACTTTTGATCTTTCTTGTAATCATAGGTTGTTGCACACCAAAGCCTGCCATCTTCCCTCCCATCAGCAGTGCATTCTGCATATTCCTTCTCCATAAACAAAAATGGAAAGTGGCATGGTTCACCATCCGCAGTGCCTCCAATAGCTGTCAAAACTGAAAACATACACCCAGCAGTTAAGACTACTCTCCTTTATTCCCAAATCAAAATAACGTAATAAATACAGAAAAGTGCTCCTATGTTGGTTTTAATTTCTATGAACTACAATTAATCAAGTTTTCTGTAAAATTTCTATTTTAAAAAAGCTTGAAAAAGTAGTTTTACTAAGTAGCATTTGAAAAATATAATTCTTAGTTTTAATTACGAAACTAAGCAGAAGGTACATGGTTTCTTATATTCTTAGTTCTAAGCAAAGAAAATACCATTTTGATTGGAAAAGGCCAATCTCAGCTACCTTTTTATTGCCTACCAAAATAAATAGTCTTTCCTTGCACTTTCTCTTTTCTGCAAATACCTTGCAATGCACGCTTGAAGTGCACTCCAGAGCACATTCATTTTAGCCCCAGGGTTAGACAAAATCACAACAGAACACCACACATCACAAAATGCTATATTGAAAGTACTGGAGCACCAGCAGGGCGTACTCTGGAATATACAACTACGTGGAAAGACTTAAGTGAAATCACTATGATGTAGATGAAACAATTCTTGTCACTCTAAGTTTGGCAACTTTCTGCTCTGGAAAATACTTAGGTTAAAATCATTACTTAATTTTGCCAATATATTTAGTAGCATTCAAAATGGCTTTGAACAGCACAATTTATCATTTCTCATGCACTAAAACTTCAAAGGTTACTGATTCCAGTATCACAGTATTTTAAAATAAAATCAATCTTCTATGAAAACTAAAAATTCTCTAGGTTTTGAAGAAGGAATTATTTAATTAAGACCTTTTGTAAAAGCTTTACTCTTTCACTAAGCTAAATCCAACAGTTGGGTTCAGCTTCATTTGAAAACATTTGCAAAATCATGCAATCATGCAATTGACAATGTCAACCATCATTTTTTCAAGTTAACTTTGCAACTTTTGTAGTTAGAGAAAATTATTTTACTTTTGAGGGTCTATAATTGCCAAAAGACTATGCTAGTTTAAATATTTCATGCTGATTTTTTGAAGCAAAAGAAAGTCTTCAGGTACAGCTGAACCTGTTCAAACTGCTCTTCATAACTGGATGCCTGGACACAGGTTCCACCACATCACTCCAAGTTAGTTGTATCACAAGGGAAAAACTTATTTTCAGTAACTGCACTCAAAAATAATGTGTTAAGATGCAATTAGTCTGGAATAATTTCAGACATTTGTTAACTACAAAGTTAATATACAAACTCCTGCTAAGGGTCTATGTAACTACAACTTATGGGACCTCTTATCACTGTCATTTGAACAAGCTCCAAGTCCAAGATATCAGCACGACTTGAGAACTCATGGTTCTGCTTGCACTGTTTTGTAGCTGTATCCAGTGTGGAAAGCAGTTTTGCAGTCTTCTGCATGAGATGTAGCTGTATACAAAAATTTTGAAACTACTCAACCCAAATACTCCCCCCTTTGAATTTTTTAAATTCTAAATTCAACCATAATGCTATTTTTGCTAACAGATAATAACAAAGACTAATCTCAAGAGCAACACGGCAACACAACCACAGGTTAAAATGCTCATGACAGTTATTTATGTACTTAGACACTGATAAATACTAAGTGAGGCAAACAATTTACCCAGAGGATAAATTAGCTTTTGTCAAACCAAATACTCCAGAAGCAATTTACCTCTTTACTAACTCTGAATAAAATCAGTGGTATTTCATTATACCATACACAGTAGCTAACCTGTTTTTAGAAGAGTTTGTCCCTTAATGCACTCCTGTCAACACCAGCTCATCACTCCTGTCAACACCAGCTCATCTAGAGGTACAACATCTGTGCCTCAGATAGATGCTCAGTCAAAACACTTGTAAAGCTGTCCTTCAGCACCCTATTCTCTGACCAGAAAACATATATTTTTATCTGAGAATTGCTTTTTTTAAATGAAAAATCCCTCCATTCACACTGTTTATCTAATTCATAAGATGTTCCAAGAACTGTGCAAGATGTAAACTTAGGGTTTTTGAAAGTCACTTGCAGTATGTTGATAGACATACTTAAAAAAAACCTCAGCTCCCGAAGAGCCAGTCAGCTGGATACATTTTTATATAACATTAAAAGTTCCTTATAGCTGACTTTTGAAATAGACTGTACTGACTAAATATGGTGCTTAGCTCACTGTTTTGTGACAGAAAGATTTAGTGAATTTTATATACTTTTTTCCTGTACAGCACAGCATCAAAAGCAATGGTTAAGCCTATTGCTGAGTTTTCACAAACTGGTATTAGTTCTGCTCTAATAGGGAAACAGCTTAGAAAACACTCAGCCTTTACATGATAGAGCTCATTTAGTAACTCCTGCTTTCTTCTGACATTTCAATATGAATTGAGAAGACAAATATCATTAGTACCACACAACTGTATTTTTCAGTAATATTTAAGATTTTCTTTTTATGGACAAGTAAAAAGGAAATGTCTGCTGCAAAGGTTAAGGTACTCAACTGTGCCATCCAGTTATCATCGACTACTAACTGCAAATCAAAAAATCATAAAAGTACACAGTAAAAAAGCCATATTAGAATTTCCTGGGAATTTAGGCCCAGGATAAAAGGTTTTACCTCTGTTTAAAAACTTCATGAAGTTTACTTGCAATTTAGATGCTGCCCTGAAGCTCTCAATGCTGTATTTGATAGTTAAAGCTTTCCAGCAAGATAGAAACAATAAGAAAAATGGAAAATTCTTTCAAATGCATCTGAAAATTACTACGCATTTTAAGAGCATTACAATACACTTCAAAACATTTTGATGCTCTCTTCTAATGAGAAAGGCAGTAATTACCATTCCATTGCAGAAAGGTTAAGACACTAGTTATTTCACATGTTCAAAATTACTGTTTGTGAGCACCCACATGCTGGAGTTTTTCAGACTCATCTATGTAGCCACTTGTTCAAAAGTCTGCGAGCAGTTACCTGGACTCTGTACTTCTGCTTCTTCCAAATCCTTATTTAATAGATTTGACATTTCTAGAGAGTTCAACTCTTCCAGTGAATTCACTTTTTCCTCTTCTTGACTGTGAAAGTTCTCTTCATTCTCTGACTGAGAGTCCGATTTCCCAGATTCAAGGAAGATCTGACCTGCTACCACTCGAGTTCCAGTGGAATGATCCTTTACCTGGTCCTCTGCAGATAAAGTCTGAAGGAAAGCAGCCACATAATTCAGAAGATTAGAAACTGAGAAGCAGCAGCTGGCTTAAAATCCATTTAAAAACTTCTTAAAATATATGGTTAATTAACTTAATCAAATCAAAAGCAAGCTCTATCAGCTCTCATTGCCTCTATCCCTTTCAGGTCTTAAAATAAAAAGTTTCAAACATGTAACATGGTATTAATTTTTCTGATGCACAGAAAAAATTAATGAGACAGCAAGAGCTTCAGTATAGCTTAAAACCTAAAATCAAATTGCTCTGAATTTCAGACCTTTGCTCTCACTCCACAGGTAAAGCAGAATGATTAGAAATGTATCTCCTCACCTTTGATTCCAGTGATTCATCTTGATTTCCTTCTTCATCTAGAAGAGACATTCTAAGTCAGTAAAATGCTTTTCCATGAGTAACTGTCTCAAAAATAAAACCTTCAGTTATAATATTGTACACCATGGTTCTGAAATATTCTAGTGTACTAAGCTGGCTAATACACTCCAGCAAAACCTTATTGCTGTGATGAGAAGGAAACAAATGTTTCACAGGTGATCCTCCTCCTTAAACTACACTAACACATCTGTGTGTTCCATAGTGGAAAAAACTGTGGTTTTCCTGAACTCAAATCAGTCTGAATGGTTCAAGTCCAATTAAGCTACTTAAAAAGGTGTGCATTAAGGGAAAAAGGCCTATGGAACATGAGGTTTTTAGTCACCAAATCAGCTTTAGTGTGAACAGCTTTAGTAGCGACCAGAAAGTTGTATTCATAACTCCATGCTTGCAATTAAACATTGTGCTTTATAGAATGCCAATTCCTTCTTCTTGACCAGCATATTCAAACCTTTATATAGAGGTTTCTCTTCAAAACTGTGAGGAATTAATTTGTCTTTAAGATACTCTTCAAGAGATGCAAGTCTTGTCTAACTTTCATCTTTCTTGTCTAAAAGCTATATATTTGATTAGAAAGACTGGAAGGAGAAAAAATGGTAAAGAAGAAAGGCTGTTAGGCAGACACCTAAAGAATACAGGTGAAAATGTGAAGATAATCAGAAAAGCTTATTTATGACAGCTTTACTATTGTTTTCCAAAATTGTTTCTGCAACAATTGTTTTGTTTCTTGAACTAAAATGGGCTACTCCTTGTGCTTCACACAACTGGGTTTGTGCTATCATCTTGATGGGAAGCCTCTAAAATTGACACCACTGAGATGTGACTGGTTCAGAGTCATCTGGATCTGGTACCACCTCACTTCAGCAAACTAACCCTCCTACATTTGAAAGAAGATGCTACAGGCCTCCCTCTCTCTCATATACAACTCACATTGAAATAAAAGCTCAAAACAGACCACTTAGTAAAACTGCCACTAACTCCTCCTATGTTTAGAAATCCCCCTTTCTGAGGCTCTGGGGTGCACAATGCCCTGTAGCAGGGCAAAGCACTGACGGGCTGGAGACCTGCACTGTGACTGAAAAAGGTATCTAAACTGAGATAGCTAAAGACCAGGTACATGAGATACATTTAGTTTGTTACAGTTAGCCATGAAAGGCTACCTGCACAAACACTTCCAACAGTTCACAAAATTCTGCTGACTCCTGTAAGCACTTAGCAGCAAACAAAACTTGCACAATTTTCATTCTTATGCAAGTAAAGTGACTTACCAGAGATAAACCCTCTCTAAAGTGACAAATTACAAACATGACTCTTCATGTTTTGAAGTCTACTACTATAACCCTATGAAAGGGTTAATCTTGGAAATCACTTTCTGGAATCTAGATTGAAGTACAACCTTTGATTAGAACAAGTAACAAGATGAGGGACAATTCAACTTAATTTCTATTACCCTGTTACAGCTTTAAAAAAAAACCCCGCAAAGTCTTGTAAGTGAAGCTGCAGGATTATGGTGATGAGATGATTGACAGTACAACTGAGACATATAAAGACATATAAAGAACATCCTGTTGAGGATGGTGAAGAGGATGTAAAGCTCAAAGAATGACTGCCAGCAGACATGGAATGAAAAATTATCTAGAACAGTTAACGTGGGCAAGCAACTGTACTCTACTGGTCTGAAAATGAAAATGTGTAGAGCATTTCAGAAAAACTTGTAGAGACAGCAAAGAGCACTCCAGATGAAACAGACCCTGCAAGGAGCAACCAAGACAGAGTAAGAACAAACACCAATTTGGAAAAAAACCCAACATTATGAAGGCAAAAGGAAAAAACAAGGCTAGCTGCATTTTTGGCAGAGACCTCAGGGCTTAGCAGCTTGAGGGATCTAACAGATAAGGGTGATTGTGGTAAGTCATAAGAAGTTCTACCACTGAACTTTGACACTACAGATCATGATGTGACAATTGGTCTTTAAATTCATACACATACATTTTAACACTTGCTTGGTGTTTCTATCTTGAAATTATGAAAGAAGTCGACATTTACCATGTCTCCCACATATTACATTAAATTATCCTAAATAATTTTGACCTAAAACCAAACGTCATCTTCAAACTTCAGAGCTTGTCAAGGTATCCAGACATGTTTCTGGAGAGTGGGAAAACTAGGACAGGGTTACCTACCCAGTAGCTTGTATGCTCCTTCTAATATATAAAAAGTGCTTATCAAGTACCTGTTACTGCAGTAGGAAACATCATGTTTGTTTTGTTTTTGCTTTTTTTTTTTTAACAGCTACACAAGCTAGGGTAATTGTTTTTGTCTGTACAAAACTAGCCTATATGCCTGACAGCACTAGAGCTTTCTAACATTTTGGAAATGGCTTCACTGATTTCAATCTGTGGTCGTAGGTTCACTTTATGTCAAAAGACACACTAGAAGAAATATAAATAGGTTATACTGTCCATGCACACCAATGAAAGGACAACTTTATTGTAACTTCATAAACAGAGCAAAAGGTTTACTAAATTGAAAGACAAGAAACACCTGAGCAACATAAGGTAGAGCTCACTAAATGTTTGCTCTTCTTCCTTGAAAGCAAATAAACCTATTTCCTTTCTATTGCATCATTTAAATTTTCTCTGAAGAAACCAGCTTTGTTACTGAAGTTGAACGATGTTTGTTTTCAAACTGTGGCTCCAAAAGGCACTAAAGCAAAATCATAATATTAATTTTAACTCTTCTTAGCTTTGAGACTTCTTTCTAAGGTAGGCAGATGAGGTTGCAGAGATAATGAATAGTATGACTAAAGGAGGGATCACTTACAGCACTTACAGCCTTGTTTCATGGAAGTGCTGACTAATATGTACCCACTACTTACAGAAGTGTGTTTACTCCTATGAAACAGTTAAGAAAACTATTCTGAAAGTTAATGAAAGGTTTATGAAAGGTCACAGCTGGACCCAAGAACAGTTTATTAGTCAAGGCTAAGCTACTGAATAGTCACAGATGTTATGTTTATGCACCTGCTTCAGAGACAGATTAAAGCTGATAGTTTAGCTTGCTTTTCCACATTTCAATTAAAAAAAAGAACTACATTTTTTTCTTTTAATTTGGATCTGTTACCAAAGCTGTCCAATCCTATAAACCTCCTCTAAAAAGGCCAAGTGGAAATTAATCTCACAATCTGTTAAACAAGTTATAGAGTGCAATGATTTATTAAAAGGAAAAGGTGGCAAAAATACCTGTGGCTCAAGTGGGCAGCTGACAATTTTATACAGAATGCTTCACTTACAAATGGTGCTGAGCTGTATACATTGCTGGGTGCTCTCATGCCCAGCTAGGGCTTTAAAGCACTTCACAGGACCACAATCTTTTTTCAACCATCCACCAGTTCATATATAATTAAAATCAGCTTTAAAAAGTATTCATTTTTCATCAGTAAAAAAAGGCCAGTGTTCAAGCATGCTATGTAAATACAGCCAAAGTACTCTGCCAGCCTATGCTAGAGAAAAAGATCCTACCATACGCTGGATAAAGGTCCTACCATTTTGTAAGAATTACTGTTTTCAAGAGAGCACTAAGGAGAGAAGGGTAGAAACCAGAAGAACTATGCAGTGTGATTCAGCAATAACGTCATTAGCTTGAGGAAGTTCAACAGTTGCAAAGTTTTGCCATATTAGAAGGGATCAACTGACATCCCATAAAGCTAAAAGGCTGCTACTATTGGACAAGAAATACCACTAGTTTCAATATTAAAGTGGTCACTCACATTCAGGAAGGAGCCAAAAACTGAGTAAGTGAAGCAGTCGCCCACAGCTCTGATGAATCCCTAACTGATTACTGCTGTCAGTTTCTTTCTAGCTTTTGCCAAGCTCTTCAAGCCTCAAACTCAATGACAACAAAGCAACTAGTGGGATTCTGCTAAGAGCAGGGATCTCCCAACTGAAGCGGGCACATCTCAGGGAGTATGCCAGCCAACCCACCAGGGCTGCAGGAATAACATACCTTTTGGACTCTTAATACATAAAACTTCTCTTAATATAGTGGTCATTCCACCTTCCTTTCATTCTTTTTTTATTCGTGTTTTTTGGGCATGTTTTATGAGGTACATAATGTTAGGACAAAAGTACATCAATGTTTAACTTACAAAAAATACATGTAAAATGCATGCTCAAAAATCTTTTTGGTAGTGACTGCTTTAGAGCATCCGTGGGAGATTTTCTGTAGTATTTTTGGCAACTTCCTTCAATGTTGTTTATGTGCAAGTGACTAGACAGACATTGAAATAGAACACAAACACTATTTATCCACTTCTTGCAGGAAAAAAATGTTATCTTAAGAAAAAAATTACCCCAGACTACTTATCTGATTTCAACTGATATATTCAGTACAGAAACAGACTCAATAGCATAGATGCTATTCTCATTACATGAAGCTTTAAAACATGCAGTGAGCTAAGCAAAATCCTTAAGTGGCACCTATTCAGCAAGAATAGTTCCAAAGTATCCTTGGCAGCAAGTGAATTGTTCCCAGCTACAATCTGTGCAACATATTCATTTTAGTTCAACTAGAAGATTGACATACAGGTCAACCCTCAACCCGCATAAAAAAATCTTTTTTCCAGTGTCCTTGCAATTGCTGGCTAAGTAGTTACAGAACTTACTCTCCAGAAGTTCCTCAGTAGGAACTGAGATTCCCAACCAGGCAACAAGGCAAACAGTTTAGAGAATATTTTTCAATCAGGTTAAGTTAAAACAGAAAGGTCAGGGAAAACCACTCAGCCCTGTCTTATGGAAGAATAGGTACTCAAGTTCCCTACAGGTATACGAGTGTGCTTGTTTGTCCCATCAATCAGTGGGACAGTATAAAAACATCTGCCCATCACTGAAGTTAGCCATGAAACACACAGGAAGGTCAGAGGAAGCATCACTTCCTCTCTTCAGGCAGAATGAGAACATTTTTATCTCTTCGTCTGTGAACAAGAAGAAAAAAATCCCAGGAATCAAACACTGCTGGCAATCACAAAAATTAAGGGAAAAAAAAAAAAAGGATTTTGTCCAATGTTCTTAATGAGTGATCACAAGGGGAAGGCCACCACTACTGTGATAACCAGAAAGCCATTTTTGTCTGGAGAACACACACACTTAGCATTTTTCAGCTGCTTTTCCTAATGCTTTGTAATATCTTTCCCCATTCTCAATTTTAAACACCTTCATAACCTGCAGCAATATATACGTTTAAAAAAATATAATGCCTCTTTCCTTTGGCTTGGATTTTCTTGCATTCAAGTTTCCAATAAATTGATTTAAAGTTTATGACAAAAGAGTTACATTTCAAATACTCAAGTTATATTTTAAATGCTCACTACTAAAAAAAAGTCCTCATTAAAAACTCTTCCTAAAGTTAGGAAATATAAGACTTGGACTATTCTTACTCATTCTTCTGAAAACCCCTCCCAGATGACTCCTTCCAGCCCAGACATTAGGAACAAATAAGCATTCAAGGAAACATTTAATACACAGTCCCAAGGCTCATATCAGTCTCTACTATAGAAAGTCATACTGTTACTGTGGGAAATCAAAGCTTATAGTGAGGACAACTTTCTGAATTATTCTTGTCAAAAATTGGAGCAATTCCTCTCATACCTTTCTGCCAAAAGGTGGACTCCAAACCCCCTCTCCTAACTAACTGTGGATATAAATGTACAGTCTGACCTCACAGTAGCAATTTAAGTTTGTAAACAGCTCCCAAGCCTACATTCATGTACTGTGCTTTCTTTGGCTGATTAGTTGTATTAGTTCAATTGAATCTAAACATTTTGTTTATACAAGCTGAATTAAAGTATCAGAACTTCATGCTCACAAACAACTTTGTGATAGTGGACAAACAGTCAAGACAAAAGAGCTGCATGGTAGTATAGCCACTGATACACACCTGACCAGCCCTTATCATCTAACTTCGATATATACAACAGATGGTTCATCTGACATTCACTCATCTCACCTTAGCTTTTTTCTTTATATACACTATAAATGAGAGCACATAGTTCAAAAGTTTGGCTACATCTCTCCGGTTTCACAGAACTCGCGTGTATCCTTTCCACAACTCCAAAAGTACCCTGCTGGCTTATCAAGTGACCTACAAAGTTCACATAATCCAAAGACCAGTAATATTACTTAAAATTTCAACTTCATACTGCATACAGGAAAATGAACCCCAAACTACTGAACTTACCTCTAGGGAAAACGTTAAGTTACTTTCCTAAAACAGTGTAAAAGCAAATCCCCAGCAGCACCGCATATGGTCGTTGTTAACGTGGTGGCTTCTGGCTTTATAAATAAATGCACTGCACATACTCCCCACCACCCATGGTGGAAAGCAGGGTGTGGGAGGTAGAAACCCCAGAAAAGGAAGTAGATGACAGCACATGAGAATCAGACAAAACCCGAGCTGCACAACAACAAAATAGGGATGAGGGAAAAAGTATTATGGGGACATAAAACAGCACGCATAAATGTTCCCTTTATATCGAGGTGAGAAAACCGTTCTGACAAGGCTGAAATCAGCATTATCAGCGGCTCGGTGAGAAAATGCGTTCCAGCAAGAAGAAACGCCTTTAGTGCAAGCACTAAAAAGTGGGCTCCTAACGAGCTGTTCAAAGGCAGGCACCGCACTGAGCAATGCGCCTACCCCTACCAGGCCTACGGAGCAGCGCCGGTGAAGCAAAGCTCAAGCCAGCTCGGTCCCGTCACCCGCGGCCGCACAGCTGACAAGAGCCCCGGTCCCCGCAGCTCCGCTCCGCCGCCTCAACGAGGTCGGTGCTGCCCGCGGGCACCCCAAAGCCCCAGCGAGAGCACCGGGTCGCCTCCCCCGCCGTCACCGCCCCCGCGCCCCGGTGCAGGCGTCAGGACCCGCACGGATACCTCTGCGCCCCCTCCCCCGCCGCAGGCCCCGGGGGGCAACGCCGCCGCAGCGCTCGGGCCCAGGGGGGCGTAGGGAGGCGGAGCCACGGTACTCACCAGCCGCGGGAAGCGCTCCGACCGCGGGCAGCACGCCGGCCGAGAGCGCAGCCAGGCACAACACCACGACCACCCAGCACGCCCGCCGCCCCATCCCGCTGGGCTCTGAGGGGCCGCGCCGAGCGCCCCCGACTCCGGTTCTTTAGCCCCGCCCACCGCACGGCCGCCACCAATCAGCTGCCGCGCTGACGGCCGACTACGAGCCGCTGGCAGCAGCACACGCAACTCCGGGGAACGGCTGGCTCTACATGGCCCACTCCGATTGGCTCGGCGGAGGTCCGGCTCGCCCGTCACGCCTTCCCGTTAGCAAATAGCGCCGCACTAATCTCAGCGAGGGCCCCTGCGCGAGCAGTTCCTTCCGAAACGGCCCCTTCCATTGGTTCGTGCGCCGTTCCTACAGTACCCACAGCTCCTTGCTAAGGCCGCGGCGCCGCCTGGGAGAGTGTGCCCCCGGGGGCCCGCGGCTGTGCAGGGACTACGTCACCCACAACTCCCCGCGCTGAACGGCGCAGGGCGCGAGCGCGGCGTCGCCACCCGCAGCCCCGCCCATTCCAGACCGCAGAATTCCGGGAATGGGATACTCTTCGTTGACCCGGAGTACGGAAGCAGCAGTAAATTAAGTGTATGCGTAAACCAGCACAGATGGAGTATGTGAAACACAAAGAGTTTAGTGCAACTTTATCTTCAGAAAGGCATCAGTTCTAGGAAAGGGTGTAGCGCTGTGTCTAACTCTTCGGTTCTCACAGGAATTGCATCTTTCTGTGGGTCAGTTAAAAGGCAAACGAGAAAGGGAAACAGCATCCCAGCCTTTAATGGACGGAAACATGGCTGGGTAGTAAATGTCACCGCGTTACTGTTACACAGTGCTATGCTGAATTATAAATTGGGTTTTCCCACGCTGTCTCAGTAGTGTCAAGCCACCTTAGCCTCACAGTGCTACAGCTGGGATCTCTGCAGGGCGAGAGTGGCCACCAGCGGCTGTTTCTCCCATGGGACACAGTGGCTGAAACTGTGGCAAGTGCAGGCCCCACACAGGGCTGGCCGAGGGATTTTCTGCCTGCTTGGGCAAGGTCTGCAGGCAAGGGAATGCCGCACTGCTCCAGGCAGTTTGAAAGAGCCTGTAAACGACTTGGATAGAAATAACGGGTGGCTCTGATCCTAAGTAGGAAAACACTGAAGTACCAGTCAATTTGTTCTAGCTACAGTACAGCTGAACAACACACCTGGCTGAACAGTTTGACACAAGGAAGCTGAACAGGTGTGGGAGTGCCATTGCCAGGAGCTGGTCAGAAGGGGTTTCACTGGGGTGCTTCTCTGTGCTCAGATCAGCCCTAAGTTTAATCTATGGTTTGGTCAATGGAAAAGCATAAAATCACCTACCTGTGAATGTCACCCCTTTGAGCGGAGGAGGGGAGCCCACCCCGTGTGGGGAGCGGTGCGATCCCCCTGTGTGTGGCAGTGACAGTGCTCAGGGGAGCTGGAAGGACCAGCCCTGGAGGCAGCAGAGGGGCCCTGAGGTGACCTGAAACCTCGACAGTACTGCAGGAGATGGCTCTGGCCTGCCCAGAGGGCATCAGTGCAGGGGTGGGTAGGGCAGGTTTGGGTAGTGCGCTGATTGCGCTGATTTTTCTGGTAGCACGGGAGGGCCACAAGGGTAGCTTCTGTGACAAGCTGCTAGAAGCTTCCACCATGTCCAACAGAGCCTCTCTGATGGCTCTGAAGATGGACATGCTGCTGCCCCAATTAGAAAGGTTGGTAACGCCTCTCTGATGACATATTTAAGAAGAAAATCAAAACAGTGCATGTGCAGTTTTCTTTCCAGGGGTGGCGAGGCACTGACACCAGGGCCCATCCCTGGTGCTGTGCGTGGCAATGTGTTGCCATGGTTGTTGCCCTCTCAATGTGGCTTGTGGCGAACCTTGCCTGCCTGGCCGCCCCTAGCCAGACACGCTGCAGGAGGAAGGGCAGGGGCAGCAGTGGTGGCTTCCCCTTCCTGGCTCCCCATATGAGAAGAGGCATTAAACAGGGCCAACACTGTGGTGGCTGCCACTGCCCTCTCAGTGGCGGTGGGGCTGCATGACCGGCAGTGCAAACATGGTGTGCAACTCTTCGATGTGGAACCTAGATGAGATCGACCTCTTGGTGCTGCGGCATCGCACAGGAATCTTTCATTATTGACAATGGTACCTACGAGCAGTAGTTTTTCTTCTAGTCAGACAAGAGGAAGAAGTGAAGACATGAAGGAAAACAACATGACAACATCAAGGTCCTTGGAAAAAAAAAGGGAGAGGAGGTGCTTCAAGCATTGGAGCTGAGGTTCCTCTGCTAGCTGTGGAGAGGACTATGGTAAAACAAACTGTTCTACTGTAATGTATGAAGTCCATGGAGGATGCAGAGATCCATTCGCAGCCCATGGGAAAAGTTGGATCATGTCCGGAGCTAGTGGATGTCAGAGAAAGCTCTGATCTAGTTAGTGGAAGACCAGAATAGGGAGAGGGCCCCTGCTTCCAGACATAGAGAGAGAGGGCTTCCAAACTAGAATATCCTATCCTTAGAGGACTGCACCCTGTGAATGAGTGACCCACGCCACAACAGTTTTGGGATGACTTTTGCCCGTGGGAGGGACCCCATGGCATAAGAGAAAAAAGATTCCTCTCCCTGAGTCAACAGAAGAAGATCTTGAGTGGTGAACTGATCAAAACCCCCATGCCCTGTCTCTCTGTCAGTAAGAATTAGGAAGGGACTGAGGAGGGGAAAAAAGATGTTTTAAAGACTTATTTTACTTCTCATTATCCTCCTCTGACTCTGTTAACAATACATTTACCTTATACCTGTACACTTGAATCTGTTTTGCACTTAGAGTGTTTTTCTCCCAGTCCTTAACTCATCAGCCTGTCATTACTTTTTTTCCCTGTCCTCTGCTCAAGTATAGCAGAAGAGGGTGAACGAACAACTATTATAAGTGCCTGGTGTTTGCCCAATATCAAACCATGACAGGTAGCCATGGTGGGGGGCTACAGGGCTGTGAGAAGCTGCGAGACACTTCCCCCATGTCTGACAGAGACAATGCCAGCTGGCTCCAGGATGGACCTGTCGCTGGCCGAGGCTGAGCCTGAGCCCATCACTGACAGTGGTGGCACCTCTAGGGAAGGGGGGAAATTTACTGCACCGTGGCAATGGCTGTGAGACAGAATATGTGAGAGAAACAGTTCTGCAAACACCAAGTTCAGCAGAGAAAGAAGGGAGGATGTGCTCCAGGTGTGGGAGGTGAGATTTTCCTGCAGTCCATGAAGGGTGGTGAAAACCATAGTGAGGCAGCTATGTCCTTGCAGCCCATGAAGGTTGATGGAGGAGCAGAGATCCCACGCCAAAGCAGGTGATGCCTAGAGGAGTCTGTGACCCCATGGGAAGTCCATGTTGGAGCAGGCTCCTGGCAGGGCCTGTGGCCCTGTGGAGTGAGGAGCCCACATTGGAGCAGGTTTGGTGAAGGGACTTATGACAGTGTGGAGGACCCACACTGGAGCAGGCTGTGCCTGAAGAACTGGCTGTGCTCTGTGGGAGGTACCCACACTGGGGCAGTTTGTGAAGAACTGCAGTTCATGGGAAGGACTCACAATGAAGAATTTTGTGGAGGACAGTCTCCCATGTGATGAAGCCTATGCTGTAGCAGTGGTAGTGTGAAGTCCTTCCCATGAGGAGGAAGAACAGAAAGTGATGAACTCATTATAACACCCTTTCCCTGTCCTGCTGCACCACTAGGAGGGAGAGACAGAGAATTTGTGAGTAAAGCCCAGTAGAAAGGATGATCTTTAATGTGTCTTTAAGATTTGGTTTTACTTCACATTACCCTATTCTGATTAGATTTATAATTTCCCAAGTCAAGACTGTTTTGCTCTGACAGTCTGAGAGCAATTGGTGAGTGATCTCTCTATGTCCTCATCTTGACCCTCAGCCCTTTCCTTACATTTTCTCTCCTTTGTGCAGCTGAGGGGAGTGATTGAGTGGCTTTGGTGGCCAACTGGTGATGAGCCAGGGTCAACCCATCACAGCTTCCCAGAGCCCTTATGGACTCCCAGCCCATGAATTGTTCCAGACTTCATTGAACAAATCTCTCCTCAACTTGACCCAGTCAGCCTTCCTCCAAGCAGGGGTTGAACTAGATGACCTCTGGATGTCACTTCTAACCAAATTCATTCTACATCTAAAGCTCTATGTGTGGGGTTAAGGGAACTGAAGGAACAAGAGGAAAAAACACAATGGAGGAAACCAATTTTATATTGTGAATTAATTATTAGCCTTCCAAAAAACAAAACAAAACAAACAAACATACAAAAATATAATATTGCAAACTGAGCTAGTTCTCATTAATTTAGCATACTCTGTAGTCTAAGGATGTGGTAAATTTATTGCTGCCTTTCCATTTATGTGTGCAGCAGCCATAAAATTCTCATTGATTTTCTTAATCCATTTTGCATTTTCTTCTCTGAGGTTTTGAATGGAATCTTAGGTATTTTTGCAGTGTTCTTCCTCTCTATTCTGTGCCAAAATGTTGTGGTCTTTCATGCAGCAGTCCAAGTGAACAGACAAATGGTAAGGGCCCAAACTACATCCTTTTTGTTTTAGGTACTGTTAGGTATGTTTTCTCAAACTATTATCTGATCTACATTTTCAAGAGATTTTTAAATTTGACTGTTAAGTACTGCCTAGCTTGTGTGACACGATGTAATACTAGATGTTCTCTAGTTAGAAGAATGGAAGTACAGGAGTAAAGTTAGGAATACTTTAATGGTATGTATTCTTTATGATTATTTCTCATACTCCCTTTCTTATGTTCTGTCTCTGTAGTTTGATCATCCAACTTTTGTTGTACCAACATTACTTTTTACTTTGGTTGTAGAAACTTTCTTGTACTTTTTTAATGAAAAACTGCACAAGTGGGAGAGGCATGAAGCTTGGTAGATTTTGAAGAGAAATTTCCCAATAGTTCTCCTTGCAGAATGTTCTCATAAAGTTTTTTCAGCTTGCTTCAGAAAAATTAAAAGGAGAAAGGTTCAGACACCTCTCAGGGAAGATTTCTGTCCTAAAATACATAGGATTTGTGACAGATTTTTCTGGCAAAAAGGTATATAATTTCTTTATTTTTTTATATTAGTGTACAAAATGCATAGTTGTAGGCAGACTAATTTTCATAGCTTTAGGTTTTTTTAATATTTTACTATGTTTTTTAAAGCTTTTGCACACTAATTTCTGAGAAAACAATTACAAGGAGAGTAATACTCCTATATCTCCAGTGTTCATGGCAGTTGGAGGGTTATGATTCTAGCAAGGCCTACATGCAAAGTGAAAGACACAATACAGGTGTTATTTAAGCAACCTAAGGGAGAAAAGGTGAAAATTGCCATGGTTAATATCATGTGGTCTTTAAAATCAAGTGCCCAGTCACAGGGAATGAGGGAGAGAGAAGCACTGATGAAGAGAGGAAAGAAGACTCTTCCATATATGTTAGAACAGAGTTGTTGCCAAGGCTTTTGTGAAGACTCCAGTCAAGATGAACAAGAAGGATGTAGCTTGAAGAGCTGTCACACAATCTAGACCAGTAACAAATTGTAGAGGTTAGGCAACACTGTGAACTACCAGCATCCGTGTAAACAGAAATGCAGATAGCCCAAGCCTGTTTCTCCTCTCCAAAGGGTAAGGGTTGAAGCTCATTAGTGAAAACATCAGCCCTTTCTAACTTCCCAAATATACCAGCACCCACAGATCTCTGTAATATCAGTGTGGGCTCTAATATCCATGCCCCTCACCCATTTTTGGGGCCTCCCCTTCTTACCAGGAGAGTCTGGCTTGATCTTAAGTACAGAACAGATGCACACACTCATGCACTGTTCTCACAAGCACGTTTGCTCAGATATTAGATCTCCCACTGGATGGTGATCCAATGTCCATGCACACACACTGCGTCCCTTACATAGCTGCTGACTCAGAGCTGGAGTCTTTCCAGATACAGATCTTCTATTGCATTGCTACTACAGCTTAAGATTGGCTAGCAAAGTATATGTATGTGTACACATGGATGTGAACACATGCAGGTGTATGCACAGCTAAATTCCCTAGGGAAATACAGTCTGGTATTTCCAGCTTGCCTGCACTTAAACATATGGGCCGTGTGAGCCACAATACCTGCTCCAGTTGCTGACACTTAGACCCCCCCCAATACACACCCTATTCCCAGTGGGCAATGATCCCTTTTCCTGTTGAACTTGATCTCAATTGTATTCTTGTCCCTCTGCTGCCACCTGGATCTACAACCTGGTGACCTGTGGTATGTCCTTCAGCTGCTGGCAATTGGACATTGTAGCACTCATGTAGGATACAGTGAGGTTACAAAGGCAAAGTCAGGAATAGAATTTATTAAGAAGAAAGGATAGGCTGTGTTGATCACGTGTTGATCACATGTTGATCATGTGGCTCAGACAAGACTGCTATCCATCTATATCTCTAACTTTACGTACATTTTTCAATTCCCATAAATAATCTATAATTTTTATATAACCCCCACAAGTTCTTTTTACTTTTCCATGGTTTTGGTGCACTCTCACAAAGACTTTCACTATGCCATCATGCTTATTGATTTCTTCTCTGCTCCCTCCTCTGCTCCCCTCTCCCCCTTGCCCCTGCCTATGTCTAAGTGGTTCCTTCTAACAGCCCATCAATCAGCAACTGAAAAGTTCTGGTCTTTGTCTAGCTTATTACCTGCTCATTAATGTTTGTATATTCATTTCCTTTATTGCTTTATTGTTTTCATTGTTACCCATTATTTCTGTTACACTGAATGGTCCTTAACTAGAGAGTTTAATGAACCAGATGTTCTTACAGTCTATGTATTCTTACAGCAGCATAGAGGAAAAATACTCTTGTTTATTTAAGGTCCTGGAATAATTTTGCTTTTTGTATTGGTTCTGGTTTTAACTCTGTTATTGAATTACTACCATCACTTGCTTTTTTTTTTTTTTTTTGGTCATTTTCTCAAGGGAAGAGCACCAGTTATCTTCAATGAGATTTCCTATAAGATTTAACGAAATCTGAGTATTACAGTATATGCTTGCCATAATTGTAATGTTAGAGTCCTAGAGGCATGACTTATTTGCTTATATAGATTTCTTCTGTTTGCAAATTGTACTGAGAGCTTCAGCCCAGTGCTTAGTGTGGGAACCCTCCAGCAAGAACTGTTGGTGTGCTTGCACTAAACATAATGTTATCCAGTTCTTGTGTGCTTGAGGTACTGTCTTTAGATGACAATGAATAGCAAGCACACCTGAGTTTGCAGGTGTTACAGCAAAAGAAATGCTACTCTGGAGACAGAGTGACATCAGGCTGACCTGTGTTCAAGTCTGGTAAAAACATAGTATTTATAATTTTAAAAAAACATTTAGGTTTTTGTTTTAAGTCTGTGTGAAATCCATATAATTGTATTCTAGCCCCCTAATTTTAAAAAAACTGGACAAAATGAAGAAGAGAAAAAACAGTCTGTTAAGTGTCTGTAATTGGAAATCACAAATGATGGTCTGTTCCCTTTCTGTACTGCTGAACAGAATCACAGAATTGTTAGTTTTGGAAGGGACGTCTGGAGATCATCTAGCCCAACCCACCTGCCAAAACAGGGTCACCTACAACAGGTGACACAGGAACTTGTCCAGGTGGGTTTCGGGTCTCCCTTGGGACTTGACAACCTCTCTGGGCAACCTGTGCCATTCCTCTGCCACACTCATTGTAAAGATCTTCTTCATGTTGAGGTGGAACTTCTTGTGTGTTAGTTTATGGCCATTGCTCGTTTTCCTGTTGCTGGGCAGCACTGAAAAGAGTCTGGCACCATCCTCTTGTCACCCATGTTTGAGATATTAATATGCATTGAACCCCTCCCCTCCCCTCCCCTCCCCTCCCCTCCCCTCCCCTCCCCTCCCCTCCCCTCCCCTCCCCTCCCCTCCCCTCCCCTCCCCTCCCCTCCCCTCCCCTCCTCTCCCCTCCCCTCCTCTCCCCTCCTCTCCTCTCCTCTCCTCTCCTCTCCTCTCCTCTCCTCTCCTCTCCTCTCCTCTCCTCTCCTCTCCTCTCCTCTCCTCTCCTCTCCTCTCCTCTCCTCTCCTCTCCTCTCCTCTCCTCTCCTCTCCTCTCCTCTCCTCTCCTCTCCTCTCCTCTCCTCTCCTCTCCTCTCCTCTCCTCTCCTCTCCCCTCCCCTCCCCTCCCCTCCCCTCCCCTCCCCTCCCCTCCCCTCCCCTCCCCTCCCCTCCCCTCCCCTCCCCTCCCCTCCCCTCCCCTCCCCTCCCCTCCTCTCCCCTCCCCTCCCCTCCTCTCCTCTCCTCTCCTCTCCTCTCCTCTCCTCTCCTCTCCTCTCCTCTCCTCTCCTCTCCTCTCCTCTCCTCTCCTCTCCTCTCCTCTCCTCTCCTCTCCTCTCCTCTCCTCTCCTCTCCTCTCCTCTCCTCTCCTCTCCTCTCCTCTCCTCTCCTCTCCTCTCCTCTCAAACCCTCCCCAAACCCTCCCCTCCCCAAACCCTCTCCAGTAGCTCCTTGTCTTTGCTGTACTGAGGAGCCAGAACTGCACATGGCATGCTGGATGTGGACTCACCATGGCTGACTATAGAGGGGGAGGATCAGCTCCCTTCACCTGCTGGCCACACTTCTCAATGCATTCCAGGATATCATTGGCCCTTCTGGCTGCAAGGGCACTGCCAGCACATGGTCAGCTTGTCATTCCCCAGGACTCCCAGGTCCTTCCCAGCAGAGCTGCTCTCTACATGACAGCCCCCAAATTGTGGTGGTGTTTGGGGTTCTTCCTCCCCAGGTGCAGGATCCTGCACTTTGCCTTGTTGAATGCCATCACTTTTCTTTCCACCTGGCAGCACAGCCATTCAGGTGGATCAGCCACTCCTCACAGCTTTGAATCATCGGCAAACTTGCTGAGGGTACATTCTATCCCATTGTCCCAGCTATTGATAAGCAAGTTGAAACATGCACATAACATGTGAGTTTTTGTATATTAGTATGGTTTTCACATGATTTTCAGAGAAGTGTCTTATGAGTTGTAGTGAAGGTGAAATTAAACCTAATGCTGCCTGCAAGCTAAAATTTTCATGTATGTTGCACTTTAGTTGCAGTTATGGATTTAGCAGTGTCAGTTATTTTAGTGGCCATTTCTAGAGTAGCCTGAATTACTTAAAAGTAAGAAAACCTCAATGGGCCTGAAAGCTTTCAAGGGAAAATAGGACAAGATAACAAATATAGCATGGAAATGGTTCAAGGGTAAGTGGGACCTAGTTTTGATGTTTTTCTTCCCAGCTTGTAAGCCCTTTTCTTGAAAGTTTTTGTGCAGAGTGCAGGCTCAAGACCAAAGCCAAAGATCTGCTCAGAGATCAGGCAAGGAGCAGAATATTTATTGCAGTAATAGGACTGGGTATTAACTAGGAAGCATCTTCAGAGATGTAATTCTGGGAGCTACGCAATGTCAGATGATCATATTTTGCTATATTAAATATCCCCTAGTTTTCCATGAACTTTCAGGTATCTAATTTATGTTTACAGTATGCCAACACTGTTATTTCTTGGGGTTTTCCAGAGTTAGCTCTTAAATATGGGTAGTTAGTATTTGTAGTGGTTTGCTTAGAAAATTTGAGTCATTCAGGTGGAAAAAACAGTAAACAATCACAAGTTTTAAACTATCAATCATAAAGAAACAATCTTGGCATTAATGCAGAGTGTAATTTATTCAGAAAAATTATTCATCAAACACTTGCAAATAATGAACATGCTTTGGGGAATTTTTTTTTAGGTTATTCAGGAACAGAGAATGGTAAAAATTATTAATTGCATATATTTAGAAACATGTATGTAGAAATAATTTACCTGTAAAATAACCTAATTGTTGATATTGGAATTTTCAGAATAGATGTCATCAAGATTCTTTGAAGCACATCATCAGAGAACTAACTCAGGTTATAAAAAATGGGACTAGTAGAAAGCCAGGACTGAAGTGTATGAGTTGGGCTCTGCTTCTCAGAAATGGAACAGCACCTTGCCACCAAATGATATTGTCACACTGTTTCACACAAAGTTTCCACTGTTGTAAGTTTCATTGTGTTTCTCATGTCCAGCCCCTGATGCACTAACAATGTTCTAGTGATGAGATATCTAGAGAGAAAGAGAAAAATGGAAAAGTATCAAACCTATTTTATTTTGAAAATACTTGCTTTGGTGAAAAAGCTTTTTCCTCTAAAGCTTTAGACGCTTCTGTTTATGGTTTAACTGTAATTAAAAGTGTAAGCTACAAAGTGAGGTGGCTGTAAGAGTGTCTGTAAGAATGTAAGAAAATTCTGTAAGAATAGCTGGGAAATAAATTGGAATTAATTTTTCTTATTCCTATGTGTCTCATAAATTTTGTACCTTGTTAAAGGACACAGATGTCCCAGATGGCTTCAGAGTTATGGTGCTCAGGTTAAGGTATTCCAGTCAGATGTGATTTAAGGCAAGTTATTCATCTACTGCACCAGGAGTCTGAGCTTTCCAGGATTGCTCAGGGCAAGCATTTGTCAGTTCACGCCATGAAAGGACAGATGATTGTCACACTGGGAAGGAGTGTAAACTGCACTTTAGTTTTTTTTTGTTTTGTTTTTTTTTAATCTGGTGTGATTGTGAGTTTTAAATGTTTGGCGTATCAGTCTTTTCTGACTTCTTAATCTGCCCTCAGGATACTGGTGACCAGCTTACTTCTGTTGTGATCTTGGATTTTGTCTACTTAGCTAATCTGTAAGCCACAGCATACAAACAGTTTTGATGGAGTTCAGTGTTCATGTTGCAAACTTCAGTATCCTCAGCTATAAACTGACTAGATTAGAGATCTAACTATCCATTTGTTGTGCAGGAGGAGTTCTGGCTTAAGAGTATTTTTGACTTGAGCAGAAAGCTGTCTGTACTACTGCTACTGCCATACATGTCATATTTGGTTTAGCAACTGGGTGTTGTTCCTCAGCAGTGCCTGTTCTAAACACTGAAGTAAAATAACAATTTAAAGAAGGTGAATTTGAATTCAAATTTAAATTTGAATTTAAGAATTTAAAGCTTGCGATGTAGATAGAATTGTCCTGAACTGTATGGGGATCCTCTCTACTGTAGTTTCCTGCTAGCTACTTACTCAGATGCCTCAAAGCTTCTGAAAGCTTTGTGGGAGGCTGCAAACAGTATTTTGAGGTTGTTGTAACACCATGTAGATGTACATTAGATGTACGGATGTCTGTACGTTCCATAGACAGATGTGCCTGCAATGCATACGTTTGGGCACGTTTGTTTGGGCACGTTTGTTCGGGAAGGTTTGTTTGGGCACGTTTGTTCAGGAAGGTTTGTTTGTTTGTTTGTTTGTTTGTTTGTTTGTTTGTTTGTTTGTTTGTTTTGTGTTTGTGCCCCTGGCCTGTAGCGGTGCCTGCCGGAGCCGCCAGGTGTCGCTGCGGCGCCAGGCTGGGGCCGTGTGCGGCTGCCCGGGGCGCGGTGCGGAGTGCGCGGGACCGGGGATTGCCGGCACAGGGAAAGAAAGGCTCTGCAGGTAATCTCAGCGGTTTTCCTGCCCTTACACCTACCAGGTGCGTCTGCTTTTGAGTGTCTGAAAACACCTTGAACACTGCTGCGGTTGCAAGGAACGGAGCTGCTATGACGGTCCCAAGGGACGGGGTGCCCACGAGGGCAGCAAGCGCCGCTGGACCCTGGAGCTCCGTCCTAACTCGGGGAAAGGGTCCTTTGGTGGGAGGGTGACTGAGCTGTGGAACAGGCTAGCCAGGGAGGCTGGGGAATCTCCTCCTCAAAGGCCGCCTGGATGCGATCCTGGCAGCCTGCTTTGGGTGGACCTGCTTTAGCAAGGGATTTCATGGCTTCCAAAGATCCCTTTCAACCCCATTCTGTCATTCTGGAACAATAACAGGCAAAGGTTGTCCACTTTTTGAGAAGCCTTGCCTTAATCTCTCGAGACTCACACAGCTCAACTGTGAAATGGCATTAGTAATGCATCCCTTCTCTACTGAACAAGAACTTGCTTGTGGAGTGATATTCTGGTATTTTAATAATAAAGCTATTTAAATATCTGGGTAAACACTACAGAGAAAGCAAATGCAAGGCAAAATTGACTTCAATACAGTGAACAGCGTGTGGCATCATGGTGCATAATCTGCGTCACCAAGGTGTAGAATAATAGCTGATTTCTTCATCATGAAAACAAATGTTCAGAGACTAAGACATTTTAATCTCTAAACGTATGAAGTATGTATATCCAAAAACATGTGGAACAGTTTGCGTTTCTACCCTTTTCTTTTTACTTCTGCTTTTACTTTGGTGTTTTTTAGCTTGTGAGGGCTTTTTTTTTGGTGGAATTTTTTTAGTTTTTAGGTTCTTTTTTTTATATTGTTTTATTTAAATGGGACTGACTAGGTAAATTTGTTTTCACTTTTGAATTTTAAGCAATTTAAAACTCAAAAGAATTTCATTTTGTAAAAAGCACACTTTTCTGATTTGAGATTGAAATATGAATGCTGCAATTTTTATATAACACATTCCAGATAAGTGTTGCTAACTCTTGCTGTCTGATTTAAAACTGGTCTTTCAGTATTGCTGGAAATGTAGCCAAAGCTTGATATTGCAAGTACATCCAGTTCCAGTTTTGTAATGATTTATATTTGTTTTTATCCCAAATTTTATGTCTTTGTTTCTTTTTGTTTATTGACTGCTGAAGTGAAGCAGCGTATTGTGAGGGCAGAAATAGGTCAGCATTTACTGTGTACTGTACTTGCTGATGAAAAGTTGCTAGTGGAGAGGATTGGCAAAAGATGCTGAGACTTTAAAGAGAACAAACAAAATTAATATCAAGATAGCATTGTTATTTTACAGGTATTTTCAAGGATATTTTATTGTGTGGAACAATAAGATGGAGATACTGGTATCTTCTTAGTGACTCAGGAGGAGGAGCAGTTCAAAGGTCAAGAGTTTCATTGTGCATGAATATTGCAATTGTATATTTCAAATAAATTTCAGTCATATATATCAAATGAGTATTTAATCATATATTTCAGTTGGAGACAGCCCTAGATATTTAAGGCTGTATGGTTAAGTGGCTGCAACTGCTGCTTTGCAAGCATGTCCTACACCTTTCTAGATGTAATAGACTAGAGCCATTTGTTTCCTCTACCATGCTGAAAGTCTGTGACTGAAAAGCAGTGTAGCCTGCTGATTCCTTGCTTTAAGCTCCAATTTCCCCAAAGTTCATGGAGAAACAATTAGACTCCTGTATTTGTTAATGGACTGAGCCTTGACTCATGCTTGGACTGAGAGTGGCTTTTCTTCTGTGGTGTGGATAACTACCCATATGCACAACAACTATGTTGTGAGTGCATATTAGTATTATGAGCTAATGAGGAATTTCTTTAGATCAGGAGCCTCTAGCCCTCCTTTCTGTTGGACCTGCAGACCACCAAGCTATTAGCTTTATAATCAGACACTAGTCAAACTACTGAACCCATTTCTTCCTAATGATACGCATGGTCTCGTCATATTGACCACAATTCCCAAAAATTAACTCCAGTAATTCTTAGCTTAGTCAATACATAGGTTCCTAAAAAATTGTCTTGACATTCAAAGATCCTGCATTCCTTCAGTCCTCAATGTGAATACAGTAATTTGAATATAGGAGACCTAGTTTGAAAATGTTAGTTATGTCAATTACCCCATCTGTAAAACTAGAAATATTCATTAGGTTAAGATTAGTGTATTTGAAAGAGACTTGTAATCCTTGAATAATCTCTTGGAAATAATTATTCTAAAACCTCTCATGCATTAAAAATCTCATTATTGCATTAGAAAAGTAGGTGTTGCAGTCAAACATTTTTCTCCCTTCTTGCTAATGTGTTTATTTGTACTTTTGAATGAGAAAGAAATAAGTAACAGACATTTTGAATCTGTTTATGTGAATTGCAAGTAATTCTATAATTCATATTAGGACTGCTAAAAATCTTAGTTTAAGATGAAATTAGTGAGACAGGTTTTTCAGGACAAAAAGCATCATGTTAGAAAGCACTGTGATGGTTATCACTGTGCCAGGGAAATCATGTGCCTTAGAGGTTTAGTAATGGGTTTAATCCTACAAAAACTTAATTATCTTGATGTTCTGAAGCAAACTTTGAACTCTGTGAATTCTTATGTGGTGTGAATAGCGTCCTAGAAATGCATGGTATCACTGTACCTAAAACCAAAATGTGGTGAAAGCTTTACTGGGTCAGATTTTATGAAAAGAAGCTCATTATGAGAAAAATAATTATTAGACCAGAAGCAAGTGCAGAGTACAGTGCTCTTTGATTTCTTTTCCCCCTAGGTCAGGGGATACATGGTGTTTAATGACTGAAAACCTTCTAATTCTGAGATAGTACAATCCTTCTTGAACTCTTCCAGATACCTTCTTTTCATCTTCTTCTTGATGTACCTTTTATCTCATCTATTCTCCAGTGCCAAATCACAGCAGATTTTTTCTGTTTCAGCAGCTAGGATTTCAACAACGTTTAAACCTTGTTTTGTATTTCATACCTTTAGTTTTGTATGTCTTACAGAAAGCAGAGGAGTATGATATAATGAAGCAGTATGTCCAGTTTTATTAGGGAACATTGTACCAAACACTGGCTTTTAATATATGTAGAATTGTACTATCCCAATTGTACTATCACAGTCTTCATGGAAAATGGATGTATTTCCATTGAGATTCACTGTGGGGAAAAACCCATTTCTTTTTGATCAGTTTCCTAAAATCCCAGAGCATAATCCCAAATGGTTTTATTTTTTGAAATGTAAGTACTTCAACAGCTGCAGCTTATTATGAATAAACAGAGTATGCATGTGAACTACACTGAATGTGTATAAAGTTACCTGCCTGATATGTGATATCACCTTGCCGTAATTCTGGGAGCTGTATGAGGTCTGTAATCAAGTTACATTTAGAAAAGTAGCTATATGATTTTCTTGCACTTAACACCTGAAAAAATAAATCTCAGATTTACAGAGAAATGTTTTATGTGTATTCTGGTTAAGCTTTTATGAGATGCTATTATCAGCAAACAAGAAATTGAATTTCAAAGGATGGAGGAAAGGGACAGAGCAGATATAACAAAAAGGACTAATTCTACCTGTCTTGTCTCTCAGACTGTCTACTAAATTCTTATTTTCTCTATATGCTTTAAAGCAGAGCTGCAGAAATAAGTAAAAAATTACTAACCTTGCAATAAAATCCTATGGTGACATTTCTTCACATCCATTGTGAAGTGTACAGAAAGAGCTGTTTTTTTTTTATGCTAAGTTTGGGACAAATTACCCTAGACATGTGGATGCTGAGATGCAGCTTTTGGAAGTTTTAGTTCTGTATAAAGGAATTTAGCATATGCAGCTGAACTGGAGCAATAGAAATGCCAGCTGACTTGTCTGAGCAGTCACAGTGCTGTCATTGTGAGTGCTGAGTCCTTCAACCAGGACTTGCATTGGTATAGACTAGAAGGAAATACTTGTCTGGGTAAGTACAAACTGCAAACATCTATAAAATAGCTTGGTCTTTGTGCACAGTTCGAATAGTAAAAGAGCTACATTTGGAGATTAAATTGTTTATTGTGAGTTGCTCTCCCAGCTTCTCTAGTAAATGATCTCATACATCAGTGTTCAGTGCTTTCTCAGATAAAACAAACCAGTTTGGTGCTGTGCCACTGCCTCACTTCCATTCATATGCTATTGAGTTTACCAGCAGCATGCATCTTTCTCTCCACAGAAGATAGACAAATGGGCAGTGCTTGACATTTTTTTGCTTTCCTTTTCCTGCTCTTAGTTTGCATCAAGCTACCCATGCACTACAGAGTACTTTTTTCTTTTTAGTATAATTGAAAATGCCGTTTACCTTTCTGGAAGAGTTGCATGAAGAAAATAACTTTTTCTACCCTCATTTTTTTCTTTAATAATCCTGGTCAAGGCAGTAGTTCATTTATTTATTTATTTATTTTTGCTTTTTATCTGAGTAAATAATTTAACAGGCTAATCATGAGACTGTGGATAGAAATGTTTAAAGTAGCTTCTAGTTTCTGAAAATGTAAGTGACATTGCTGAGGTCACCTGAAGCAATCAGTCTGCCACTACCATTGTCAAATTGTGGAGTTATTACAGTTCTGCAGAGATGAAAAGCTGAACAGTCAGAAGAGAAGACTGTTCACAGATTACAATTATATCATAGATCTAGCATCCAAGCAAAGATGGTGATCATGTCATGGATTCAGTAGCCCCATAGCACTCATTGGCTGCAGGGGAGTAAGGGTTTATGTAGATAGCAATGGCTGCATAGACACTTACACTCCTCAGTTTGAACAGGTGATAGCAATCATGTAAAACTATAGCTCTTTTAAGTCTTTTCATAGATGCTTGTTATGCTCTTTCAAAATGGTAACACACTAGTGAAAGTCTCAGAAATTAGGTGGTTAACTTCTCAGAGAAGGATACAGGAAAATGCATTAAAGTTACATGGACTGTAATTTGTCAGGAGAATTAGACACTTTTTCCTTAATCTGTTCAGAATTTGGATCTGTGGAGTACTGAATGCCAAGTGGATGGTGAAATGTATTAGGCTAGGGAGTATCCTCCCAAAGAGGAGAGAATTTGTCCATCATGGTATTTACAACTGTGTAGTGAAAACACTGGGGAGCTAAGTTTATTATTGTTCTTAGAGGATGGATTAATCTGTGATTTAGACACAAGAAATCTGGTCCTGGGGGGTGTCACAGAAGGGGGTGGAGGGGAAATAATACAGATTTTCTTCAGTTTGATTGAAAATATAGTATTCATTTTGTTGAGTCATTTATAAAAGCCTTCCCATTCTTCACTGAAGAGCTGACTTTGTTGAGGCAATCTAATTTCATTTTTAGTCAGGGTGTTTGACCACATTGATAAGGGAATCAATAAAGAGATCTCTTGTGTGAGTTGTTTGCGTTGTTACCAGAAAAATTACTTGGTAGAAGCCGGGCATGTTCATATCACCAGCTAGGGAGCAGAAATCCTCTGCTACTGGTTGGGGGGAAGACACTTAAGACACTTAAGGGCAATTCTTATGGGTTCTGTTGGGTCTTACTCTGTAAAGTGTTTTCATGAGGGATCACAAAGTGTGCTACTCTTTCCCTTCTAATTTGTGATGATGTAGAAGTTTTAGGATGATACAGGTGTTAAGCTCAACTAAAACAGATCATTTGGGTGAAAGTGTCCAGCCTTTATAACAAGAACTAAAGCAAAAAAAAAAAAGTCAGTTTTGAGTATTCTTTTGCCTTTGAGCTCACTGACTAGGAGCTAATTGCCTTTGATGCTTTGATTTTCTAGTTTTGTCATATCATTTGGTATAGGACACTGATATTGTGCAACAGCATTTTCTTCTCCCATCCAGCCATTATTCCATTGTCTGGTGTGTCCTCTACAAAGGCAAAAAGGAGTAATTTCTATCAGGACTATTTTGTCCATCATCTTGATGGATGTGCCAAACACTGGAAGCCCCATGGGGAAGGAACTGTCAGATGCCCAAACCCAAAGTGGGAATTAATTGTCCATAAAACAATTCAGGCGGAGTTTGTAAACAGCAGACAGGATTAAATGTTGTTCACCATTTGAATAATTTGGTAAATCCTTACAATGCCAACATAGAAAATCATTTTACAGTGTATTTCCAGATAGCTACTTGCTCTCTTACTTTTTTTGTAAGCTGTGTGAGTCTTCCTCTTTACCTGCTGGCATGGCAGGCCTGCACAAATTACAGGTGTATTCATCCTTGGCTGCTTTGGAGTAATGCCACAGAGGGAAGAGTGTTTGCCTTTGAAGATTGATTCCTGTCTGTGATTCCTTGGTCCAATAAACCAAAGCAGCATAACTACTTTAGAAAGATTTAGGTCTTCCTGTGGCACCTGGTAGTCAGTTTGCAGTCAATCTATCTGCTTTGGTGCAGACTTAATTTGAGAGTAGTAAAATCTTATTTTCTAGTTGCTGGATATCAAAAGCTGTACAACTTCTCTAAAGAGGCTTAGTGGGATTTCAGTTAAGGTGAATAACTCTCTAGCAGTTAGAGGGAGAATTGTCTGATAAAAAGCAGTCAACCAGTCCCCCAAAAGATTTTTATGGCAGAATGTATTGAAGACATCTGCTAAACGGGACGGTGCCAGCCCCCGGGCCATATGCTTCATGTCCCTGGCATATGTGCAACTAAGCACAACAGCACAGAACATATTGGGAGAGGTATGGATGCCTCTCTGCCATCTCCTCCCACTCCTCAGAGAAACAGAATGCAATAAACTTTTGCTGCATAAAAAACTCTATTGGAAATTCACCAACCCTTAGGCAATGATCTGATCAAGAGGAGTCAGAATATCTCTGTGTCTGTCCAGCTCTGACAGTCACTTTTTAACTACAGCTCGGAATCTACCTTTGTTTTCTGATTATGTTGGGAAAGATCAGGGTTGCAGAGTTTTCTGTCTCTCAACTCTCTATATACTGCTTCAAAACCATGAGATGGAGAATGTGTGTCGGGTATTGGTATCCAAGGTGAAGTATTTTCTAGTTCTTTTGAAAGTGATTTCTTTCAGCTGTGTTTATCACAGGTGACAGTTCTATTTTTACATTTTACAACAATTAAGAGTCTTCTAGGTTTGTGCATTTCCCTGTACCTTGTAAAAATAATAAAAAGTAATTGCCAACAGTCGAAGTCAAGTGAAAAGCATTGAAGTAGCAGTTATCTAAACTTTGCTTGCAGTTTCATTTGATTATTTTCAATGAAGTATATTGTCTTCCATGTACATTGTTACTTGAACAATCTTATTGTACTGTTTATTTCCCTCTCAGTTCTTTCAATATTAAAGGGATATAAGGACATTTTTGTCTAAGTTGATGTGTACTTTGTTCCTATGTTAAAGCAAGCCATAGGGGGGTGGGGGGGGGGGGGTAAAGTGAATACGAAAATCTAACAGTAGTAAGATGGAATTTTTAAGGTGTGTTATGAAAGTATATTATAAATAAGATATATTATGAATCAACCTCTAGTTGATAGATGTGAATTGGGTCGAGTTATCTGTTGCTAAACTGAGAGCAAAATTATAAATAGTGATGCAGAACAGCCAGAAATACTTAGCAGCTGTTTCTGCTCTGTTTTTCAACCCTCCTAGGATAGATAGTATACGTTTATTCATTATAGTCAAAGTGCAATATGGGGAGAACTGGTTAAAAGTAGGTATGTTATGGCCAGCAGTTCTGAAATCCTGCTGGATAAATAAATCTAGCATTTGCATTCTGAGCCATTAATTAAATATTAAAGAGTGTTGGAGCGTGGAGAAGCTCTGTAACAATGCAGGAGTGCCATCGTAATACGAACACTTAGAATTATAAGGAACTACCCCCACTCAACAGAATAGCAACTTTCACAGAAGCTTTGGCAACAGAACAGAACAGTTTGGATGCCATCTAAATAAGGTTAGAGACGAAGAGCATATTATTGTCAGTTAAGATGGTTTTATGGAAACGTGTTCTGTCAAACAAAACTGTCATCACTTGACAAGATCATAGATCTGTCTGATAAAGACAGCAGAATGAATATAGTGTACTTGAATTTCTCAAAGGCATTTGTCTTATCACTCTAACATCTTGATGGGGGAAACCAATGAAACTTGGCTCTAAGAGGTTATATATTAAATGGATTAAAATCTGGCTTCATGGCAGATCTAAAAAGTTGCTGCTGGGAAGAAAACAGGGTGTCTGTTTTCTAACAAGATACCTCAGGAATCCTGTTTGCTTTATATTATTCACCATTTTAGCAGTGTTCTGAAATGTAAAATTATTTAATAGCAAATAATACCGTAGTTATAATACTGTATTATTACAGTGTACTCTAAATTATTGAAGTCATCACATTCTTTACAGATAATAAAACACAGTATGTGCAGGAGTAGAGGATACTGGCCATACCTATTCAAATAAACTCCTGAAAGGAAATAAATTAGAGCAGTAATTATGAAATTGAATACCTGTTATGATACAGGTTTTTTACTGAAGTGATGTTCAAAACATTTCTGCTGTGAACACTGGGGCTCTACTGAAAATCAGAATAGCAGGTAAACAAACAGATGTAGTTTTATCTCTGCATGAAATACTGGTAAGAGTGCTACATTCTTATGTCCAGTTTAGAACTTTCCATCCAAAACCAGCATAGCAACATTGGTGGAATTTCAGAGAAGGGCATAAAAATGAACCTTATCTGGAGATGGATTTAAATACATAGATATATTTATCTTCTTTCTCTGGAGTCTCAAAGTTGACTTAATATATACTAATAACTCCAGATGAGAACATGATGCCCTAACAGGGAAAATTTTCAGTCTTCACTGAAATAACACAATGAAATGTGTTAATTGACAATCATTGTGATGAGTTTACTCTAAAAAAGATGCGGTATTTAAGTGAAGGTTGTTTCAAGCAGTTCACTAGGGAATGTGGTGGACTTGCCCTAATTTCTGATGTTTTAACATTTTAAGATTTTCTTGCTAAAAAGCATACTTAAATATAATTCCTAGAAATCTTTATTAAAATTAGAAGAAATCATGCTAGATGAAGTCTGTAGGCATCGAAATCTGTGAAGGTCTGTGGTTTGATGGGGCATGCTGGTTTGACTGAGTTTGTCAAGACTGTGTCTAATGAACATCCTACCTATCTCTAAGGGAGAGTGTCAGGTAGAATGTAAAGCTGTGATTTGGGGGGAGGAAGATGAAACTGAAGTAACGAGGAGAGAAGTATTAGTGAGGTAGGAGGAAAACACTAAACCCTCAAACTAGAGAAAAAGCTAGGAAGAAAGGAGATGTTAGAGAATGAATCACTCCAAACAGATGCCCCAATCTTAGCATGTACATATTTCATGCCTGTTAGTTATACCTTACTTACTAGTTTCACCTGGTACTTTTCATTATGGGGAAGAATAAAATGCTTCATTTGGGAGCAAGACCTCACTATGATTGCCAAGTATATCTATTGGTCACTTCAGTAACTTCCCTTTTAATTTGGTTCATGTGGTGTGAGCTAAAGGGAGTTGTTTTCAATTTTGCAGCCAATCATAAGAATTCAGGACTCTGAATTTTAGCCCACTCCCTTTCTGGACTACAGAATAAATATTCTGGAGATTTATGAATTTCTGAATGCTCTTTTTACAGTATCTGACAGCTAGCTTGGTTCAAAGATTTTCCACTCTTAGTCACAGCAAGAGGTGTATTTCTTACTAATTTTCTATTCTGCTACTGAAATGAGAAGGATATGAGGTCTTAAAAATTGAGCAAAAAATTTTCAATTGAAGGCAACCCCCTGGATACCACCCACAGCTTTTTTTTCTCCCTTTTCCCCACAAATTTCTTTGTAAGGTCTTGGGGCCAAAACTTCGAGAAAAGGAAAAAAATATATATATTTAAAATATATATATATTAATATAATAATAAATATAAATATATATATTTTTTCCTTGGGAACTGCACCAGCTGTTTAAAATTGTGCTTATGCTGCAGAGTAAATCATACCCATCAGTATAAGAAAGCTTGAGATGCAAGTATGTTTATAGCATATACAGAAGTGTCCAATGTACACGATTTTTAAGTGATGTGAAAAATTATGTTTTGTACCAGTGGGGGTGAAAGGTGCAACCAGACACAAGAAAGGTTTGTCAGTTTGTGTATTTCATTTACCCTTGACTACTTCCAGTTACTATTTTTTCCTAACAAGTCTTTGTAACAGTGAAGTTGAGAGACAAGCTGAAAATCACATTCATATGCGTGAAAGGCTTTTGAAGCAGAGAATTTTTTTTCAAAGTTGAACCATGAAGACAAACAGAAAAAGAAGGAAGCATTTTTCCTCTACTGAACTCCCATTGCTATGCTAAGGTTCTTCGTGCGTTTGTAACCAGCTACATGCCAGTACCAGCTGTTCTGAAGGGAACCTGGTGTGCCAGACTTCCCCTCTAACTTGAACATGTGGAACATCTTCGTGTTTCAGCAAAGGCATGTCTGATAGGCAAAACAGTGTGTCTGAGGGAAAAGATGAGGATGTGGCTGGTGTGCTTCAGTCATTCAGCTGAAATATTTTCTGATAGGTGCAAGGCCATGCCAAAATCAGCGTCTTGAAAAAAATCTGCAGTTGCTGACAAAAGCATCGGCACAAGATCTTCTGTGAGCCTTTACCTGAGAGCTATCCTACCTGAGAGCTAAAGTGTAAGGCCTTACTGCTGTACTAGGGCTCTTGCAGCCATTTCCTGCTGCAGTTAATTTTTGGCTTGGTTTGCGTCTGTCCACAAGATCACAGAATCTTGGAAAAGTTGTTTGGAGGGGGCCTCTGAGCATGTTGTCACCCAGACTCCCTCTGAGAGTAGGTTTGTTCTTACTGATAGACCGGGTCAGGTGTGGATTCGTCTGGAAGCAGCTTGGAGATTCCACCATCTTTCTGGATTATGTCTTCCAATGCTGCATTACCCTCCTGGTGAAAACGCTTTTCGTCATGTTCAGCACGATCTTCTCAAGCTACTAAAAGCTTTTGTTCCTTGCCAGGTTTCTGAAGTTGATAAAATGAATGTGCTAATTGGTGTCCTTTCTGCAGCAAAATTTCCTTCCAATGCAATATCAGGGCTTCACCTTTTAAGAAGACTCTTTATGAGCATTTTAAGTCTCTGTGATCCATTCCTTGTGCTGGCAGGACTTCTGAGAATGCAACAGTATGGCCACTTTTCATTCTTAAACAATTCTGCAGTATCCATGGGCATCAATTTGACAGGAGATTACGACTAAAATAAATGGCTGTAATACTCTTGCCATAATCAGAGCTCTTGCACTTCCACTGTAAATTTAGCTCACTTTGAATTAGATATTCACTGAACTGGTTAAGATAACTTTAGACACTTAATCACTGTAGTGTTATTAAATAGTTGCATACTAATGTGTTCAGATGACTTGTAAGCCTCATGTAATCAGAGGCCAGTTGAGCCATCATAGCAGGTTACAAGGAAAAGACAATTCTGTTTTGCTGGCTTTAGTGATTTTATATTAAAGTAAATGAAGCATATTTTAATTATGGTGGGGTATTACTAGATTATCAGCTCTGGGACTGATGCCATATTTTTGGCCACAATTCCACAATATGAAATGAGCCCAACTGTGTTTCTGATGTGTTTATTTGCCTTTTTTCCCTTTTTTTTGTTTTTATTTTGAGTTGGTTGGTTTTTGGTTTTGTTTGTTTTGTTTTGATTTGTTTTTTTTCATTTGGTTGTGTGGTTCCTTGTTGGCTTTTTTTTTTTTTTTTTTTTTTTTTTTTTTTTAATCTCTTTTTTGTGGGGGTTGTTTAGCTGTAAAATCTAGTTATGTCCAAGATGACAGGAGTTTCAAAGAGACAGCTTATATAGGATTTCCAATCTAGTTTCTGGTCTGAGGAGAGCATAAGGATGATTTAAAAAGAAAAAGAGGATTAAATTTCTGTTTTAATTCTGTTTACCTCTAGGGTTTTTTTTTTTTTTAATTCACTTCATGATACTTTCTGAGTGTAACACTTGATCTGCACTTCAGAAATTCCACACGTTTGGTGGCTTTCAATGATGAGAGTGAATAATGGGTGATGGAAAAGCTGAGCATAAGGAGTTAGAAGTGTTTGTATGTGCTACATCACAGGAGGTTCATATGTTGCTTTGGGATAGGACTAACAGTATTCCATCTTGCTTTGTACAACAGAAGCTTTGACTTACTGTACATGTTAATGAAAAGGGAAGGAAGTGAAATGCTCAGTCTCCTTCTTCACTGCTACTAATTAATAAGCAGAATTGCTATAGGAAAGATATTTATCTTTGGGTTGCACACTTTTATCAAATCAGACTAATTTCCTTTAGAGATCTGTAGTATTGCTACAATTTAACTCATCATACTGCACCTTTGTCTTTAATACTGTGCTAAGACAAATCAGGCTAATATGACATTATCAGTCAGATATATAGTCCATGTGTCAGCCCGTGCTTGCATATATGGAGCATGGAACAGAGCTAGCATGCTGCCTTCATGCTCCCAATAAATCCAATTCCAGGGCAAGGAGTGCCTGTGCATTTTTCAAACCTTTTTAAGAGCTGCTCTTAAGAGCATTCCCATACAGTGTTTGGGCTTCTTCTTTCAGTCACTGATGAACTGCCTCCCCAGCTTGTTTCAGAGCAGTACTGGCAGGGGTTAGGGGATGAAGTGATAATTTTTCCTTTTGACATGCAAGAAGTCTTGACCATTTCAGTTTGTTGGATATTCAATGGCACTTTTCCAGGGAGTGGTGTTTTCTCCAAATGTCTTGTGAAACTTCCCTTGTGATTTCAAATTAATATAGCTTTTTCCCCCCCTTACATAATGAAATGTAATTTAATGCTTTCTTTTTCAGTTGTGCTCAGAGATGGCTGGATTTCAATATCGAGTGAACTGCACGCTGCTGCTTATATAAATTATAAAACATGCTGAGATCTCTAGGGAAGAAGAATCATTAAAAAGGGGGACTATTGTTGCTATTACTGAAGTAATTATTACCTATTTATTTTTGGAAATTCTATACAGCATTTTTTCTATAGGAGCTCTCCTTGTCTTGAGGTTTTTCTTGTGGTCTTTAAGCTTTAATTTGTAGCCTTAGGAAACCTTTTACATACAGGCTGAGACAGATTTTGTTACCAAAGAAAGCCCTCCTGTTGATGGAGCTCTGTGTTTAATTCTTGGCAGAGCTGGGGAAGCACTTGGCTTGGTTTGCCTGCTGTTGATCTTTTTCATGTGGCCTTATGTGATATCTTGATAATTCTGAATTGCAGTTCAAAGGAAAGAGGGCCACAATGTATTTCAAGAATACTGCAAAGAAATTATTCTATTTAATTTGAAAACTTGGTTTGATAAGCTTTTTTGGACGTGTATAAATGATGCAGTTCCTTTTAACAGCAGGACTAAAATGGTGAAAATGTAGTTGGGCATTCGGTGAGGTCAGTGGGGTGCACATCTACACTGTTAAAAATGCATTTTGAAAGAAATGGAGGAAACATTATACCAACAAATGTAGCACTGACTTATCTCTGCGTTTTTTTTTCCTTGCATTTATGTGTTAAAGTTTTTAATTACTTATTAGCAACGTTATTGTGATACTACCTGCCTGTTTGTAACAGGAAGTGAATACAGCAGCAGTCTATTTTTTTGTGCTTTTTTGGACATTTTGGAACTAGTGAGGCTCTACTGATGTAAGTGGATTAATGTTAACTTTTAGATACAAGGGTTTGCTCACTACTTCTGTTTGTTTGAGTTTAGTGGGTCCTCCTGTGCCCTATGCATAATAGTCTTGCAAACAATTATTTAAATCAAGCCAGTCTGTTTCAAACACTGGACATCTAAATGTGGATATTTATCTTAGACTAGTTTCTCCAGGTTCCCTAGTGGTAGCAATGGTTCTTTCAGGAGGCAACTAGAGAACAACGTCACTTAAGCTGTAGCTATAAATGGTATTTTGAATGCTTGTGTTTCTGTCTCTGGATGATACGAGGTTATTAGCCTTCTAATTTAGACACCTAAAATCATATGAAACCTGTTTGCTTTTGGCATTTCTCCCCATATGCTGCAGTATCTATATACATATCAGATGTTAATGATCCCATGTGCTGCCATGCAGAGATGAATTGCCTTTATGACAGAAATGTGATGCTGTCAAGCAACAAGGAGTGTCCCTTTAAGATACCACAGCATTGTGTGACAAACATCAGTTGTAGTCTTCTGGCACAGTCACCAAGCAGCTTCTTGTGACGTGATACAACCACACTATCAGATGCTCTTTTTTGCAGCAGTCTCATGATAGGAGAATGGAGCTGTGCAGCCACTGGCCAGTAATAATGTAGTTTGACACTAACTGATGAGGCTCTTTATATTGTGAGGCTTTCTTGTAATGTTACACTGCTTTGAATCCTTATTTTTGAATTTGTGACATGACAACACAAGAATAAAATACAACTACAGCAAGGTCCCTGAAAATTAATTTGGTTCCATTTCAAAAGCACTGCCCAAGAGGTTGGGTGAGGAAGCTGGTAAGTACAAACATGATAGGTTTGTGATAGGGGGCAGCTTATGATGTTCAAAAGATGCATCTTGTATCAAGTGATGGGAAGTACTTTCTGCTCTTTATGCATTATTAAGGATAATAACCATCTGGTGGGTGGAAAACTGGAGGAAACTTTACTTAGCAACTCTTTGCCTTTAGTACCTTCTCTTTGTAACAAATCTAAAAGTTGAAATATTTGAAGTTAAATGAGTAGCATAAATTAGCTGGAAATTGTTTCAACTTTCTTGTAAGTGCACAGTTAATTTCACTGTGGCATGGATGGTTTTCCAGTGCTTTTTATCACTAGCATACATTCCTATATTAAAAGCGAGGAACAGAAAACTTTACCTTGCTATTACCTTTGTTCCCTGACTGAAGGATCTCAGAATATGAAGTCTGTCCAGAGGTCTAAGGGGGGATGCCCGGCTGAAAGGATCACAGACACCGGAGACTGCAAATGGCTTAGGGACAGGGGCACTTAAATCCAGAGAACCTGAAGGTTTGTCTATGTGTTAGTTCATTAATTTTGCTGCAGTGCTTAAAGAAGCAGCTTTAATTTCCTGGTTCTGGCTGGGGGCTGATCTGTTTGGGAGAAGCTCTGCAGAGAAGGATCTGGTGGTGTTCCTTGTGGAGAGCAAGCTGTCCGTGAGCCAGCAGTGTGCCCTGGGGGCCAGGAAGGCCAATGGTATCTTGGGGTGCATTAGGAAGAGCATTGCCTGCAGGTCCAGGGAGGTGATCCTGCCACTCTGCTCAGCCCTGGTGAGGCCACAGCTGGAGGGCTGTGTCCAGTTCTGGGCTCCTCAGTCCAAGAGAGACATGGAGCTGCTCCTGGAGTAGGTCCAGTGGAGGGCAGCAAAGATGATTAAGGGGCTGGAGCATCTCTCTCATGAGGAAAGGCTGGGGGAATTGGGCCTGTTCAGTCTTGAGAAGAGACAACAGAGAGGGAATCTTATCAATGATGTCTGTCAGTATCTGACAGGAGGGTGCCAAGAGGAAGGATCCAGGCTCTGCTCAGTGGTGCTCAGCAATAGGACAAGAGGCAGCAGACAGAAACTGACGCACTGGAAGTTCCACCTGAACACGAGGAAGAACTTTGCTGTGCTGTTCCAAGCACTGGAACAGATTCGGCTGTGGAGTCTTCCACACTGGAGATATGCAAGAACAGTCTGAATGCCATCCTATGTAGTGTGCTCTAGGATGATCCTGCTTGAGCAGGGATGTTGAACCAGATGACCTAGCTGTGGTCTCTTCCAATACCCATTCTGTGGTTCTGTGAATTCTGTTGTTGGAAGTTCTTGGAAGAAGAGGTGGTGTTTCCAAGATTATTTCCCCGTGCTTTAGATCCAGATCTAGATTTTAGATTGGCTGCTCTCTAAACACAAAGTTTAAATTTATTGGATTTAAGTTGTTAAACACAGTACCTTGCTGAGAAATTCAGAAGCAGTCTGATTTAGTACAAGTCTGAATAATAATACAAGGCCTGGATCTTGGTTAATGCCTGGCATTTTTAATCTGGCCAGTTTGTGTTTCTAAACCTATAAAGTTCCCAAGCAATGGATTATCACTGCTGTTTTGGGGTTTGTTCCATTGTCATAATTTAATTCCCATTAAGTAATAGTGTCCGCCCTTTCCAAACTTCCCAACCATTTAAGTTAAGAGGTAAGACTATTCCTTGTATTTTTCTGACATTGTGACTGGAAATGTTTAAGCATCCATCACACCCCCAGTGGAACTTCAGGGTAAAGTTATCTGTTGATTCATCTGCCTGCCCTCCTTTCTGTGGGGGACTTTTTTGTATAAGCTATAATGGAGCAAATACATTTACCAAGAAAAGTAAATTTACTGATTTTTTTTCCCCCCTCTTTTGGGACCAGCAGTCTCCCAGAGGAGGAGATATGTTTGACTTCAGTAAATTCATTCTTTTGTCTGTCTCCCCCTAGTTTCTGAAGAACAATTTCATCATATTTTGGTCTTTTCTGTTCCAGTGGGCGCATCTGCTTCCATTTTTCCTTCCAGTGCTTTTATGATTGTTCCTGAAGTATCTTTTGATGGCATTTGCTCAGTTACCTTTTTCACTGTTCTAGATGTAGGCACTTTAGCTGCTTCTAATTAAAGACACAGGCAAGCAGCAAAAGATACTAATTATAACAGGGCTGTTATCTTGTCATCACTGGTCTATTTCTACACCTCCCTCTTGCTCGAGCAGTTCTTACTGGCCTTTTTCTCAGCTTATCCACTGTTACCTGGTCAAGCAGATAGACTGTGCTGTTCCCGAGGAGTTAATTGCCATTTTAGGAAAATTCCCCATTTCCCTTACCTGCTGCAGTATTTTGCCTGTCAGCCATCTCTCCTTTTAAATGAAAAGATGCTCTTCTGGGAGAGTCTGTGGATTTCAGCAACCGCAGAATCACATTTTTTGGGGAAAAAAAGGAAAAAAATACTTATCTCTGAGGTACCTAGAACCAAACTCGCACTACATTAACCTGGACTCTAAACTGATACAAGTTTTGGAACAAATAATGATAGGGACAAATCCTGACTATGCATATCAGTTCACTGACTAATTTAAAAGAAATTAGCCAAGCTAGGTTGGGGCTTACTATTTGAAGTTCTTGATACTCTGTCAGTAATACAAGGATGTTACTCAAAATGTGTGGCATATCCTTGGTTTTCTGTATAGTTTTTTTGGTATTGTCTTAAGTACTGAGCTTGAGAAGGTAATTCCTTTGTCCTCCAAATAGCAAAAGAGATGCATACGCCCTGGTCTGTCACTTGTTAATTTCCTAGAATTGTAATAAATTATTCAGGATAAGACCTCACAGTAACTCAGTGTGTTCTTGTACTCAAAACAGGGTGATGAAGATTGAATTAGTCCCTTGCTCTTTGAAATCTGTGGTCAAGCACTGCCCATAACCTGCCCAGAAAGCCATGCTTATCTGGTTATTACCATGGCAGTAGATCCTGAGATACCTGGATTTCAACTTTGACATGACCCAGACAGTAAGAATGCTTTGATTACTACTGGCAACTCTTTATGTGTTCTAAATGGAATCATGCCTTTTTGCAATAGCAAATTTGTATTTATGCAAGCACTGACCTCTTAAACTCTACTGTGCCATCCTAGGATGTAGGCAGGGATTTGCTATTGAGTTAGTGCCTGTTGCTGAGAATGGCAGCCCTCAGCTTCACTTCTCCCAGTTTCTGCTTTCACACACTGTCTGCAGTCTGTTGCCAAATGCAGACATGTTCCTTTGTGCTTGAGAGTTAATGGAAGAACACTCAGCAACATACAAAACACATTTAGACTCATAAAACATAAATAATACCATTTGGTGGTGACATGCTGTATTAATGGATAGGTCATTCATATTTCCATGCCATTATCTCAAGTCTCTGCCTGAAATTCATTGGCTAAAGGCAACTGATGGAATGCATCTTGTCTTAAACCCCCCTCATAACCTCAAAAGACTTTCTTATTGTCTTGGAGAGTTGGCTCTCACTGAAGTTAGAGGACATCTTTGTCTACCCAGGAATATCCCTTCTGCTTCCTCTTCAGAGGCAGATACAAAAAATGGTTTGCAGCATCTGTATTAAGGTTGAACATTGCAGAGAAAAGAACTCAGCAGCACTTCCAGTTGGCCTTTGACTCTTCTAAAGAGGGACAGAGGGTTCTTTCTGAGCCATACTGATCCAACCCTACCAAGCAAATATGGGGGTAAATAGAATCCTTTTACAGGTTCTAAGTTAGAATGGGCAGTGCATTCCTGAATTGATTAAAGCCAGTGGCACAAGGTAAGGCACTAATTTGTTTATTTGACTAAAACAGGCCATAGTTTTCCCTTTAGTTAAGTGCATTTGACATTAAAACTAGACTAGCCCAAAGAAGGGATGCATCCATAAAGTTACATATGCCCTTTGAGCACTTAGTGATTTATTTTCTGTATGTAAATTTCTCTTTCCCCTAGAAAATGTTTATGTTCATGTGGGCTTTCAGATAATTCATACTGCAATGTCAGTATCTATTAATGTGGCTTAATTTGTGGTCTGATCACAGTCTTTGGTCCCTTTGGTAGCTATCTTACTGATACTCAGCCCAAGTCTCCTGCTCTTGTTTCTTTATTATGTAGAAACTATATGGCAGTTATCCGTGTATCTGCATGTTGCTTTGGAGTTGGGTACTACACTACAACTACTGGAATTGGGAATTCAGAATTCTCTTACACTCACTCACTGCCGTGCCTCTGTTCATATACCTTGATGACTATCCTTCCTATGGGCTTTCCCCACCAGATGGCAGTACAACAACACTTACAGAAACAAGGAGCGCCGAAAAGCTTGAAGACTTGGACCTCAGCAGTGGTGAAAGTGCATCATTCGTGGTAACTGCTTACTTAAACTACCACGTGCCTTGTTTAAACTAACTACATCTGTGTAAGTTCTCCTTACAAGGCCCCAGCTGTGAGATTTTGGTAATGTGTATGTCCTGCTTAACTTGGTTTTCCAGAAACTTAACATTTTAGCTGCTTGTTTATAGCAGTATTACCTTATACAACAGACAAGAATTTCTAACAGTTAAGGTGATGCCCCAGTGCTTTCTAATTTGTGAAAGCAATGTATATAAAACAGCACTCATATTTCAGGAAAAACTAGAACCTAATCTCCAAGAAGAAAGAGAAAGTGTAGTAATTAAGAGACTAGACCTATATCAGTGACCACATTGGCTCACTTCTGTCTCTGTTTGGCAAGCCTTCGTGGTACCTACCCAGCTGTCAACTCAGTGCAGTAGAATCTGAGACACCTTGAGAACAGTCCTGTTCTGTTTCTGATGCTTTGATCTTTTGTGCTGAATTGATGCTGACAAATGCTGGAAAATATCTGAGTGCACTGGCCTCTTTTTCCCATTTAATTTTCTCATTTTATTTCAAAACTGGCCCTATATAGGATATAAATAGTGAGGCTATTTACATACTGTGTTCTGCTCCAGAGGATCACCAGGCAATTTTCAACTTCATACACTTGGCATTACTAAAAAAAATGCTACTTCTGGTGTAGATGTTAGGGCTGCTTTGGCTGTGGTTATAAACAGAAATCTGGACTTTGTGAAAAAGTGCCAGGGGGAATTTTTTATGTTTCAAGAAAGAAGACAAAACCTTTATTCTATTTTTTTTTAATGGTTCTTGCTGCAAAGCATATTGTATAGTACTGCCTACAGCTGTGTTAGAAGGATGAAAGGTTGGGGCATCCCTCGGAGCATTTGACACTGGATCTGGGAGTCTTATTATGCCAAGCCTGATGATGAGACTCTTAAATTATCCCTTCTAGCATTTTAATTAAAGCAATCAGGCATAAGACTGGCAGCAGAACCACTTACAGAGAGCATTTCCATCTAAGGCTGAAAATTACAGGAAAAAAGATGGTGCTGAGCATGGGTAAACCAACCTTAACTTGCTTGAGCTCTTGGGATTGTAAGGAGGTGGGTTGAGTGAAAAGTGATATTAAAGTGAGGATTCCTAAGAAGTGAAAGTATTAAAGCATAAGAGTAATCTGCAAGAATGAGAGGTTGTCCTGCTTTTACTTTCTTCTCATTTAGTGAAATAATACTAACTGTTTTTTGTAGTACTTAGCAGATAGGTGCTCAAACCCAAAGTTCTGTCCTTCTGTATTTTTTATTAGTTAACCTACAGACATGGAAAGGTGGAGTTAAATGCATGAGGTGCACACCTTAAAAACAAGAAAATGCAACTCTTTTTAAAATGGAGTACCCTAGTCTGGGTTTATACCCTGCCATGGTATGTGTATTTGTATTGGTCCTGGTTGGGATGAAGTTACTTGACTTCATAGCAGCTCACAAGGAGCTTGTGCTTAGTGGCTAAAACAGCGTTGGTAACACTGGTATTTTCACTACTGCTGTATGTTGCTTGCACAGTGTCAAGGCTTCCCCCTGTGAAGACTAGCAATGGGCAAGAGATTGAGTGGGGACATAGTTGAGACAGTGACTTGAATTACCAAAGGAATATTCCATACTGTGTGATGTGCTCAACAGTAAAAGTTCAGGGAAAAGTGGCATTTTTCTTTCCAAGCAACTGTTTACATGTGGGGATGCACTGTTTCCTAGAAAGCAGCTCAACATCTGCCTTCTTCCCAGCAGCAAGGTGTGAATATCTTCTTTTTGCTTTGCTTACACAGCTTTTGGTTTTCTTATTAAATAGTCAATATCACTATCTATAAGCTATTTTCCTTCCCTAGATTTTTTTAAAATTATTGTCTCACAGGAGAGTTGAGTGAGCCAAGGAGGGCTGGGTATTTGTTTGCTGGGTAGGATCAGAACCCCATGCTATTGCATCCTTCTCAGCATTTTTGGGATTTGTTGGGAATTGTAATCATGCTGCCTTTTTCCTTCGCTTTGCCTAGCCTTTCCTGCTGTTCTTCACTCTCACATAGGCCTGCCTGCAAAACAGGATCAGTTGAAGTTGATGAAATAAAAAAAAAGTTCCTTATGGACAGGATTGTACAAAGGTGAATATTCAAAGGTTCAAAGGGAGAAGGTATGATGACACTCACTAATGCCTTCCAAAGATTCTTAAGTATGAGGCATGTATTCCTAAACAGATGGGTTTTGAAAAACACCTGACTAAAAAGCATCAGGATCTAGAGCTTTTTTGCGGATACTCTAATTTTTGTAGCAGGCTCCACTGAAAAACTGGGTCTGAATAGGGGGAAAAATGGGTCTGAATTCAGACTTTACAGCTTGTGCTGTTAAAATTTCCACAGTAGAATTTGGATTAAAAGATGCCAGTGGAATTAGAGTAGGTTACAGAAGTTTGTTTGTTATCTCCATTACATAAAACCTGATTGAATTTGCTTTACGTTTTTGGAGCAAGTCAAACCCAAAGCCATTACTAGTTGCTAGAATTTAAGAAGAGGATTCAGATTCTTTTAAAGGAAATTAATACTGAGAGCAAAAAAAATCGTGAAATATTGAGGCTTTAATTTCTCCTCTTGTTTCCAGACATCTAATGTAACTGTAAATGCAAAGCCATCTACTGCACTACTCAGGTGAGAAATCTGTCTTTACAAATATGACTTTTGAAATGCCCATCTTTCCATGGGAATCCATAATTGGCCAACCTTACTAAAAAAAAAATAATAAAGGACAGTAGGTAAGATAGGAGAGCAAGAGGACAGAAGTTGATACTACTGAAAATATTAGGCTCTAAGACCTTCTGCTACTGAAATAGCTGAGCCTTGCTCAGATGCATACTTGAACATGCCAAGGTTATTAGGGGCATTGGCAATGCAAAATTTCTTCTGGGGAATCATGTTTGAACTTCTAGTTTTACTAATTTCATATGGTGTTTCATTCCAACAGATAAAAGAAACTGTCAAACCACAAATACTGAATACATTTCTTTATTATTATTATTTTTATTCTCACAGTAGTGAGGTTAATAATACATTTTCATGTGGTTCTTTTTAGTAGCATTGTTTTGGCTACTAAAAAATGAAACAGCATGCCTTGCAATTTTCCTTCCCTTGCTCTTCCCTTTGTTCTCTAACAGGGACGATTTTGAATGTGTTCAGTTCATTAATAGTTGAGTATCTTAGGATCACACTATTGAGACTAGAGGTTTTTCCCTTCTTTATATTCACAGAATTACTTGCTTCCCTTCTTACTCCCAATATTGAGATCATCACTGGTCTGGGAAGGTCATGCAAAAGTGCTCTCAAGGCTCAAAAGAGCAAGCAGCCCAAAGTTTTCATAGTGTGGATTGGGTTGGAAGTCACCTTAAAGATCATCTGGTTTGAAGCCCCTTCTACAGGCAGAGTACCTTCCTCTAGACCAGGTTACCCAGAGCCCCATCCAGCCTGGCCTTGAATACCTCTGTATAGTAACCCTTTTGGTATCAACACAGGTAAGCCCTCTTTGTGGTATCTTGTTCTTTTCTGTCATCATGCAGCCTTTTGCCCACCTAAAATATTGCAGACATCAAGAACAGAGTAGGGGTTGTAGAAGAACTTTGTATTTCTCAGTCCTTATAACTGCATCCTGTACATAGAACAGATTCTTTTCATAAGGCATTTGCCTTGATATCAGGATTTGTGAAGCTATGTTTCTCTTCAAAACTCAGGCAGATAGTTGATGTGAATTTTGCAGTTTCAGGATTAAGTAGTCTCATATTGCCCAAGCAAAACGTGTTCCAAATCAAAATTGCTTTGTTCTCTCAGCAAAGAAGAGTGAAGTCACTACCTTTGCATGATAAACAATGCAGTTCTTTGGAAACAGGTTCCAGGTTTGTGGCCCTCTTGATGAATGTGATCAGTCTTGAGTTTGAATAAAAAACTCAAGACATCAGTAAATTCTATGTAATACAGTGTTTTGAAATATATTACACTTGGCATCTATGAAGCAAGACAGATAATTACTTCCAAGGAGCTATCTGAAGCAGATCTGCCAGTGCCTGTAAATTCGAACAGGTGTCGCCCAGTCAACTGTGAATAGAACTTTAGGTAAAATCCATCTTGGCTGTTAGGCCTGAAACATGATTAATCCACAAAGCTAATCAGAATTTGGTAATGTTAAATCTGTGGGATCACGGAAAGTGTCAGCTCCTCTGGTGGAAGTTCCTTGGCTGTAAAAGTCACAAAAATTGTTCACCTCAGGCAATACTGAATTCTTAAAATGTGTTACAATTAGTGTGGAATACCAGTATAATGAGAGGTTTATACAGGTGTTTTCCCACTTGCCAGGTTAGTTTTAATTGCCATATGTAGAAGCCTGCTTGTATTAAAAGGAAAAAGCAACAAGCTTTTTCAGAGACATAAATAGTGTGTAATTTACATACAGCTAGAGCAGTGTACATGCACAGCTGTCTTATGTGGGCCATGTGCTGGGGGGCACAATGGCCAGTCTGTAGGCTGGGGATTGTGCCAATAGCTCTGCAGCCTAGTCCTGCCTTGTTCACAGTTTGAAATAATCCAGTCTGCAGCAATATACCTGAGTAGTGCATTTTCACTGCCAATTTGTCCTTAGCTCTGAATTCTCTCTTTCTATCTCCTCCTTTCAGCTAAATTTTTGCCACCTGTACATTGAAGTCCAAGAGTTGAAGGACAGTGCTGGAATCCCTTCATGATGGCTATGGTCTAGCTGCATCTAGAGACCTGTTTCATGGAAGGGACCTCTTTTTTTTAATCTCTGCTGACTAACCTTTGTGATGGAGTAGGCAGAGTATTCTTTCTCTCTTTAAGAAACAGGCCTCCAATTTCTAGCTTTCACTTCAAAGCTTAATTTTCCAGCGTAGTGAAAATGATGCAAATGAAAGGGAAATCTTCCCTTAAGGGATAACTGGCAAACACATCAACATGAACAAGAATTTATTTATGTTGAGGGTGGCAGAGCACTGGCACAGGCTTCTCAGGAAGGTTGTGGAGTCTCCCTATCTGGAGACATTAAAAATTCACCTGGAATAGTTTGTGTATAACCTGTTCTAACTGACCCTGCCGTGGCAGATTGGACTAGGTGATCTCCACAGGTCCCTTCCAATCCCTTCCGTGATTGTGATTTCTGCTCTGTTGTTTAATAGAGGGTCCTATATTCCCAGCTTGGTGGGAGTTGAAACCTTTCCCAGTTGTCTTTTAGAAAGAGCTCTTGCTTCTTTACAAAGTGATTAGCAAACAGTTTTGCTCCTGAATAATTTTAAGGAGGCCCAGAAAAACCTTTATTCTAACAAATTAATGTTGTCTGCCAAAACAGAAATAACTTCTGCGTGCTTGAAAGCCACAAGGAAAAGGCCACAATTCTTTCACTGCCACTTATCTGACAAGTTTAAATATGGGCAAGCTCGCAGTTAGTGATGTAATGGCAATGCTCTTCTCTGTTTGTGAGCAGTTATTAGTTAATAACCACATAAAACAGTCCTGCATGGAAGCACACAGTGTGCCAAATAATGTTGCCAACTATCAAAGCTGTAATAGATAACTTCCTACCCTAAACTGTGTCTCCTGTTGAAAACACATCATTAAACGGTGCATTTTTATTCAACAGACAGTGAGAATTTTTATACCCTACTGTCCAGTTTTGTACTATCACTTACAAATGTTGAAAATTATGGCAGCGCATCATCATAACAAAATATTTTGCTGATACTTTTCATAGTTTTTGATGTTTTTATTTTCCTCAGTTTAAATCTTGACATAAGTAGAGTTAGGTCTCAACAGCAACTCCCTAGCATCTTAGTACATCATCTTTCTTGTAGTAAAACAGTGAAATAATAGTTCAGTGATTCCCCTGCTAGCTCTGTAGATTTAATACAACCACAGAACGGTGAGGTAGATGATTTTATATCGGGTATAGAAAAGCTGATCTTAGCTGACCATTTTGCTGGAAACCTTTATTCCTAGTGAGAGGAGATGAAAACAGCAGCTTAAATGATCAAAACTGAGTCAGCAGAAGTTGACTGACTTCTGGTAATGTCATATTTGGTCTTGAAATATTTAGAAGCCCCAAAGTATCTTGACAGTTGCTTTCCTGAGCAGGGCTAGATTGAGTACTGGGCTTGAGTATATTCTAGGTGCTGGCAGCAGGGACCTGAGTGGGAAAGAATGGAGGGAAGATTCACTGAGGATCCATTTCCTATATTAATTAATGATGATCCACTTTTTCAGCCATAAGGGGGAACAAGCATTGAGTGTTTGTGTGCAGTGTGTCCTAAAATTTATGGCTGGGAATCTTTCTGTAGCTGATACTGGCATCTATTCGTGACCCCTTGGTTTTGTATTTCCTTACCTAAAACTAGTTAAGCAGAAAATTGTCTGTAAAACAGGCGCTTGCTCCTTGCTCCAGACACAAGAGGGAATGGAGAGGGAAGCAGGTTGATACTGGGTCAAAACTGATAGCTCGCAAGCCACTGTAAAAGTCACCTTTGCTGTGTCCTTGCTCTTTGCCTGTTTTAAATCATTGACTCTTGGGTTCTCAAAGGATCTGTTAATACCTGGTTATAAGCAATGCCAAGGAAGAATTAGCAAATGTGTTGCTGAGGAAAAATGAGATGAAGAACTTGCTGTGTATCAGCAGGAGAAGTGGTATCACAGCCAGTTTTTGTGAAATCTACTGAGATTTGAGGGTGGACAGGAGAAGGAGGATGAAATTTTAGGAATAGAAGAACACTTTCCACAAGCTCTAAGCAGGTGTTAGTGCCAGAGACATGAGCAGAATGCCAAGAAGCTCAAGAAATATGTGCTGGCAACTTATGCCAAAGATTAAAAAACTCATCATAAAGAAAATTATCCCACTTCCTGAGCAACAAAAGGAGATTTTATCCTCCTCCCCCGACTACTTACAGAATGGCAGGCATGGCACTATTTCAGAAAATGAATAACAGAGAAGCTGTTTATGCTCATATAATTTGAAAAACTGAATTATTTCTAGCAGTAAAACCTCATTTGGGGCATCCCCAGCAAGTACTGTTGCATGGGGTTGTTCCTTCCTGAGGTGCAGGACACTTACTCTTGCTCTTGCTGCGCTTCATGAATTGTCAGCCCATCCTTGATTAACCCACCAGCCTCTCAACCTGCCTCCTCTCCCAGCATGTGGTGTGGCTGATCACACACACACAGCACTGTGTCAGGGAAGCAGTGCCCACATCTTTGCAAACTTTTATTGCTAAACTTACCTTGTTTTCTCCAGCCTACTACTAAAATAATAGTAAATCCAACCTACAGTGAGAAAATCTTGTGATCAGGATGATGGTTAAACAGTAGAGAATATAAACCTTTTTTTTTGTCTGGGGAGGGGAACGGGATTGGGAATTCTAGGATATGGGTAATACCAGAGGTATTTCAAAACTGGTGGAGCAAAAAACAAGCCCATATCCTCATTATGCAGGAAAGCACTTGGAAGTTTGTCTCTTGACTTTGCCTTTAGTTTCAAGGACTGGCTGCCTGGATTCAAATGTTCACCTGAGCAGGCACCAGAGATATACCAGATACCTGCAGGTGTCCCTGGCACAGGAGTGCTGCCAGAGCTGCTGTCCCTGCTGCCAGCAACACTTCACATCAGCACTGCGGCTTCTTGGCTGTCAGGGCTGCAGTGCCAGCTTAGATTTTTTGTGTTTCAGCAAATTTTGATGAACACTTCTTTCTAACTTCCATTTAGCCTGACTCCTACTCTGCTCACATGAGCAAGTTAATTTACTCACATCTGCAGTGGGGAAGGAATGCAATTTGAAATGGGAGCATTTTGAGCTGTGAATATGTGTATCTGGTACAAGCAGTACTACACTTAATCTAATAGGAAAAGACAATGAAATAGGGCTAAGGTGGTCAAATTTTGTCAGAAAAAAGGTAGATGGTGAAAATATGCACTCTGTAACTTGTTTCATAACAACAGTTCCAGAGTTCTTTCTGAAATCTGAGTAGGACTAAAGCTTATCTTCTCTGTATGCAGAATTTCTGAGCTTCTTACACAGTAATGCCCAATCAGTACTGCACAATTTCTTTGGATTCAGGGATTCATTCTTGTTTTTTGTGCAAGTGTATGCATCACAGGCTTGTGAGTGTCTTGGGAAGTGAAAAAGCGTAAAGCTTTAGAAAACCTTCAGTTTGATCCCATATTAAGTAAACATCTTCCTGCATAATTTGCAATATCAGGACAAGAAACTTCTTTTTTTTTGCATTTGAAAGTGATCAGGAGAGGTAACTGTGAACCTATTTGTATTGATAAGTACCTAAAGTATGAAAAAAAATTACACATTTGAGTAGAATGGGCTTTTTTAAGCTCCCACTTTAAATAATTAGAACTCTACTAAAGCAAGTAGAGAATATTTTATTTTAACCTTCAGACTAATAATTGCTCTTTCAAGGAATTGGGAATACTTTTCTGAATAGAAATACTTTTCTCTTTCAATCACCTTATAAATCAATCATTTCTAAGGAGTAGATGCCTTAATTTTTGTGTCGTTTTGCCCGAATTTCACAGTGCTTTCCTGCTTTCCAAACATGTCCTTCTCTGCATGTTGTCTGCTTCATTATTAGATTTTAGAAGACCCTGTAACTTTGAAGCAAAACTATCTTATGCCTAGCAGGTAGAGATGTCTTGTCTTGAAATATATAATTACAGAGGAAACAAAAAACAGCAAGAAAGTGCTGCCCAATTTCCCTCCCTCTTTTCCTGACATGCTTCTCAAGGCCTGCAGATCTGGTTACAATTCACACAGTCATTGATCATAACACAAGATGTAGGTATCTCTCCTATCTTTACTAGGACTATGAAATAATTTCTGGTAAATGCATGGGAATTTTGTGTTAAAGTTTATTTACAGCAGGTTTTTCCTCTGATAATTTCCTTTATGTGTTTGCATTGTGTTCTTCTGTCAAGTCTCTACATGTCAGTACTAGCTGAAAGGATGAAGTAAAATTAATGCTTGCTGGGATTATATATTCTTCATTGTCAGTATTGGTGTCCTGTGCAGACAAGCAACCCATCTTGGTTTGATGTTTCTTACCTGTCAGGAACACATGATGTTTCCTTGAAGGATTTGATCCGTGGGCCTTCCCTAATGGTGAGAGATCGGTTAATACATATGTCTGCCAATAGGAAAAAAAGGTGCTCACAGGCCTTGCTCTTTCCCACTTTGCTTAAGAGGTTTCTGGCTTTACTTCTTCTGCTAAAAAGGTATAAGGAAGGATTAAAAAAAGCAAAGAAGTTACGCCTGATAAACTGTAAGGTAGAATTCTTTCTTGACTTTCTGTGCTTGAGCTGCCACATCAGAAGTCTTGTAAGATCTACATATGTAAGAGATACTGCCCTTATGGCTTCTTCCAGTTAGGAGGCATGTTACATAATGTGGTTATATTTATGACTGAATGTCCTCAGCCAACTGCTGTGACTTCCGTGTCTTTTAAATTGAAAACTGGTGCTTCCAACAATATCCAGAAACAAAGAATGCATTAGAGATGATACAAAAGCCTGTTTGTTTGTTTGTTGGAGACCCACTGTAATGTCTGTCTCTTATTTTCTTGACTTGGAGTGAATGCATGGAGGGACAGCAACAGCATTTGCAGTCATGCAGAGGGGAAGGTCCTGAACTGCTCAATCCCAAAACCCAACAGTGCTATGCTGGCATAGAGATCTACACAAAAGCTCCATATAAACTGTAAACAAGTCAGGCCACTTCTCTACTCAGTTCCATCTTTTACATGATAGTCCTCGGTTCCCAAGTGGTTTTTCAGCTCTTACTCAGATTTGTGATTTTGTTCCAAACCTCACCCTGGCCTTCCTGTGTTCCATCTGGTTTGCAGTCTGGTCTCTGTGTCTTTGCTTTGTCCTTTTGGATTGATCCATGCAGATTAGCTGGAATAGACTGGGACTTGATATTTGTATTTTTCTAGTGTTTTGAAATGTTGCCTTCCTGGCTTTTTCTGTCCATAGCTCTTTAGTCCTGTCCCCCAGAAGCTTGGGTTTTCAAGAGCTGATGACAGACCTCAAGTTTTATAATAATAAATAACTGTACCAGTCAGTAAAACTTGTCAGGCCTTGTCTAGGTTGATGTAGTTTTTCTTGCTTAACTTTAGCTGTATAAAATTACTTAAACTGTATCTAGTTCTGGAATCAGATGACTACTGACTGGCCTGTCCCAACTCTAATAGCGTAATTTTTCAGTGGTAAGGTGGATTTTGCCTATTCTGTTGTTCTGAGTTTGTTTTTTTAGCTATATTGTTACCTGATTTTAGGTTTTACTTCACTTTTATGTCACTTATTTACTTGTTTGGTTCTTTCACAGAAATACATGTCCCATTTTATTGTATCGTACCGTATATAGAGGAGGAATGGTGGGTAATGCTAAGAACCATTAGGAGAGGAAAAAATGTAACCTATTTACAAAGTGGTGTATAGACACACAAAAGTACTCATAGAATGGATACTAGACCTAGGAAGAAAAAACTCGCCATCAACATCATTCCTCTGGCTGACAACTTACTGCACCAAAAGGATGAGAACTTGACATTGGAATACTTTGTTTTAGGCATTTGTTGTATTAGTGATAATCCACAAGAGGAATGGGATCATTTAAATTGAAGAAGTATTCCTAATTTTTACATGAGTTTGCTAGACCATTAATTAAACTAATAATGTGATATTTTTTCTTTGATTTTCACACATTTTACGTCCTTTTGGTTGATGATAAAAAAAAACTGTGTATGTAAAAGCTCTCACTTGTCTATTGGAGTCTTACTCTGATTTACTGGGAATCTAATTTGATCTTAATGCTGTAAGTAGAATATAAATATCCTTGAGCAGAAGCAGCATTAAGAGTGAATAAACTGGTGGTTGTTAGGGCAAGACTCTGAGTGGTGGTAAAAGTATGGTGGTAACCAAGCAAGGAAACTGAATCTCCTAATATTGGCCATGTCTGTATTTGGTCTTCACTGGCTCAGGGATATTAACTAAACAGATGGAGGAACACAGGAACCACTCTATTAATGGTCCTAAGTGACAGGAATGAATATGTACTGCCTTAGTCCCTGAAATAAATGACAACAGCTATGTTGCCTGCATCTTGGTTTGGTCAAGCATCTGACCTCATCCCTGTTGGGAAGAGAGACCATGTAAATATTTGGCCCAGCAGGAAGAATGGTGATGCCATAAGAGGGATGCCTGAAGACTTTTCATGCTCCCCGACTTCTACTTCTTCCTGCTTTGCAGCTCTGCATTTTCTGTGTTTCATAAAGCAGGTGTTTTGAGGTTTAGCAGGAACACATTGGGGGCAGAAGCAGATGGAATCCTGCTAGGAGTGGGGAACTTGACATTTGTCTTTGGGAAAGAAGCAGTAATTTTGCTGTATAGCATCTTTATTGCTGTGCATATAGAATACAGCAAGACATTGCATTTGAATGGAGTAGAGATCTTGAAGCAGAATATAGCTGACATTATCCTATCCAGTATATTTCCATGGAGAATAAGAGAACCCTATAAAAAAATGAAAGACATAATTAACTCTTAGTTTCTCATATTGTGTCTCAGATTTTAGACAGAATTGGAACAGAACCAAAACATTTGACAAATGCTTACTGCCCGCATCAGTGGCCTCAGTAATGTTGCATGAGAGCAAGAATACAGAGTCCTCAGAGACAAACTGTTACTGGAATCCCTAATAGAGGTTAGAGGAGTCTCTAATTCAAACAGTTCAGAAGTCTAAAGCTGGTGCCTGGAGTCTTCTGACTTATATCAAGTATTCTGTCTCTTAAACTAAAATAGCTCCTTTTTGCTCAAAGGGATAGAGCACTTTCCTTCACCTCCTGCTTTGACTAGCTATGTGCTGTTGCTATAGCTGCTTAGCAGGTAATGTATTCTTCAAAAAAATTGGCTTCACTGAAGTTCTCAGGGATGAACATTTGTGTTGTGGAAGAAGATAGCAAGATTTATGAAACTATACCTGAAAAACTCCAACAGAATCCTGATGGTCACTCATAGTGTAATTATTTTAGCCCTTTGGATTCAGGACCAAAAATGCATTTTGTAGGGTTTTTGTTTGTTTTGTTGTTGTTGTTGTTGTTGTTGTTTTGGTCTTCCTTTTTTCAACAGAGTTCTCTTTAGCATATGGCTGCAAGAAGGCTTTATTAAAGGAAGGACATCATAGAAAAACCTTTGAGCTGGTATGCCTAGAGGTCTCTCTGTGTACACTCTTGAAGTCACATAAAGGAAGTAGAGCTATATTTGGTTAGATTACATTTCTGATGGGATATTTTTAACACACCTGTTTCATCACCCTCATCACAAAGCAGCTGGGAGCCTAAGATGAGGTTCATTGTCTTTTCATTAATGCTTTCTTTCTCTGCAAGATCTTGGAACTAATAACTGTGACTAAAATGAATCTGCCCTTGGGCAAGGAATGCTGGACACAGAACCATTCATTCTCACTTAATTCCTTGTGGGAAGGTTGAGACTCAACTAACTTGCTGCTAGAAAAGGATAGATTTGCTGAGATTGTGAAACAGTAATTGGTTTACCCTGGGCTGTGCTGAGTGGCTGGGTCATGGGCCAGGTTCCAGATGCAGCAGCTCACCACCATGCCACTTTGGTTCAATTAGCAGTAATAAAAGGACCATGACGAAACAAAATTCTTCTCTGGTTGTCATGGTGGAATGTAGGGTGAGGTAACACTGCATACTGTGATCTCATATCTGAAATTTATTTTTTTGCAAAATTTATTTATTTATTTATTTATTTATTGTGTTCTTGTTTGACCTTGTGTTATGACTGGTAATAGAGCCAGAATCACATCTTGTTATTGAGGACTCTCTTTAAAATAATGTTGCACAGATATTCCTTCCCAGATATAATTTCCAGTATAATTGAGGATTTGAAGAGGAAAGAAGGATGCAACTTGCATTAGTCATGAGGTATCTTCTAGGTTTCTGGTGGTACTGGGGAAAAGCTAATTTAGACAGCAGTTCCTATAGGTAAACAAATCTCTCACTTCAGTACACAGATCACAACCTTCCCATCTCTCTGTTTTCTAAGCAGGACTTACATATATGAAAATATGGCATTAAGCAACTTTCATAAGGAGTTTTATGAATTTTGAAATGGGACCTACCTTGACTCTACTGAAAGTCAGTGGGAACTGAACTTGTTTGAATTTAGCTCTTTAATCAATTGACTACTGTTGCAGTAGTCTTTGAGGTGAACAATAATGATTCACATTTAGCAGATAAAACCTTGGAAAGCCACAGAGGTAATGTCACTTCTGGTATACTTCTGCATATTTTTAAAGCTTTTCATAACTCAGCGTGCTGGGTGGTTGGGCTATCCAAGAAAACAGAGAAAACTAACCAGCATGTCTAATAGTATGTGCTATGGAGTTTGATGCTTCCCACCATGGATTAGGCTTGGCACCCACTGCTCTAATCACTGTTGCTTATGAACCATGTTTGGTGGATCCAGAGTTGGGAGATTTCTTCCTTACGTTCCCTGGTACACTGAATTCAAGTATGGCTCATCACTCTCAACACAGTGAGATGTTGGTACATGGCATCTTGGGCTTAAGAACACAGTTCCTGGAGACTGGGAGTGGAGAGAGGCTGAAGTGTCTTTGTGGAGTCAAGTCAGGTTAAAGCAAGGAAGTGCAGCTGACCTTTGGCTGGTGCATAGGAAAGCATCTGAAATACACCTGGGTACTCCAAATTCTAGAGCTAGCATAATGCGAGATTAATCATAGCAGATGTCATTAGTTCCAGCTCTGGGCTGTTCTTCAGTGCCATCAGGGGAAACCAAGATAATAATAAAAACAGTCTGAACACGTTTGTGGTGCTGTGCCCTAATTTATTATCCATCTGGACCTGAACTTTCTTTGTATCTATGACAGATAATCCACACAAATAATAGATTCAGATGACTGTTGCTTAGCAGGTCAGGTGGAAGACCTTATTCTGTCTTCTGCTGTCCACAGGCCATTCCTGCCTACAAGTGGGCAGTTAGAGGTTTTTTAGGTCTGTCACCACTGCCACACGACCATTCAGAACAGCTCTATTTGGGTCAGTTCCAGTGAGTGCTCTAGATTCCTGCAAGGCTATTGCAGATGTCCTTTGACTTAGATGAGCAAGTCACTTGTTTCTCCTGCTGGGTTCTCCTGAGGGCATAGGAATCACAGATCAAATCAAAGTCTAGGTCCATTCCATTGTCTCTTCTACTTCGAAGTCCCCAAGTGGCTCAGGGCACATTACTGTACCCTGTTGCAAGCACATAAGAAGTAATGTATTCTTCCTATATCTCCCCTTCAGACTGACACTGATTTCTAGCTACTGGCTTTTCAGTCATCTGAAACTGTTCCTGCAGTGTACATCACAAGCCTGTTGAAATATTACCAACAGTCCATAGTGTGCCAGGCCTCTGATATACTTAGTACAGTATTCCCTGCCTGGAAAACAGAGAGAAAATTTGCTTAAATGGGTATGGAGTACACTGTGAAGGAAAAAAAAAAAAAAACAAACTGTAAACAAATCATTAGCAAAAGGGAGAAAAAGAATGCAATATACAGCTCATAAAAATCTGTTTCTCTCAAGGTATGTTGAAGTCTGCAGAGCAGTTATGGTTTTGTGTGACTCCTGGAAACCAGCAATGTATCCTCTAATAGCCTTGGGTGAGACTGAAGTTTTGGTGATTGTGTTCACGTTGTTGACTCTCGTCTTCTTTTCCCCAAACCTTTCATCTCTTCCTCAGATCAGAGCTTTGCTGTCGCTAGATGGGGAAATAAGTAATCTCACAGCTTTGAAGGAACTGCTTAATAAAAATTGATGGATACAGCCTAAGAAGCTCCCTTTCCATTATCCTTGCTGGGAGTAAAGTTTTAAGTTTTGAAGAAGTCATGCTCTTGGAAGAAGTATTTTGTGCTTGGGATGGTCATGTTTGCCAGGTTTGCCAGGCAATGGAGTAGAGGGTTATCAAGGGAGGTTGCTTGTGTAGGGAGTTCAGAAAATACTGGCAAAGAGAAGAGCCAGCAAACTTTAAGGTTGAGGTGTCTCCTTTATCCATAGATACAGCAGATAAGTGGCCATCCTATCACTTAAATATCCACCCTTGAGGCAGCTATCTTTCATACACTGTTTTTGATGTGTAGGAAAGCAGAAAATATTTGAATGAGAAGGAAATTGCTCAGGCAAGAGATTATTTTTACTCTTTTATGCTGGTATTCTCTTTCATGTGCAGGTAACCCCTATCTGAGTGGCAGAGAGGTTGCACGGTGCAGTAGAAGCACCAGGAGTCCTTCCCATGGTGTATCGCAGAGTAACATGTCTGGGGACAGATTCTGAGATGGACAGTAAACGTGGCTAGGGTAGTCTGGCTCTGCAACAGATCTCCTCTCCTTGGACCATGTCAGCTTCCCACCTGCTCATTCACATCTATCCTTACAGTTTTCCTGCCACAATGAATGCAGGATTTAATACAATTCTTCAGCAAGCAGCCTACTCAGAAATGCTTCTGTTGTTCCCAGAATGGCAATGGAGTCTGGTGTGTGTTAGCAAGACTTCAAAAGACCTAAGCAAATATCAAAGTGAAGGGTCACAGTGTGAATGTTAATGCATGGAAAAGCTTCATCTTCAGGTTTGAACATTGCTTGGAAAGGCATAAAAGTACATCTTTACCTCAGAGAAAGTGAGTAATTTCTAATAGCTGCTAATAGTGCTGAGGTGGTCAGTAATTCTAGGGAAAAGATCTCTCCAAAGGAAATCTCTCAGCTGTATGAGTAAGTAGGAGTTCAGACTCACTTGTCAGCTTGGTAAAAATAACACTTATATATATGGGTGGGTAGAAACAAATATTTCTCTTACTTTTTGCACTGTAACTTTTGTATTCTAAATTAGTGTGAAATAGTGTGTTTATATTTTGCAAGTAGATTAATTTTATTTTTATCTTTGCTTGGGTTAAGTTTGGTTTCAGAGCTGTCTTCTGGTTATTTTGATTAGGTTAGATGGGACAAGAGTTTGCTCTTGTCAAACAGACTCTTGCAACATCATACTCTTGAATACAAAGTGACACACAAGGATTACCTGCAGTTTCTCTTTTGTCTAGACAGGTTTAGGGGTTGATAATGTTAGTGAGGAAGAAATGTCTTCTGATGAGTGCATGCTACTCAATGGTTTCAGAATATGGTATTATGCCCTAAAAACACCCAGTTCCTTCAACATCTTGTTAAGTTCTTGGCATCTTCAGCCTCCAATGAAAATAAATTCTGCCATTGTATGAAGAATGATTTCCTGTTGCTGGTTTTCAATTTTCACTTTTCACAGTTTCATTGCATATTTTCCTGTTGTGGTATTATGCAGCAGAAAACAGAAACTCCCCATCTCTCTTTACTTCTATGGTTCCTTATTTGATGTACTTTTATCTTGTCTCATCCTTTGTAGCCCCTTTCTAAAGCAAACAGTTGAAGCCATTTCTCTTTGTGTTTGAAGCCAGTGTCTCTTTGTGTGATCTGTTCAAATCTCTTGAAAATTTTTATTACCCTTCCCTGAACCTTTACTTCTGTGATCTTGTTCTTTGAGGTGGGAATAACAGAGAAAAAGCCTTCCTCCTTTACAGATCACAGAATATTCTGAGTTGGAAGGGACCCACAAGGATCATCAAGTCCAACTTGTAAGTGAATGGTCTGTACAGGGATCAAACCCGTGACCTTGGCATCATTGGCACTATGCTCTAACCAGTTGGGTTAGTCTCAATTAATAATCTCAAAGTTAATAGTCAGAGGACCTACACAGCAACTGCATCGTATTTGAGACCATAGTGACATTTTTACTTGCCTGTTTGTTTTTAATATTCATCTGAAATCTCCCAGAATCATGTTTGGATCTTTAATGTTTATGTTGCATCAGTAACTCATAGTTATGCTGAGATTAAATAGACATAGAGAGTTCTTCCTCCTATTGGGCCTGAATTACCAATGCTACTAAAAGAAATTCAGTCCTGAGGCTGATCTTTGAGTAAATTTGATTTTCACTTCCATGGGACTTCCACTACCCTTTCAGGAAGACATATCTCCCATTGGACATCTGCCTGCATTGCTGAAGCTAATTTTTGCTTTCTTCAGCTCATCTTCTATTTTCCCTTGCCTCTGCATGTGGTCCAGGAATCATAATGATTTGGGGAATTTGAACATCAGCAAACTAGAAGATTCTCCAAATATCCTTACAAACTTTCTGCCTGCTTCTTTTCTTTAATGTAACGTAATTTATAAAATACACCAGAAGTCTCTTGCTGAAGTGACAGAAGTTGCCATTCTGTTAACAAAGAGACTGAATGTTGGAAAGCTCTGGTGGTATCAGTCTGTTTAAGGAAACCTTAGAGCATGACAACCACTTACTGAGTCTTTCAGATTAATAAAGCCATACACAAGTTCTGGGAAGGGACAAACATTATCAATAAAATAAAAACTGCTTACTGAATCTCATGGGTGTTGCAGTGAAAATAGCTTGAGGAAATTTCTCTTAGGCTCAAATAACCTATGCATTTTGAATAAGGCAGGATTAAGCATCTACCCCTTCTGACACCAGATACATTGGATCTTCTGTAATACCTTGCATGCTGGCAGCTGAGAAACTGGATTTTATGTTTTTTTTTTCCTAAGTGTGTTAGAAAGGCAAGCAACAAACATATCTTTTCTCACTTCCCCCTTCCCCTACCCCCTTCCTTTCTTTTTAGTTAAGTTGGAGAAAACTCTTTTGAAATTGCTCTTATTCTTCATGCACAGAGGATGATTTATCAGGATTTCAATGTATTAAACACCCTGCAGTGAGAGTTCTGCTTGCAGCAAATAAAAGTGAATGGCTTTATGTTTTTTTTTCCCCCCTTGCAGTTTTCATGAACTGCTAAAGAGGAATTTGGCTGTAAAAAACTCTCCATCCCTTAAGGAAACAAATCCTGAAAGTTTCTGGAACTGTTTTTAAACATCACGTTGTGAAAAAAAAAACATAAGCAAACCACTTATCTGTGTGTCTTTAGTATAAATTTACTGGCTTGATTTACTGTATTTGTTTCCTGCGAAAAGCTCCCTAGGCATAGATATGCTCCCATGGCCTGATTTGGGAATTTTTTAAACACAGTTTTGATGTGTACAGAGGGAGCAGATACCAAGGAAGGCTTTGGTTGTTATGATGAACAAGAACAAGTGATAGTAATCAACACTCAGTGAGACCTTTACTCAATGACAGGACTGTATTTGTTTAAACAAATTAAAATGAAATGAGTGTGTCTGATACAGCACTAAATGTAAATTCCTGATTGGAACTATGTCACAGGAACTGCCTCTTTGTTGAAGATTTGGGTTAGGGCTTGTTTTGTCTGTATGTCATGTCAAATGCCTCTAGTGTTGGTGGATCTGATACTTTCTGCTTTGCAGCAGGGTTGCAGGGTTGATTGGAGCACAGTTGATTAGCCTGAAGCTGAAGTGTGACTGTGGCTGAATTTGGATATTCCCAGCAACAGCTGTATATATGATTACTGGCTGGTATGTGACTGAGTTTAAAAATTGTCTTCCAGCATTTCCTGTGTTTCTGATTCCAGTGATAAGATTCCAGCCTGCAGGGTTTCAACTGAAACTGCTCATTCTTAACACAAAGAGGATAGCAAATCACTGACATTCTTTAAAGGAAAGAGTCGACAATACCAGAAAGGAAGGAAAACAGCAGCACTCTGTTCAAACCAGAAACTACTGGTGTGCATTAGCCTATAGTGGAAGAAAGTGTACTTCATTAGTCCTTATTAAAGGCCAAAACTCAGTTTTATATATATATATATATATATATATACATATATAATTTGAGAACTGTTGTTCCAGATAATTCAGCCATGGACCCTCTTTGATGCAGTATCAATGCTCTTGCTCTGTGGTAGTAAATTCTTCTATTAGTTTGGTAGGTAAAGTATACAGGGCTGAATTTAGCTTTAGTGTATATACAGTGTAACCAGAGAAATATTTGCTGGATTCAGTCTGGTTCTATGCAGAGTGGTCTTCATCACGTTCAGAACTTCCTGCTTGTGCTCTTTCTGCCCAACACTCCAGCTTACAGGATTTTCCTCTAGGGGGTGTGGGCCCACATAACCAGTGGTGCTTTCTGTGCAGGTTTGACCGTGCACCACAGGGAGAGGCATTACTGGTGTAGCTCTGTAGTGACATACCACAGGAAAGTAAGAGTTTAGTTTGCAGTCACTGTTGCTGCTATAGCTAAAATTCATGACCTGTAGCTGAAATCTGATGTTGCTTGGCACCTTCATTTAGCAGTATTTCTGACTTCAGTGTCTTCTTCACATTTCCATATGTAACCCTGCAAGGATGTACTGAGGAGGTTGTGATTACCAATTTATCTAGGATGATTGAGAAATAAAGGAGTTATAAAGCATGGGGAAAATATGGACAGAAACTTGCAATGAAAACACAAGAATGTTTACCAAGTCCAAGAGCTGTGTGGGACTTATCCATGTCCGTGCAGTACATGCAAGCATGAGAAACCATTTTTCACAGGGAGTGCTGGAGGGGTAATCCATCATCATTCAAAACAAACAAGTGGTTCTCTGAAAGCTATTTAGGTCATGAGATGTCACCACACCTTACCATAAAATCCATCATGTTGGGGAAACCAATGGTGCCAGTGCCTGGCATTGTGAAACACTGTGAGGCAGAAGCTGTATTTATCTTTGTTAGAATTGGCAGATCACCCCTGTAGCTTCAGACTAGCTCACACTGACATGCCAGCTCTATATATTACCATCCATCAGGGTAATCTCCTTTGGAATAAGCCAGCTACTACTCTAGCTTGAGGATTTCTGGGTTTGTTGATGGATTTGGAACACTGTGAACATATGTAATAACGACACCTTTTGAAATGGTAAACAGCTCTTTTCTTTATTCCTAGCAATTTTCTTTGACGTTGGATTGTTCACTTCTCCCATCCTTTATATTTATTTCTTTTCTTGAGCCTGCAGGTTTTTTTGCACTGAATGTTTTCATCCAGACAGCCTTGCTTCTGCTTATGCAGCACAACATACAGCAGTGCACTTTACACCCCATCTTCAAGATCCGAAGAAGACTAAATACCAAGTTCAGTCTCTGTACCTCACTGACTCATCAGAGGGTCTTTTGGGCTCACCAAACTTCAAATTAAAGCCATTGCTTGTATGCAGAGTACTTGTCCATCAGTACCATGGTAATCTCGCATCTATTGAAGTGCATGTCAGATCAGAGCTGATTTAATGTAGCAAGCTGAAAAAGATATATTTCTTTGCTACAGAAAGGAAACAAACAAACAAACAAACAAACAAATAAATAAATAAATAGTTTCTTTTATATGCTGCAAATTGGCTCTCCCTTATGGGTGTTTCTGAGTGTCAGACATTTTATCAGGCAAAAGATGGAACGTTCTCTTTGTCTGGCTTTGTGCTTCTCATATTATGACATAATTACAAAAGAATGCCCTACAGTGGCAAGCAGTGAATGCTGAAACACTGTTTGAGCAGGTCAAACTTATAATACTTCCTCAGAGAATGTGCCCAAGTATTCTTGGGCTTGAAGTCTTTGTATTTCATAGCCTTTGACAGAATTTTCTTCCATTAATCCTTCTAATTGCTTTTTAAATGTAGGCAAACTTTTATAAGTTATAGAACCTATGAAATGTTAAATTAGTAAACTACTTTCTGCATATTTAAGTGGAATACCATTGCTAGAATGACATCTGATGAGATTTAAGGGGAGAGAACATTTGTAGTAAATTACATAGCTGCTAATACACATGCAGATTGTTGTGAAAATATACATAAATTTTATAAAACATGCTCGTAAAAAATGCCTACGCCTGGATGGTATTCAGCCAGTTCTGAAGGTGTTCACGGATGAGTAGATGAATATAAACAATACATGTAATGTCTCCCTGTTGGGCAGTTCATGTGACCAAGCCCACACGAATGTCCTGTTATGCTGGATATGCACAGATATGCTGTTTTCTCTGGTCCCCTGGGGGTCCATTTTTGGCTCCTTTTTGCAAAGTCCCTAAGGGCTGAGTAGAGCCCGCAGACAGAATAACATTTGGTGCTTTGTGCCACAGTGCTGCTGGGAGTTCCTAGGTAGCTTGCTGGGGGGGGAAGAGAATCAGAAGACTAAAACTGAGAAAACTTGTATAATGAGATAAAAGTCAGGGGTGTCCAGAAAGAGGTGTGAATGTGTCCATGGTGTGTTATTCTGATCCCTAACCCTCACACACATTGTGCCACCCACAGCTGTTGGGCATGGGTGTGGACACGCTGACCTGTGGACGACCCAGATCCCTGAAACATAAATGGACACCAAGTGATCTACTGCTAGTGCACAGCACATCAGAGTCACACACACTCATCATGAGAGCTTGCTATGCTTTATTGTTGCAGCCAGGCCCGTGTAGCGGCTGGTCGTCTCAGGGGCTCTGGCTCTAAATCTCAAAGTCATCTACTGGCTCACTGAACTCTCCCAAGTCGTCCAGCACATCCAGCTCCTCCTCCTCTTCCTGGCGCCTGTGTCTCCTGAGGGGCCGGCGCTTGACGGCTGAGGAGCCTCGTGTTGCAAATCGGCGCCGTCGCCGCGTGCTGCGGCGGCGAGGGCGGCTGTGGCCAGTGCGCCGTGTCTTCCGCAGGCGCCTGCGGCTCCGGCTCCGGCTCCTGCTCCTGCTCCTGCTCCTGCGGCGTCTGGCCCGCCGATTGTAACCCGCCATGGTGGTGCTTGCTGAGTGCTGTGAGCAGCTGCCCTGCTTTTATAGTGGTGCCAGGGTGGAGCCCTTTGTGATGCAAGCACTTTACAGAGCCGACCTCACCGGCCATGTCACAATGGCTTTATGGTGATGCTGTTGCCAGCTTTGCTTGAAAGTGTACCTTTTGATGTCCCTAGTAAATTGACTTTTATCTTATGCCACAAGGTTTCCCATCTTTACTCCTCCAATTCTGTCCCCTAGCAATCTGTTGGGGAGAGTGAGTCCCTGCTTGGCACTTTGTTTCTTCCTGGGGTTAAAGCATTACCTGTCTCCAATGTGGCTTGAGGGCTGCAGGGGCACATCTGCTTGCCAATGGCACAAAATGGAGGGTGAGAGCCTGCTAAGCCATTGTTTTCCTCAGTTTCTGCAGAGGAACTCCTGCTGCATTGTCTGAAACACCTCCTCTCTTCCTTCTCCCCTGCCCTGGTCTCAGCAGGACTGTTTCTTGCATGTATTTACAAAGACATTATCCCTGAGGCACTATGACCTCTGCAAATGGGCTCAGCCTTGGCCAGTGGCAAGTCCTTCTTGGACCTGGCTGGCACTAGCGCTGGTCGACATGGGGCAACTGGAGGCATCTTCTCCCAGATGCTCTCCACACTGTCACCTCGCTCTGAAACCCTCACCAATCTAAGCCCAGTATAGCACAGAGAGCCACGACCAGGTGGGTGGAAGCACAGTAGCACTGAGAAGCATGTTGCAGGGTCAGGGAATCTCTTTACAGGGAGATGTATGAAGGGCAATGTGATTACCCTGCCAAGAGTGATGGGATGGTCAGGGTGAGAGTCAGGAGTTGGATGGGCAAAACAACTTGCACTGCTTTGTCTGGCTGGTATTTGCATACAAATCCCCAGCAGTGCTACAGGAGAGGGCATGAGGCACTGAGGCTTAGTATCTCTATGGGCTCTGCTCAGCCCCTAGCGACCCTGCAATAAGAGAGACCCAGAAAGGGAGCCCAGGGGACCAGTAGCAGGAGCAGAGATTATCCGTGTGTCCTGGGTCACATGCATTCTCCACAGGCCCTGGACTGCAGACACAATCACACCTAATCCAAAACAAAGACAGCCCTGGACATGCATTGACACATGTGAATGTCCTCGGACATGCAGATCACACACAAGAACATCATGCCTAGACACATACATGCTGCTGTTGGGCATGGGCACACTCGAGATGAAAGTCAGGGGTGTCCAGGAAGAGGTGTGAATGTGTCCATGGTGTGTTATTCTGATCCCTAACCCTCACACATATTGTGCCACCCACAGCTGTTGGGCATGGGCATAGACACTGTGGACCACCCAAATACCCGAAACATAAATGGACACCTAGTGATCTACTGCTAGTGCACAGCACATCAGAGTCACACACACTCATCATGAGAGCTTGCTATGCTTTATTGTTGCAGCCAGGCCCGTGTAGCGGCTGGTCGTCTCAGGGGCTCTGGCTCTAAATCTCAGTCATGTACCGGCTCACTGAGCCCTCCCACGTCTTCCAGCGCGTTCGGCTCCTCCTCCTCCTCCTCTTCCTGGCGCCTGTGGCTGTTGAGGGGCCGGCGCTTGACGGCTGGAGGGCCGTGTGTTGCAAGGTGCGCCCTTGCCCGCGTGCTGCGGCGGCGAGAGCGGCTGTGGCCAGTGCGCCGTGTCTTCCGCAGGCGCCTGCGGCTCCGGCTCCTGCTCCTGCTCCTGCGGCGTCTGGCCCGCCGATTGTAACCCGCCATGGTGGTGCTTGCTGAGTGCTGTGAGCAGCTGCCCTGCTTTTATAGTGGTGCTAGGGTGGAACCCTTTGTGATGCAAGCACTTTACAGAGCCGACCTCACCGGCCATGTCACAATGGCTTTATGGTGATGCTGTTGCCAGCTTTGCTTGAAAGTGTACCTTTTGATGTCCCTAGTAAATTGACTTTTATCTTATGCCACAAGGTTTCCCATCTTTACTCCTCCAATTCTGTCCCCTAGCAATCTGTTGGGGAGAGTGAGTCCCTGCTTGGCACTTTGTTTCTTCCTGGGGTTAAAGCATTACCTGTCTCCAATGTGGCTTGAGGGCTGCAGGGGCACATCTGCTTGCCAATGGCACAAAATGGAGGGTGAGAGCCTGCTAAGCCATTGTTTTCCTCAGTTTCTGCAGAGGAACTCCTGCTGCATTGTCTGAAACACCTCCTCTCTTCCTTCTCCCCTGCCCTGGTCTCAGCAGGACCATTTCTCACATGCACTCTTAAAGATGTTATCCAGTGCTGTGCTGGCCTTTATTGCTACAGCCATGTATTGGCAATTTAATCCTCTGCCATTCTTAGAGTTTTATATCATTTTATTCAAACAAAAGCTGGTACTGACTTGGTAGTAGCAGGTTAAAAGGCTCTAACAGTCCTTAAATTATACTCAGTAAATAAATAATTACACACTGGTCACTTGCACTGTTTCCTAATGGAAGTTTCTCTATAAAAATGAAATATATGGATATGGTTCAAACTTCATATCATGATGGCTCATTATCTACTGCTTGCTGTGCTTATAAGTGTCAACAGAAACTCTGCTTTCGATCAAATGTATTATCATTTATAGGGGAAGAATTCTGTGGAAGGGAGGTTCTGAATGCTCTGTTCAGGGTATTTGGAGTTTGCACTTTAGGGAAGCCCTCTGAGAATTGAATGAGGTCTACTTTTCATCTTGGTATTATTTATTATTTCTTTTTATCTTAGATATGAGCAGTACAAAGTTATAGTGATAGTAGAACACTCCAATTACAGTGCCTTCCCTGGTGTTGTGTGTGACTTTGGCTTGCTTCATGGTTCAAGAGCAAACCAGGCTGCTGCATTCCATGATCTTCCATCAATTCAATGTATGTGTGGTAAAAAGTTTGATTTCTTTTGCCTTCATTTTAGTTTTTCTCACCTATGGGCAATGACTGAAATAATGGAAATGCTGTGAATTAACTCTTAAAGTTATTTATGATACTGAGATCTCTCTTGAGTACATTTGAAGGATCTTGGGAATATGGGGAGGTCCCAGTTGACTGGATGTTGGCTAACATTTGTCACAGTTTTCAAAAGGGTCTAGAAGGATGACCCTGGACACTACAGGCTTGTTAGTCCTACTTCAGTGCCTGATAAGGTTATGGAGAAGATAATTCTGGTAGTTATTGAAAAACATCTGAAGGACAACACAGTCATCAGTTACAACTAGCATGGTTTTGTAAAGGGTAAAGTCTTCTTATCAGTACTTTCATTTTCCATTTATGGCAGGGTAGCCCACCTAGTTGTTCAATGGAAGCCAGTTGATGCTATCATTTTGGATTTCAGTAAAGCTTTTGATACTGTCTCTCAGAGGATCCTTCTGGATAAAATATGCTGGATAAACACATCATATGATGTGTGAGCAGCTGTATCACAGGTTAGGCACAAAGGGTTACAGTGAATGGGGTGATATCAGACTGGTGACCTGTCACTAGTGGGGTTCCACAAGGCTCCATCCTTGGTTCTGTGCTCTTCGACATTTTCATAAATGTCTTGGACTTAAGACTGGAAGGGACATTAAGCAAGTTTGCAGATGATACAAAACTGTGAGTAGCTATTGACTCCTTTGAAGGCAGGGAGGCCCTGCAGAGAGACCTTGGCAAATTAGATGGCAACTACTAAAACTGTATGAATCATCAAAAGGATGATACAAAGACTTCTTTTATTAGGAAAATTTATTAATTTTAATTCTTACCTTCTTTTTATTTCACAATGTTGTTGAACAATCAGCTAATTCTTGGTATGCTTACTAAAATTTTTTTTAATTCTCTTTCTTGGGCTGTAATGTTTTCAGTAGATGTGTATAAATCTATCTTTTTTCAAATAGAGTAAGAACAGAAGTGCTGACCAGAAAACATTTCTGGTTTGGTGCTCGGAGATGGCAGTTTCTTAATGCTTGGAAACTGGTCTCAATCCAAATCAGTTAGAAAATAGCTGCAGATGAAAGCATCCAATGTGTTTTTTCTTTTCATGGTTTATGTGAAAAGGGTCATTGGTTTGTATTTTTTTTTAACAACATCTTGTAACATTAGAAATACTGCTGTAATACTGTAAATGAGCAGTGTAATTTCTCTTTTATGTTTCAATAAGATTGAAAGTTTTAGTTTAGTTAGTGGTAGAAAAGGCTTATTATGCTCCAAGACCAGCAAGTTGTATCAATAAGTATGTGATTGTCCAGTAGCCTTTGGTAATTTTCCCCAACGTGATTGTACCATCTAGTGTCAATGTAGACTTAGTGGGGTATATACCCTGTAGTAGAAAATTTTGATTTAATCTGCAGACCAGCTAGTGTTTTGAGCAGAGGAGCAGGGGCCAAATGGCCTGTGGGAATGAAACGTTTCTCATAGAGCTATAAATTCTGTCAGATGGGAAGAAGAACAGAGAATTCTGGCTCCTCATTCTTGAAGATAACTTTCATTTTGCCAAAGTCAGCATATTAAGCCAGACCCATGTCTAACATTAGCTCATTTAGCTTTTATATATTTCATATATTCACTGCATAAATCCTTTCATTATTTGTATTAGTTTTACTTGAATTCTTTCACTGGAGAGTCTGTGAATACTGTTCAGTGCTAAGGCATGGTATAGAAAGGCTCCCACTCAATTTAATGGGATCAAAATGTAAACGGACATATAATAATTTTTGAAGTATATTAGATGTACTAGTAAATACCTGAAATAAAACACTGCTTTATGATCGGTAACGAATATTGTTGGTATATTTAATTAATGTTGTAAACCTAGACAATCCTTTTGGAGACTGAAGCTTGAAGAAAGCAAAGGATTGAATTTAAAGTGTTCTTGTATCAGTCTGGGTTTTGTTTCTATTGCTACTTTCCATGTCATAGTTTTCATAGTACTTAAATTAATCTAGATGTTTTTCTATCTAGATATGATTATATTCACGTCCAGATGTCTGTATTCATATCTAGATGCAGTTACAGGACTTTTATCTGTACTTCAGTCAACTGTGGTGAAAATATGGATTTGTTTATGATTTCTTATTCTTTGGATTACAGTTGCTTTTAAGAATGACAACTGAAAAAATTTACTGCGGCCGTAACTTCTGTGAGGTGCAGCCAATCAGAAATGTGTTAAATAATTTACTACAGGTAATACTAATAAACACTGAGAAATTAGTAATATCTCTCATTTTCAGTTGCCTAAACCCCCCTTGTAACTGTGGGACCTATGCAGTTACAGCTACTCTGTTAGTTTCACATATACATTCTTACCTGCATCATATCTCTCTTGTGTAGATATTTCAGCCTTTCCAAGTAATTTATTAAGTAATTTATTGCTTTCTTCCTTTTTTTTTTCCAGTTACAGGTTGGTTAGGATGTATTTGTTGCACCAGTGCTTCATGACATCCATATAGTAATTTCTGTCTAATACTTTCTAAGTAAAAGATACTTTAAAAATATTTCTGTATAAGTACCCTATCTCTTAGGATACCTTAAGAATGTGATATCCAATAGGTAATGATCCTGCAACTCTGCTGAATGAGGTGAAGGTCTGTCTGCATGTGACTTACTAATACTGGCTGTTCATTCTGTCTCAGTTCTACTATGAGTAATTTAGCTCTTTCAAATACTATCCCTCATGACATTTTAAAACCCATTTATCTCAACTTTGCTTATTTTGCAAGTAACAGTGAGTGGATTAATAAATTGCATCACTGTTGTAGAAACCTGATACCTTGATTCATTATTCTTGGTGGTTGTTGATTTCGCACTAGGAGTGAGACTGGCTTAGAGTCATCTCTGAAATGTTTCTTGTGTGCTACAAGCAAGCAGTTTTTATGGCAAGACCCGGGAAAGGTTGACTTCCTTGGCTACAGCCTCCTTTCAGTCAGTTGTAGAGAGTGATAAGGCCACCCCTGAGCCTCCTTTTCTCCTAGCTAAACACTCCCAGCTCCCTCAGCTGCTCATCATCAGACTTGTGCCCCAGACCCTTCACCAGCTTTGTCGCTCTGTTTTGAACACACTTAAGAACCTCCATGTCCTTGCTGTGAGTAGTCCCAGTCTCACCAATGCCTGGTACAGGGGGACTCTAGTACTTTCTAGAGGTTTGAGTTAAGACTTAAACTGTATCCTATAAAGAAAAAAAATAAAATAAACTTGATCAGTGAAAATAACAACGTAAAAGAGGCTTAAAATTTTTCGCTAAATTTTTTCATTCTACTACGTGCTGAGTCTATGCTCTCATCATTCATTTTGGTCTGCAGTTAATATCCTGAAGGATGTGAGGAATTCTTTGTCTAAACTTTAGTATTGTAATCTTAAAGAAAGTGCTTCACAATGATACTTCTAGTATTAATTTAATCTATTATACTTGTAACTAATATCCAGTATGATTCACATGGGTGATGTTACAGGCTTATGAAATATTACTTAGTTTATAAAGTATGTCAGATATCAACAAAATTGTTTTGCAAGAAGCTTAGTCTTAGTTTATATAAAGAAACATAAAAGAGTGAACAGAGAAAGGATGTATTATACAGACAGTGCATAAGAACAGCCCTGCTAGCTCAGATCAAAGGATTATTTGTGTCAGAAGTCTGCTTTAACAGAAAGGTTTAGAAAGAAAGCATAAAGATGAACAAAATAAACTTCCCCAAAATACTGTCCCAGGTACTGAACCTTTCAGTGGATTAATCTTCTGTAAATCTGTTATATATTTTTCTAAAGCTACAGACATTTATATTTTAGTTTGGATTTTTATGGGCTTACTGAGGACTTAGCATTTAGGCATCAGGAAAACAAAATGGTGGATGGAGAAGAGTAAAAATGGAGACCTCAATCAAAGGAGAAACTGAATTGTTCACATTGAATTTTGATGTAGGAGACAATGTAGGAGAGAACACAGCCTGGATTCAGAGGCAGTGCCCCAGTGGAGCTTCTGAGGGGCTGAGGTGTGCTGTCCAGTAGGAAGTGAGCAGGGTGGTTTCAAAACTTGAAATTACAGGAAAAACCTGAAGTATTACTGTTCTGTATCCTCAGCTGTACTGCATCCTGTTAACAGTCTGGCAGATGACAATTTAAAGCAAAAATCCTCCAAATTTGTTTCCAAGCATCTTCTTTATGATCTTTCTTAAATGCCTCAAAAATCTGTAAAATCTAGTACTTTTGTCTCAGCTAAGACAGTGCTTTGAAGTTGGCTAGGTGTGGAACATACTTTTCTAAACTCATTATTAATTGCTGTTGGCAATCAATAAATTCTGTTAGAGATTTTGCTTTCTGGTTTGTGGTGATTTTTGTTGTGTTCTTACAGTCCTCCCTTAAACATCATGCAACAAATCCTACAGAAAATCTCACTCTCAAAAATGGGTCATACTTACTTTGGTGGAGCAGAGCACAGTTCAGAAATAAAGATCCCATTTTTGTATAAATATCCTTGATTTGAAAAAGGGAAGAAAAAAACCCAAACAGAAAATAAAATTTAAAACTGATAGGTTATGTAAAACATTTTTTTTTTCTAGGGGAAATATTTTTTATGAGACCTGAGGCACTTCTACCTCGTCAAATTGCTGTTAACCAGGAAGGCCCATTTATTTTCATATTCCGAGGAAAAGACCTGTGCATTGTATTTTTATTTTTAAACAAAGCAACCTAGAAAGCTGAAAATTTGCTGTCTTAGTTTTAGAGACCAGTTGTTGTTTTCTATTTAGGCCACACTAGAGATTGAGAGTAAAAAGAAAAGGCATTTTTAATAGTGCTGAATTTACTATTTTAATTAATTCTCCCATATCTTGCTTTCCTGACATGTTTACTTTACAAATGCTTTAGCTCATGGCCATTACTTATTTTGAATGGCGAAGTATATAATTAACATCAAGGTGAAAGATGATTATGTTTGTGAATACTGCTCTATGCCCTCCAGAAATCACTTATGTAGCCAATTTAGGTCACACATGGTTCAGTCTCTCAGAAATCTTACTTAATAAAGCCCCAAGGTACTCCCTTTTACTGAGCAATTAACAGAAAGTGAGTTCTTTGTGTTAATGTGGGGAAAAGATAAATTTTGGAAAAGGGAGAGGAACCATGTGAGACACACAAAAGTTTCTACACACAATTCTGTGGAAAGCTGAAAATGCAATTTAAATGGACACTTAAGGTGGAGAATAATATACGCCAAAATGTTTATATATAAAGTGCAGTGGTTTATGTTTGAGATGTTGCATCACCTTCTATCCATTTCTTCCTGACTACTTGAATAGATGTTTCCCAAGAACCCTCCCTATGAAGACATGCCAAAGAGGAATGACGCTCCACATTTGGCATATCTATTGCACCATGAAACCCCTTGGAAGTCTTTGCTTATGCAAGCATATAGTGACAGCTTGAGAGCAAGTGGTAAGCATTAGGGTCTGGTTTGCAGTCATTATTTTGAAAAGATCGAGCCTTAGAAAAACAGGGTCTTATTCATACTAGTAAAATGGTAGTCACTTACCACAATTAGATTCTTGGCAATGTGGACAGAAACAAGGTACGTATGAAAACATTGTACAATAACAATATATGACTGTGTATTATTGTGTGGTACTTACTGGAAGAGTTGCTATCAACGCGATATAGTTGGATTTCAGCTTGGATTTCTGAAGCTGGCTCGACTATGGGCTTTTATGTGAGACATCTTTATGGTGCTTCTGCCAATACATGACTTTGTGTCATTAGATGCTGATTTCTCTGGAACAAGAGAATTCCCTCTAGTATCCTTGTTAGTCAGAAAATCAATCATATTAGTCTCATAATCAGATATAATTGAGTTATTAACCCATTTTTAAACTCTCACAATGCAGAAAACTGCTGTTACCAAATCAAGATACAGTGATGGTTGAAATTTAATAGTTACTTTTGAAGTCAGCATTTAGGAAGAGAGAAACAAAGGGCTGCTATAGTTGTGTGATCAATTGTATTTCCACTGTTCATTTTGACATCTGTTCTTGTGATAGCTTTATTTACATATATGCATAAACTTTGTAGACATCCATACAAGATGACCAAATTTTATAACAGACTGGTGGTTTAAAGGTCTACAATTATTCATGTGCCATACTGAGTTTAATTCAGTGAACCTGATGGATGGCACTTCTCCAGGCTGGGTCTAAGGCAAAGCCATTGCAAGTCTGCTTAGTATAAGAAGGGACTGCACTATACTGTGCAGCAGCAATGTGGCTGTAAGCTATTTTTTCGTTATTAAAAGTACATTAATCCACTGCCCTTGTAAAACAAAGGACAGAAGTAAATGCTGTTCTAGAAGCTGGGACTAGAAGGCATAGGACCAGGGTTGGTTGGTGTGAGTGGCTCCCATTTGGTTTGTCATGGACAGGTTCTCTCTCCCCAGCTCTCCTATGAGCACAGAGCAGAAACGGAGGTCAGTTGGGGTTCATCAGGAGCTGAGCATTAAACTCTGAAGTCCTCTCACTCTCAAGCTGACTGTGTTGCTGACTGCTCTCTTCTGAAAAGAGAAGGGAGACAGCACTGGTCTTCCTTCCAGCATGGGGGTGGGGGGTACTGTAAGGGATTACTGTGACTACTAGTACAGGAAGGCAGGTGTTACAGCTTTAGGCTGCCTTTTTCCATGCTGAAGCTGCTCTGAAATTGAGATGGTCAGACTGTCTCACAGCCTGTAGCGTAAGAAAGGCAGGAAAAGAAGGCCCTATTCATTGGATGCCAAGTGGGTAGTTTTCAGTGCTGCTTTCATTGAGTAATGCTGTCTGTGAGGCTTTCTTCTGCTAGGGCACAGAGGAGATCTCTAGATCTGTTAATACTGGGTTAGAGGTTAGAGCATTAATATATTCTCCTTACACTGTTGAGAATTGGCTTGTTAGGGACCTTTTTTACACTCAGAGGACACAGGGAACATGAAATTTGTCTTTCCTAGTACATAATGTCCCCTTTAACTTAAACTACTTAAATAGCTACCCACACTCTTAAAACCTTCCAAGCCTCATTTCTTCGGGTATAGTTTATTTTTCTGCTGTTTGATCCTGTATCTCAGTACTGATCTGCTTTCCCTGTACTCGTCTCTCTGCTGCCTCCATGCTCTCCCTTTTCCACATAGAAACCTCTCCTTTCCATTGTGAGATCTCTCCTTATGGAAAATCCTTCTACCTATTTTTGTGGTGCTGACAGGAAATGAATGAACAGTAATGAAGCAGTTAGATGGAGCTGACAGTTCAAGTATTTAATTTTAAAGAATGCATATATTATAGAATTCAAATTGGATGGTCCAAATCCTTATCTGATATTGCACTTTCATACTAAGAGAGTAGCTCTCAATTGTGTTAGAGAAATCTCTCTCTGAATATGTACATTTTTTTTTTTTACTGGTAGTTGATTTTTCTGGGGATTCTTACTTTGGAGGGTGAAATATGTTATGAACGCTGTTTCAACACCTGCGTGAACGTAAAGAAATCTTTTTGGCATTGAGTTCAACTAACACCACTAGTCAGGTGGTTGTATTGTTGGAGTGCCCTAAACCTCAAGAACACCTGGCAACTGTCTCAGTTGTTATCTGTGGCATGTTCAGCAATATAGTGCTCCTGGGGCACTCTGCAGCACAGCAAGGGAATTATACACTTCTCTCTGGAGATCACACCAATAATTCATCATTCAAAAGTTTTAAAAACAACAGAGTATAATTACTGAAGAGGTATAATTGTCACTGTTTTAAATAAAACACCTCTTACTTAGCCAGACCAGAACAAATTGTCTATAAGAGCAAGTATTTTATTAAGTATTCTTTCTTGTTGCAGCAGCATGGCAAGCAGCTTTGAGGTAAAATGGCAAAAACATCTTTGGCATCTTCTGGTACTGGAATTCTCTGTTTTCTGGGTAAGACTTAAGTTTGATTTGACCTTGAAATAACTTTCAAAACTGAATTTATTTTTTAGTTCTTCCTTTGACTTTCTTTGTCATTTTGTTTTCAATCACTTCCTGTGAACTACAGGATGGTGAATGAAGAAATGGCAAAATATTTATGAGAACAGTAAGGCTGACCAGCATCTTTCTGAATTGGTATCTTCTCACACATCTGATTTGAAGGCAGCTGAGGAGCCAAAGCAATTTCTCATATAAGCTACTTGACAGGAGGAGTTCTAAGTGGTTATTGTATGTCTGTAATAGGCCCATGCTTGTTTATTTTCTTTTTTTTTTTACCCCAAAGGTCTGAATATTTGTTATTGAGAGGATACTTCTACAGATGGTTAAGGTAATTCCATACTTCTGCATGTATACTGTGCTTTGAATCTCTGTGTGTAAAAGTTTTCATTCATCTGGTTTTGTTGTCAACATGTGAGGAAAAATCAGGACAATGTGCAAGTCAGGTAAACTTTCAAGTTTACATGCAGGATAGATTGGTTTTTAGCTGTAAGTGGGACAAGGAACTGCTCACAGCTATGGAGACTCTTTGTACAAAATAGAATTCTAGTTCAAATGTGGTCCAGGTCATTAGTGCTCATTGTTCAATTTTTGATCTACTAGAAGGCAGGAGAAGATGTCACTGCTGGTGCCCTGGCTGTCGCCTGAGAGGTAAGACAAAATAAACTAAATGTTATGAACTCCTCTGTCATCTGCAGAATTGATCCCATCTCACTGGAGTGACAGAATCATTTTGTCTCATCTCACTGGAGAGACAGCATTGCAACTGGCTATATTTTACTTAACCAGTGGATGGAAGTGTTTAGTCTCCAGCTGGAGCTGTCAACCAAGCTTGAAAGTGACTTTTAAAAATGTAAGCAAATTTATAGCTATCTGAGCTTTTAATTTTATTTGAAGACAATTGTAAGTAGAAAGGTCATCTACCTGCTTGGCTGTTGCTAGTACCAGGCTGCAGATACAGTACAGCCAAATACCAGCATTTCTAGGAAATTGGATGTTCTCTGTGTCAAGGGTTTATTCTTGGAGCATAAAACCATTCTTGGAGCCAGTTCAAGAACACTGGGCAGAACAGGTGCTGACCAAAGGACATGAGTCTGTTTTGCTTATGTTGGATATGGCATCAACTGTACTAGCCTGAGCAATTTCGATTCTTACAGTTACTGAGCTTTGACTTCTGCCACTTCCCATGGCTATGGTGTGCCCTGGAGAGAGATGTTGTGAGAGGCAAGGAGAGCCAAAATTTGTAGTAGAACGGGTTGCTGCCAGGCTGCACTTAACAGCTTGAATCTCTGGTGCTTTAGTAAGGACTTATGCTTTGTCAGAGAGGGCAGAGAACCAAGACTACAGCTGTGCTGGTTGGACACTGTATAGCTGGAGACACAGCCTTAGCCTCACCTTTAAATGTTGCCAAGTGAAGCCATGGGAGGAGGAGGAGAGCACTGCAGTTAGGCGGAATGTTACTGCTATAGAACAGTGAAGTAAATCTCCATGTCTTCTCATTTGAGTAGCCTGTTAGCCACTTCTCTTTACAGTATTGCACCCAGTTGCTATGTGCTGTTATACAGCACTGCTGCAGCTGGCTAAAGACAGCCTTACATTTGGTTCATTGGTCAGTTTGAATACTGTTTTTGAGATCATTAACATATGTAAGTGAAATAAATAATACAAAGGTCATTGAAGCTGATATCCACACAAGGATTTACAGGGTGCCAGCTTGACTAGTTTTCTGTTCTACTCACACTTTAAGTAAAAATACAGATAATCAGTATTGAAAGAGATGATAAAAGGGCTAACATGGATGAAGAAGGCAGAAAAGTAGTTTTATCTTTGAAAATTACCTAGATGTAAAATTTAGAAAGTTGACCTAACAGTATGCCTTAATGTCTCACAGCCCTCAATCTTCAGGAAATGTGTTATGTCCCACAGATCTGCATGGAATTTTGACAGAATCAAGGGCTGCTGCCATCATTCTGCCAGTGCAGTCCGTGTGATGTGCCTCTCAGAAGACATCAGCATGTGAACTACTTGTGTCATGTAGGATCACCTCAAAGAACTGGAGTTTCACATTGTTCCTGTTGACATGGCTGTATTCAAGCAAATAGAACTATCCAAGAAGGATAGTTTTCAAGCAAATAGGAGATGCTGTGATTACTCAGGGTCCTACAGTCAGACATCCTTTATTTACTTACTTTTAATCTTTAAATTTAAAATTTAGTACTTGAGGTTCACAAAAATCTTCATATAATCAATAAAGAAGCCAGTTTTTAAAGAGCATATATACAAAAATAGCCCTTGTTGTTCCCTGGAACAAAAAGATTGTTAGAAAATCCTACTCTAAGGAAATTCCTTGAATGAGAATATGCCAAATGATTTTAAGCAATTTCAAATCAGCATAAATATCCAAAGTCCAATTTGTTTTGATTTTTTTTTTGGTTCAGCTGAGTTTTTTGTGAAATTTTTGCATTATGAGAGATTTCTTTTATTGCGATTTCAAATGAAGTCTGTAAGAGGATTAAGGTGAAATGTTACAGGGAAAAAATACCACATGAAAGGCAAGGGAACTGGAATTGTTCAGCCTGTAAAAGGTTTCTGGTGACATAATTGAAACCTTCCAGTACCTGAAGGGAGCCTACAAGAAAGATGGAGAGGTAGTGTTTGCAAGAGCATGTAGTGTCAGAGCAAGGTGGAATGGTTTCAGACTGAGAGTAGGCTTCCATTAGGTGTTAGGAATAATTTCTTTACTGTGAAATCATGAGGCACTGGAACAGGCTGCCCATAGAAGAGATGGATGTCCCATCTCTGGAAGTGTTCAAGGTCAGAATGGATGGGGCTCTGACAACATGGTCTAGTGAAAGATGTCCCTGCCCACACTGGAGAGCTGGAAGTAGGAGATGTTTAAGATGCCTTGCAACCTAGGCAATTCTATAATTCTGTGATTCTGTAATAGGAAATGCAAGGCAGTAATACACAGAAAATACTCCAAAACTATCGTGTTGTATATTCTTCATCCTTTTGTAGAGTTCTTCTCAATTTAAAATAAGGTTGGCTAAGCCACTGAGGACTGTTTTGCTCTTTGTGTAGACCATTAATGGTGTAAACATAGTTTCCACAGAATTACAGAACATTCTGAGTTGGAAGGGACCCACAAGGATCACTGAATCCAAGTGCTGAGCGAATGACCCATACAGGGATTGAACCCATGACCCTGGCATTTTTAACAGCATGCTCTAATATGAGCATGCATGCAGTGCTGTACAGAAAATTCTCAGGGCATGTATAGTCCAGAGAAGGAAGTTACCTTGGAGAGTAAGATCCTATAGGATATGGAGACATCTAAAAGTTATTGTCAGAGCAGGTGGTATATCAGAACTATGTAGGCAGTGGCTTTTACAACTTTGTCTTTTTTACTTCATTATTTACTTTCTGCCAATGGGAAGCTGATATTTCTCCTTTTGCTTCATTTTTTCAGTAACTCTCATATGGTCTTATGATTTTAATTTTCATATTATCATAAGCTGTGAACTTATGAAGGGAACATGTGCTAATGCTATTTATGAGTGTCACAAGTCAGTACTATACAGATACATTTCAAGAATCCATGTCATTTTTCATGATGTCTTTAGACTAATTTAGTAGGCAAAAGCAACAAAATGAAATTAAGAAAGAGATTGAAGTTCAGTTGCCATTACATTTATTGTTACTTACCCTTGAATAGAGAATATTATTTCATTTATGATACTAATTTGATCATTTTAGTGACTGAAGCAACAGCACTGTGGGATGCTAGCATGACATGCAGTAAGGAATCTAGCTGTACCTCCAGGCTAAAATTCAGTGGGTTTGAAACATTAGTAGAGAAGCACTTAAGAATGCACCTTACTGCTAAATATTTGTTACTCTTATGTACTCTGTGTACCGTCCCATGAAAAATAAAAGGCTTTTAGGCAGTTTGTTATATATGAGCTTTAACAGAGCTTTCACTGGTAGACATGTGGAATGGACTTCTGGCCTCATAATAGGTATCACATTCCTCTACCTTTTGCAGAACCTGCCTGACTTTGCCTCTACAAAGTGTTGACTTATTTCTGATGTGCCATCTGACTCATGGCAGGAAACAGGAAACTGTAATTTATTTAAAATATGTAAATATTTCATGTTTCATTGTTGCATTATAAAGGCTGCTTCAAGGTTCCACTGATCAAAATAAGCCTCTGAGAGTCATTTTTCCCATCACAGTCACAGTTCTTCCTCAAATCTGGGCTGTGAGAACCTGACAGAACTGGGGATGGGTCTGGGTCAAGAATGGTCTTGAAAAGATTTCCTTCTCAGCTCGATACTCCTGCAGCTGCAGGAATGATACTTGATCCCTGCTCCTTGATCTTCTCATTTATGAGTATACCAGGAGCACAGAACAGGTCAGAACTGAAGTGGGAAAAAAGCAACCAAGTTGACTTTCAAGCCACCAGTTTTACTTTGTCAGAATAAAAATAGATCAGGAAATGTTGTTTTCAATTTTAACATGGAAAAATCAAAATGCGTTTGGCTGAGTCTCTGGTATGGGGCTTTTCTGTGAATGTTGTTTGGCGTAAAATATTTACTGCTAATAATGACTCAAATTCATTTCTTCAACCTGAAAAAATATTCCACCTGTCTGACAGACTGCTGGCTTCCTCCTGGGCATGAAAAATTAGCATTGTATCACATCAAGAGTTAAGGGGGGAATTGGACAAAGTAATTTTTCATCTAAGCTTCATTACTAGGTTTTTTTCTTCCTTGTCTATTTGAAATATGCACAGAAAATTCAGAAAAGCAAAGAATGAGAACCCTCAGTAAGCACAAGCAGGTGTGTAAAGTGTCAGCCCTACTGCCCAGCTAAGAATTTCTGATCCATAGGTAGAGTTCCCTTGATATTTGTTAAGCCTAATGATTTACTTCAAGCTTTCAGCTTTGGACATCATCATGACAATATGTGGCATTTCATGGAGTTTTTTTAGCTTTGGAATAGATGGTAATAAACAAACAAACAAACAAACAAACAAATGTGTACTATGTGTGTATGTGTGAGGAAGAGATAGAGTTGTGCTTGCTTTTTGCCAAAATTTTCAAAAAGAGTTCTACAATCTGCTGGTTTTGGCTGGGGTAGAATTAATTGTCTTCACAGTGGCTGGTATGAATCTATATTTTGTATTATTCCAAACACAGGGTTGATAATAGATATTTTTTGTTACTGCTGAGCGGAGCTTACACAGAGCCAAGGCCTTTTCTGCTTTCTGTACTGCTAAGCTGGTGAGGAAGTTGGGGATGCAGGGGATATCAGGAGGAGACACAGCCAGGACAGGTGACCCCAAGTGTCCAAAGGGATATTCCAGACGATGTGAGATCATGCTCACTATAAAAAGTGAGGGGAAGGAAGAGGGGGGAGGGACGTTTGGAGTGATGATGTTTGTCTTCCCAAGTCACCATTATGTGTGATGGGGCCCTGCTCTCCTGGAGATGGCTGAACACCTGCCTGCCATGGGAAGCAGAGAATTAATTCCTTGTTTTGTTTTGCTTGTGGGTCTGACTTTTGGTTTTAGTATTAAATTGGTTTTATCTCAACCCATGAGTTCTCCAGCTTTTACCCTTCTGATTCTGTCCCCAATCACTCTGTTGAGGGAGTGAGTGAGCAGCTGCTTGGGACTGTGGGTAAACCATGAGAACCTCCCTGCACAATCATGTAGTAATTCTGGTAACTCATAAAGTTTAGTGTACGTTGTAAAGCAGCTTGACTTGCCATAGACTCTGCCAAGACTAAAAAAAAAATAAAAAAATCTTTGTCCAACCCAAGGTTCATAAAGATAAAAATTTTAGAATGTCATCTTGTACACAGTGTTTTTTCAGTAGCAGGTTATTTTCTGTGAGGCTGAGAACTCCTAGGTAACTAAATGTTAAAAAGAGAGTGTACAGCATACACTGTATGGGAGTAAACACATAGTACAAAGTCAGCCTTCTCAGGCTACTATTTGGCGGTGGCCCTACAAAGACTGCAAGTGTTAAAACAGTGAATGATAGCTGCATCTCCTTCTTATCATAAAAAGAAACAAACCAAGGAATAAAAATTCAGGGTAAAAATAAAAAAAAATTGCAAATACTATATAAAGACAATTTTTATTACTACTGAAAGTACTTCTAACCTAACTAAAATGTCTTTCATATCTAGTGACAAAGTTGGTCTAGTAACTGTTACACTCCTGTTTTTTAGACACTACATGGTGTCCCTAGAGTTACAGGCTGCAAATTTACAACCATGAAAAGGCTGATCAGTGAAACTGCATGTGGGTTATAAATCTCATTTATTTTTCATTCTTTACACTGGACTCTGTGTGTGTGTGTGTGTGTGTGTGTGTGAGACTGTTTGCCTCTGCAGCAGTAAAATGAAAGTTGTCAACTTAATGGCTGACACTTGTTTTTGCTTAAGATTTCTCAGTCTTGTACATGAGCAATACTGAGTTTCTAATGCTGTAGAGAAAATATTTCATGCAGATAAATTGATGCCCTTCAGGGAAAGTTTTAGTGGTCTTTAGCAGTGAGCTATTACTCATGCTTGGTAATCACAGGTGCACTTTAAGGTTTATAGAACTGCATTTTGGTTTTGTAAAGCTTAGGCTTTTTACAGGCATACCCTTTTCATTTTTGATTTAAAGAAAATAAGTGCTTACTTCCACACTCTTGTGCTATAGAAAGCTTAGCAGTATAAATGCCCTCTGCTTCTCCATCTGACTGGATAAATCTGCTGTGCCTCAAGTGCATTGGAAACCCTCTCTATGGGCTTAGAGAAAAGAGGGATTTGGTGGCTTTGTTATGCAAATAAAGGGAAGAAACAATTGTTTTGTGTTGCCAAAACTCAAGGCACTACAGGGATTTGGATTTTTAAATTTAAGTGTGTTTTGATGACTAGTCCATAAATTCCTCTCTTTAAAAATGTGAAGTCAACATAAATATTACTGAGATAAAGAAAAATTCTTAATACTTGATGCTCACAAGGCCAGACTCCTCTTTGTGGTTATCAGTGTTATCAGTCAATAGCTGTACAGACTTGCTTTGACAGGGGTTCAGTTCATGCCAATCTTTTCTTTGCAAAACCCCTTTGTGTTACGAAAGTCCTGAGACTTGTAACTTCTGCAGAAGAATCTCCACTAGTGGCCTGGCTGCACACTCTTAGGTTGGACTGCAGGTTCTTGGCCTTTTGCTCCAAGCCCTTGCATAGACATAATTTTCTGGATCCAGCTATTGATGTGGAAGAGGGTAGTGATTCATCTGTGCTCTATTGCTTTAGTTTTCCTGCTGATGTTTCTAAGGTCAAGTAACGTTATAAAGAATGCACTCTAGGGCCTTCTTAACCTTACTTAACCTTACTGGAAAGAGAGCCCAATGTAGGATGTGGACAGGATGCAGCACTGGTATACACAACAGATTCCCCACAGCCACATCAGGTGTAAATTAAGATTCCTCCTCTTCAAATGCTCTTAGCCTAAGGAGACATGATCCATTTTGGAGCTTAACCTCAGTCTATCAAGTACTCTTATCAACTTCCTCTAGAGTAGGCGCTGAAAGTGCTCTCTGATCCTGGATATGCAGGTCAGATAAATCCATGCAGGTGAACTCAAACTAGGCCCAAAATAACAAAAGTGATTTTGTCTGAACAAATTAAGAGGTGTTCAAGGGCTCAGCTGACATCTCTAGGTATTTTTTGACTCTCAGTAAAAGGTGGAGCAGAACATGGCAACCATTCCCTTCTACAGTGGCATAGCTGGATCTAGCAGAAAGTGGCTGTGACCTTCAGTTCCTTCTTTCCCAGAGAAGAAAGTTATTTTCTTTCTAATTCTATGGCTTAGAAGTAAACAACATTGTTCTAGATTCAGTCAAATGTTTCATTTACAGCAACTGGACAATTACTTTAAGTTCCTGAGCAATTTTGGGCAAAGACCCTCTTTGCTTTCTTCCTTTCAGCTGGAGTGGAGCAAACACTGGGACATTTTGAGGGCATTTTGATTCAGATGTCTTCTCAGTAATCCTGAGGCTTAACAGAGAGATCCTGCTTATTAATTCTGCTGTGAAGCAAAAACAGGTAAGCAGCAATGTCAGATCTCATTTTACCCTCCATAGTTTGTCACTGAACAACTCGGTGTTTCTGAATTATTCACAACACAGACTGCCCGCAAGTGTCAAGATTGGTAACCATCAGCCAAGCAAGAAATCTCGGCTGGTAGTGGTGGTTTTGCACTCTCAGGAGAGCCTGGATTTGAGAAATTAGATGTTCTTGCTATTTCATGCTCAGAACAATTCAATAAAAACACAAACACTTGGCTGGACATCTATGTGTTTTCAAATCCACCCATTTTTCCCGTTTTTAAAATAAAAAATAATTTCCTGTCTTTGATAAGATTGTTTTTATTTCAATTCTACCCTTGTAAATGCAAAATATTTTCACCAATAGTATTAGTATCCATTCAGCTTTATGTTGATTCAACAGAAGTAAAGTTCTGGTCCCAGTATTCTCATGTGCTGTGAATAATTGCTGCAAAAACTAAAGTTAGTGCTAAGGACTACAGCCTTCAACAGTCTTCAAGATTTGGTGCACTGCCATAATAGCAGGCGCCTATAAGGCAGTCTAAGTTAATTCAGCTGTAGATTTTATTTCTGTGGTAGAGTCTCTTGGGGCTTGTCAGGAAACTGTAAAATGGATAATTTAGATGAGTGACATTCTTGAAAAAGCATTTGCCCTTTGATTGAATAAAAATGACTTCGTTAAAAATAGTTTGAAATCAGGATATGTTAATCAAACTAGGAGAGTAGAAAAGAGAAATCCTGCCAAAATGAATTCTCATTATGCACAGCAGCCAGCCTTTCTTTGTCTGTGGACATTTCCATGAGGCAGAGAGAGTGAATCAATATTTGTAAATGCTATGTTCCTTAGATGAGCCATGAGCAGGTTGAACAGCTTCCTCTGTGGGACCAGAAGTTCTTCTCATTAGTAATTAAAGAGTATGTAACAGCTGTATTTGGGTGATGGGATTGGAACTACATGGTAATCTGTTTGTTGTGATCCAGAGGTTTAGCTTTATTTCATTCTCAAATGATCTCTTTTTCCTTAGGCTGATGATGTGATTCCTGCTTTACAAATAAATTTTGTCAGATGTGGCTGTGGGGATTCAGTTATGTGCACTGCATCTGCAAAGAGCATGTGAGCTTTGTCTGTGCCCCTTTTCAAGCAGAGTAAGGAAACCACCAAGGGTGTTCTTTGCTATGGAGGTTGACCTTAGAAAGACTAGGCCTGTCAGTGTCTCTTTCTTCCTGGTTTTCATTCTAGTCTCTTTGGAATACAGAGAGGAAGAAATGGGAGGGAAGAATGAGAAGTCTTCTTTCAAAAATAACAAAGCCCAAACCAACCAGACAAACCCTTCATAAGTCATATTTCTCCTAGAAGGACAGGAAAAAGAGACAAATCAATAGCTGTAATTTCTAAAAAAAAATAAAATTGAGTGATTCTTTGGCTTTAGCAGGGTGATAAAAGTAGATAGATAGCAATGGAGTAAAATGGTGAGCTTTCATATGCCTTCAATATGCTGGTGAGGGAAACTTAATATTATGCTCAAGAGCTCTTTACTATTGCTTGTTAGCCAATTTTTATTTTACCTGACACCTTATTGCTAGCTCCATTTTTTTTTAATGTTTATGAAGAAATTTAAATAGATACAATGTTAAGAAAAAAATTCTTTATCAATTAATCAAGCTTTGTTGTTTGGAACTTGTGGTATTATATTCCTTCTTACATTTTTCAGTCATTCATGTACATTTTCTGGAAGAGCAGTACATCCAATAGAATAAATCCAGTTGAATTGTTCTCCCCTCAACCCCGAGGCAGTGCTCCATTTTTTTTCCCCTCTCTCTGCTCTGCACTTCTTTACAGTCTTTCAAGGCTTTTTTGTATGTCTAGAGAACTGAAATGCTAGAATTCTATATTTCTGAAATGCTAGAATTCCATATTTCCCATTTCAGGTCACATTTGGCTAGAAAAGAAGACTTCAAAAAACGTGAAGTATTTTGATGATACTGGTATACATCATGTTTTCAGCCTCTGTCATCAGAGCATACCTGCACAGTGAATGATGTCTAGAAAAATAGGAGGTAGTTTAGAAAACAGAAGGCTTTCTGAATGGATGGGAAAGGAATAAAGCAGATAAGGACTGAGGTGAAAAAAATGTCAGATACAGATAACGAGGAAGCTGTTTTAACTGAAGAGAGAATTCAGGTTATGTACCTTAGAAGTGATGAGAAGCTCTATAGTTTATGATTTACTATGCCTGAGCTCAAAGGAGTTGGTCTATTTCTTGAGATAATGAGTAAGGAAGTCTGTAACTTATTGGACAGTTGAAAATATAGTAGCTATTGCTGCTGATAAGGAAATAAACTTTTATTAGGACTGTAAATTTCAGTTTTCTCTTTTACTGAAGCTTTTTCATATTATGTGAACAAAAGCTGAAGAGTCTGTGTAAATGGCCTGAAGTTGTCTCAGGTGTTAAGGTAGTTTGGATGGTGATACAAGGGTAGAAGGGGAGCATTTGGTGCAATGAACATGAAGTTAGTAAAAAGAATAGCTGTACTGCATTGAGTTCAACAGGTTAGAGTCACAGCTCTGACAGTCCAGTAAATGTGTCTCTGTGTGTGGAAGGTGTGGTCCCAACCCTCTGCCAGCCCATAGCCACCTAATGCACTGGGACAGGGAAAGAGATAGTCTGAAGAGTCTGGGTGTGTACAACTGCTGGAGGACAGCTGCAGTCAGGATGCAGGTCTGTCATCTAGATTGTCATCTAACTTGTACCAGATATTTTGTTTTCTTTCCCTTATTGATTCTGTACTTTTCAGAGGTAACAAACAAACATTTGCCAAATCACTTTTTTTCCTCTCTGATGACATTGGCAAGATACAGACTGAGTTTTGTCATCCATGATCAGGTTAGCAATCACTTTAAAAAGAGTTTCTCTGAATTTGATTGGAAGCAATCACAAAGTAAAATGCTTCACAATGCGAGTAAAGGGTACAGGAATCAAATCTTCAGAATGTTGTCAGAAAATAGAACAAGATTAGAAAATGAAACAACTGATGTACATGTATTTTAAAGCATAATGTTCTGTAGGGGAGAAAAGGAATTTTCATGCTTTTTATCTGCCAATTCTTTTCTTCCCAATAAGTGCAGTAAAATAAGTATGTTCTATTATTTTAATTTTTTTTACATTTTTGTTTCAGGACTTACCTTTTCCCAAATTGTCTCCAGTTTTAGAATAGCCACCCTCTGACACAAGAAAACATGAATTTTGTTTCATCATCTGCTGTAGCATGTAGATTGGCATAAAGTAAGCACAACTGCCCAAAACTGTGATTTTTCATTTTCTTAAGAAGTATTTATGTATTTTTTTGAAATTTTTCTGTCTGGAATAGAAGGACATCTTTCACGTAAAAAAACCCCAGGTGCTTCAATGAAAGACTTTATAGATTCGCTAAGTCAGTTCAAGAAGCAAGAATGGGATAAAGTAATGGGTAGTAAGGAGGGGAGGCAAAATGTTCTTATTCCTCAGTAAATTAATGAATCTTCTGCCATGACAGTTTACAATACTGAAAGTGTCTAATGCATCATCCTTGCTGTAAGCAGAAGTGAGGACTAAATTCAATGCAAGTGTCTACAAGACAGCATGAGGTGCTGAATGCATTGTAAGTGGCTTTTAAGTTTAGTGCTGGAATATGACTCTCTTCAGAGTAATGAGAAGTTAAGTGCTTTTTGTCTTGGAACTGTTAATGAAAGATGTCATCCTCTACCTATAATGGATATAATACTTCACACAAGGTATTAAAATAATGAGGCACGATGCTAAGAAGATTTCTGCTATTAGAAATCATTGCCACTAGAGTCCAGGTGCTCATGTCTCCTGCAGTTCTGCTGATATTTAATGTCAGTACTTGTCAGCTGTGTGCTTTATTGGCTCAATATATAGTGCAGTACGTGTTAATTCTGATGTGTGGGTGAGGTATCATACCTACTAACATAGAAGCATTTTGGAGAAGATAGAAGAGGTTTGGACTGAGTTCAAATAAAGCTTTAAGCTAAATAAAATGTATTGGTTTCAATTTAAGAACATATAATAGACTTAGCTAAGACAAAAAAAATAAAGTAGAATGTGAGGCTTACGGCATTAATTCCTTGGAACTTGCAGTTTCTCCCTGCCTGTTCTGTACTGTGCAGAGAGATCAGTGTCCATATGTGATTGCTCAAAAAAAAATAGATGGTACTGCATGTCTTATATGGAGCTGGGAGATGAAAAACATTCAAGAGAACAGTATGTCTGGCATACTGTATTATGGGTGAACTTATTATATATGTTGCTTAGAAACTCTTTGTTCCAGAATCAAAATAACAGATCAAAGAAATTAATTGTTCACTAACAGCCTTAGAAGGTCTTTATTCTTTAATAGAATGGAACTAGTGGTTGTGGGCAAGCTGAAGAATATATTCACATGTATTCCTGAGGTGCTACATTTTTTCTTTAATGAGTCATCATAAACGCCTCTTTCATATGTCAGGTTGAAAAATCTGCTCTTACCACTAAAAATCTAGTGTGTGGCATAGCAAATCAGCTGTATTCTGTTGGTTTTAAAAGCAGTATCTCCTCTGTCTCTGGGGGAAAATTATGGTGCTAATGGTAGTGATGCCTGTCAGAGGTAGTGGTCTGCACTAAATTATCCTTTCCATGGACTGTAATGCTGCCCTGAGTCCCTCTGATAATTTAGGCTGTAGCCCTCTGAGGTACGTATGGCTCTGATTTGACTCGGTGCGAGGTTTGGCAGATGCAGCTGTACCATGCCATGATGGAGGGGTTTACTGCACTAGCACTCCTTATCTGACACATTTGAGGATTTCATATAATTCAGTTTGCTCCTCTGCTCCATGAATCAGAGCCCCCAAAAGCTTTCAGCAGGATAATGTTGTTAAATACTGCAAGTATCCTTAATAGTGTCACCTTGATAGAGTGTCAGCTGATAAGACAGACCTACCTGTCTCTACATTACAAAGCATTTGCACATAAACAAAGTAATAAATGCTAGAGTCATATGAAGCATGAATGTTTAGCCATTAATGAAGAAAATGCTTTTACATTCTTGCTGTTCGTGTAGATTTTTGATCTTGTAAGCAGGAGTTTGGAGGAGCAACTTTAAAAGCAGAAGTGCTTACTGAGTAAGTTCTTCAAAGGAGAGGGTCCCCATGACCTTACAGTGTGGCAAAGAGCTAAATAATTTTAATATCTATCCTGTGTGAAAAGGGGATGCAGTGAGGCACTCTCCTTCACTTACACATTCATGGAAAGTTGTCTTTTGAACCTGTGAATCTATCTCAAGAATTGTGCAAAGTAGGAGGTGTCCTAAACTCACAACAGTTAGAGAAATATTACTTTAAAAAAAATTGTTTTCCTCCACTTCTGAAACCAAGTTTAGTCCTTCTGGACTTGTCAGCACAACTAATAATTATATTAATTATGTCTAACTTAATAAATCAGTGAGTTTGAAGAGAAAAATTATGTGTGTGGGAGCATTTTGATTTATGATGCCTGATACGTGAATTTGATTTTCTCAGATGCAGGTTTCCACTCTGCCTACCATACAACTTTCCTATTTCCCATGTTTTAGAGACATGGCAGAAGTAAGATTAAATTTTCCCTGTTCTTACACTCATGGTAGTTTTCTTGTTCTGTGTTACATGTAGCAGTGCAGAGGGGAGAGTGAAAAACACAAGGAAGAATCCAGTCTTTCCAGCAGGATCTTGCTTTGTGATGGATTGCTTTGCTTTTCAGTGCTTCAGTTTCTCCAGCTGCAAAATCGCTCTTCCTTTGTTTAGCAAGCTGACTATAATGGTATAAGCTTGGCTTATAAAGGTAAAATGCAGCTTGTCAGTAGAACTTGTGCTGTTCTGTAGCAGGGAAATCATGAAGGACATGTTCCAAAGGGATAGTTATATTAATGGGTCACCATCCTTAGATTGCTTTACAGTTGTTTGCTTTCTTGTATTATATATCTGCCTGCTTGGAACTCGAATTTACTTGTTGGAAAGGAAAAAGCAGAAGCACCTGTCCCAGGGCTGACTTTGGCAGTGCCTGGGTGTGCGGCTGTACCTGATCGTGGGCAGGGGCTGTGAGCTGCCGCAGAGCAGAGCTGGGGAGAAGCGCAGGCTGGGACAGCTCCAGTGTTTGCCCGTGTGAAGATCTGGAACTTGTTTCTGTCCGTGTTTCCTGCTGCAGTTAAATAGAAGCACCTCTAAGGGACTAGGATAATTGTCCAGGTGCCATCTTAAAGGATGGTGACAGTATTACTGAAGAGAAGCAAGAAACATAATCTGACAGACAGGTCCTCCATGGAAATGTATATATATATATATTTTTTTTTTTTAAGAGCTGAACACATTGAGACTATTGCAAGTGAAATTTTGCAAAAGTAGAGGGAGCACACAGGAATATTTGTTTTAAGCACTATTGTCCTGGCAAAAAATGTTTATGGTGTTGGAGACTGGACTGAAATGACTATTTGTGGCACTATTGTAATTGACTTTATAAGAAACATCTTTTAACCTGCTGTCAAGCATTTGAAAAACTCTTGGTCTAGGGGGAAAAGAGGTTTCTGTGGGTGGCTATTTTCTTGACATTGTGTAATGTACAAACCACTTGTTTCCTGAATAGAAGTTTGTAATTAAAGCGGATTAGAAAATGTCTGGGAGATTTTTATGAGGAAAAAGGTGTGTATGGATGGGTTGGTTTTCCAAACATGAGGTTTTTTGTAGTTTCTTTATAATAGCTGAATTTCCCTTTAGGGTTTACAGTGCAGTGTATACAATTATTTATGAGATGCTGAAGTATGATAAATAGAGCATTCTGACATTAACACCTCAAAACCCACCCAGAGAAACCTCAGGATGCATTGCATGCCTGCTTTGTATTAACCGTGACATTTGTTATGGAACTCAGAATAACTAGAAATAAAAAAGAAGTTATGCTTGTGGTATGTAGGTAAAATAGCAGAAGCATGTTTAATGTGATGGCCAGAGATGGTAAATCTTATTCTACCTTTTATGCAATTATCCTTGTAAATGTTGAATTTTATCTTCAACCCTGCAGGAAGAAACAGATTCGTAGACTAGGAATGTATTACCAGGGTCAGTGGAATTCATCCAGTTCTCACACAAGTCTGTAAGAGGCATTTAGTCTATAAAAGTCTAGGGAGAAAACCTGCCTCAAGCCCACACACTTCACAGCAGTCAACATAAGCTCTACATCCAGAGGGGAGTAAAAGCTGTAACCTTGATGTGCTTCCCATACCTAAGTGTTCTTCAGTGTCAGAGAAACTTGAACAATACCACCCATGGTTACAGGTCCTTCCTCATTATTTAAAAAAAGGCTGACCACTTGATTTTTATTCAGTTTTAACAAGAACTAATAAAAATGTTCAAATTTCTTCCTAAATACCCTTTAAAATGTTTTTAAATGCTTTTAATGAATTCTTCTTATTCCCACAATACCTTTGGGATGAGTTGTCTGTTATACGTTCCCTTACACCTTTCCTGTGTCTTCAGGGGTTAGAATACCTTTCAGCTGGCCTTTTCCCACACTTCTTAGGTCTAGCTTAGCTGGTCTCATACACTCAGTGTGAGCTTTACATTTGCTGCATAGTTCCCATGGGCTCTCTTCTTCCTCATCTTTGACACTGTGTAATAAATGGTTGGTTCTGTGTGCTGTTGCCTGGCTACCTCAGCAACCTGTATAGGGTCATGGGAATGGAAGGGAAATGTGATGCTGCATGCCAGCAGCTGTGGGTGAATATTTTCTGCTTGGTGTCCCATGGGAAAGTGCACTCTGTTCTTCATAGTGCTTTGGGCTCCCCACTTCACCACAGATTTATTTCAGATGCAGTACCCAGGATGTGAAGGGACAAACCAGGAGAAAAGTAGATAGTAAACACCTACGGAGCCATACCAACCAGCATATTTGGGGTGGGTATTTTTGTGATGGCTTTGCATCCTTACTCTGCAGCTGCTGATGGAGCTGCCTTATGTGCCTGTGAAGTTGTGCAGTCTGGGAAGCTGTGTCATGGGACTGCCTTTTGTGAACAATTGTTGCTCTGATACCTGCTTCTGATTTTGCTGGCATCTTGGGTTAGTTCTTATTTCTTGAGGGAGTACCTGGTGTTTAGACACAAAGGTGATTCAATTTTTTAAAGCTGACTAATTTCCTGTGAGCTTGTGCATGTGTGTGTTCATCCTATAATTTACCAGAGGACGTGACTATGGAAAGGGCCAGAAACATTTTTCTTCTTTTAGAAGACAAAATGTGATAGAAAGTTCTGCACCGGAAGAATATATTTCCCTCATTAAACTTATTTCATGGTGTCTGCATGGTCACTTCTAGAGCCTGTATTAGTTGGTGGATATTGCTCTGTGCATTTTAATGTAAGGGTGAAAGTTTTGCTAAGTGAGACTTGTAGAAATAAAAACCCCTAATAATACTAAATAAAAAGGCCCCAGCTGCCAGCAACCTTGTAACATACCAAGCAAACTGGATGAACAAATGTACATAGAATAAACAGGTAGAATTAATGCCAAGAAATGTGCTGGCATTCAGACCAAAGCAAAATACAGTTCAAACATAGAACACTGCTGAAGCTCTTGGAACTTACTTCAAAATCCAAAGCCGAAGAAAATATGTATATAAAAGGTAAAAGACAGGCTCAGTCCACCAGATATTTCTGAAGGGCACTCCACTTCTACCCTAACATTAAAGATGAATGTGGCATACTTTGTATTTACAGAGCAGTGGCACTTTGAACAGTAAGCAGGGAATCTCCCCCCTCCTTTGCTGAAGTTAGCTTTCATACTCACTTGTTCACACACGACACCGTTGGTTTTCGCTTTTTATGTACCAAGAATGGCCAATAGTTAGAGAAAAATATTCCTTCAAAGAGTCGTAGTGTGTTTTCCATTTTGTTTGTTATTTTGTTATGTTTGTTGCCTCATTTCAAGGCAGAATGTTTTAGCATCTCCTGTTTTTTGAATACACAGCATCATTTCCCATTGGGATTCCTAATCTTAGTATATCTGACCAGATACTCAGATTCAGTATTTGGTCTCACTGGCACACCCTAATAAACATGGAAGCCAAAATGTTCCTGAGAGGGATGTATTTCTGAAAACCTAAAGAACTAGTGCTATTATAGTGAGATTTACTTACTGCTATCTCTGCAGCTTCTCATGTGAGCTTGGATGATTTCTTCAACTTTTTGCCCCTTCACATTCCATTTATACAATTAACACGCCCTATTTTTCTGTTGCAAGGTGGATGAGCAAATGCCAGTGCTACTGCTGGCAATCCTGTGGCATTAACTGATACCCAAAATGTGACAAAACAGTTTTTTTCTTGCTTTTTCCAACCTCGTGTTATTAAATTGTAAAATATTCCAGGATTTTCTCCATATAAATAATTAATGGGGTGGATCTCCAGCTTGAATGAGATCCCTAGAGATTATTCTAATAAATGAAAAAAGACATATTAATATCTTGCAGAGAAAACAGGAAGATTTACAAGTCTTTCCTTTCATGTTTATTTTTCATGTGATCCATCCATTAAACTTTGCCCTGCCCACACCTAAAATGTGACATTCACACATCTAAGATCCTGCTCTGTCTGTCACTTTCCCACTGCAGTCAGTTGGAGTTTTGTCTCTGATTCCTGGTGTAGCAGGAAGAAAGGTCTGTTGGCATGGAGAGGGGAGCCCTTGGAGGCAGCTCTTTTGTCTGGTGTTTCTCTCTCATCTCTCTGTATCTTTTATTTCATCTCATCCCCAGGGAAAAGGTTCTTTCACAAGCCTTTGGTCAAAAAAGGCACCTTAGCTGTCAACCCTTAACACTTACATGAAGAGAAAATCTGTTGGTGTGAATTACTTGTAAAATACAACAGACATTATAAAATATTGAACAAATCTACATGAGACAGGCATACAGAAGTCCACTCTAGTTCGAAATTCCTTAGTTCTTGCTCTGTGTTCTTGGCTTGTCTTTTTTCAGGGCAACACAATGGTATTTATTTACTTATTTTAATGTATTATTTATATATTCAGATCTTGATTTAGAGGAATTGGTATTGATACCTGCATTTAATTAGAATAGGACTTGGTAATAGCTCAATAAAAATGTAATTATGAGCCATTCATTATTCCTTGGGAAATATTAAGATTTATTAGCAATGCCTCCAGAATCAAGTATTTTAAAACAAGTACTTTTTAGAGTTAAACCGGGGAAAATTGGTTTGTTTAATTTAGGCTGGAATTATGCTGAGTAGTTTTTTTATTTGAATTAAACTTCCTTAATTTGGAGCCATATTTCCGCTGTATACCATTGCACATTCATTGATAAGCATACTCTAAAAGAAATCCTCAATTCTTTCTTGGAATCCAATTAATCCCATGAGACATAAATTTTGTTTCCAGAATTGTTGCAAAAAAGGAGGCAAATGGAAGCTGAAGCTGATTTTTGTTATCAAATTTCAGTAAAAGTATGTAATGATAACATTTCATTCTTTGACATGAAGTATTTAATTCCTGCTCTAATTATGGGAGTTGCGATAATCTTGTTTCATTAGAAATATCTGAAAAGATGAATTTTTTCTCATATAAATATTGCAAAATTGTCAAGCTAAGAGTCCTTAGCTAGACTGGCTACTGCTTGAGTGCTATCTACTGACACACTTTCATAGACCTACCTTGGTTTTGACTGTTTCTCGAGCCACTACTGTCTTTGTAATATCAAAAGTTGATGCCAGTTTTTAAAGCGTATTTGCAAACCTCTCCTCAAGCGTAAAAGTTCCATTTAGTTTTTAAAACTAGAAATGTTGAATTAGTAGCATAACATTTTTTTTTATCTTCCTCTCTATTGTCCTTGCTTTTTGTTAGTGGAAGCAAACCTCTGGAGGGTTTGTATTTTGTTTATACTTTTTTCTTTCTCAATGGCATTTCGAGACATCTACCTCCAAAAAGATGTACTGTCAGACAGAAGTAGAGAAAAGTGATAAGAAAGCAATGAAAGGAAGTCTGAATGCTTTTTACTATGTTGCATTCAATTGCAGGAAAAAATGTGAGAAGGGGAAGGAGAGTAAAAGTGTTGAAAATCTTTTGAAGCACATTTTGTTAGGTTTTGGGGACAAACTTGACAGGAAATTTTATCATTTTGGAGATAGGACAATTATTAGGGAGTTTTTAACAGAAATACTTGTCTCTACCTCCTTCCTCTCCACATTAGGTTTTAGCACTTTCAGAGACTCAAGAAAAGAGAGCGCAGAGCCCCAAAGACCTTGTTTCTAGTATTGCTTAATACAGAGAAATTGCTGGACTGTTTGGAAAAGCTAGCCTTTCTGTTAGACCAGTGAATCTCCTTGGCAGGGGAGATCATATATGACATTTTAGCCTTTGGGGAGCATCAGGTTGCTTATAGAAAAAACTTCTTAGTTTACTTCGAACTCCTGTTGTTATGTAGTTTATCACAGAGTGCAGTTCTGCTGTTTCATGTGGTAATGGGCTCTGACAGCAAATTGCTGTTAGAAGCAAGCATTTACCAATATTCACTACCACAGACAGCAAAAATATGAGTAGCAATGTCAGCAGGTTTCTGTGCACTGTCTTTCTGACATTATTCATTAAATACAGCATATTTTCTCATAATTGGTGATTACTGCTATTAACAAATGGCTTATCACCACATTAACCTGCATTAATAAGGTCTTACATGAGAACTGGCAGAGATAACCAATTTCTCAATCTTTATAGGTTTCAGTAATCCCTTTTTGTAATGAAATTTACAGTTTTCTGGATTGAAAAAATGGGGAGGATTTTCAATGGTGTGAATGTGAGAAGTATCTGACAGTACTTCACTAGGCCCATACATATGGCATTATCCTTTAATCAGAATTGTCCATTGCTCACAAGGCTTTCTGGAGTGTTTTAACTATGTGAAAATGTTGGAGAAAAATCTGTTGTGGTTGGGTTAATGGAAGAAGTTGATCCAACAGTTCTAGATGTCTGATTCCTGAAGTTTACAAATACTCAGATCTTCTTAAGGACTATAATGACAAGTGTTATATCAGTATAGATGGGACTTGCTATTTAATAATATTTAGTATTTGAAAATTACTGAGATTCCTGAGCAACTGCCAAAGTATGATGATGAAGGTGCTCAGTGTAGAGACTCAAAGGTACTAAAGGAGACAGGCAAAGAACAATTTAGCCAAAAGCTATTTGTTACCCCAGAATCTATTGTTGATATGACTAAACAAACTCTCTTGCTATTATATTCCCTGCTAATTATCCTCTTAATTCCAAAGTGGATGCCAAGGAGGACAGAGTCTGGTGTATGCTTCATGGCATAGAAACATAGGTACCAAGCAAAGACAAGTCACAACTCTGCTGAATGCTGAGGAAATAGACAAAGCGTGGCAAGAAGAATCCCTAGCCCAAACCCCCAGGTTACTTTAAACACTGCTTTCACTGATGTGCACTTGCATATACTTGGGGGGGATCCTCATTCCAGAGACATCTGCTCTGCAGTCACCCATATGCATAGGGACTCATGTCCATACAGAAGAATAGAAATCCTTATAGGAGAAGGGGAGTGAAGAATGAAGTTTGTGGTTTTTATTGCCTCATCCACCACCCAGCTACAGATATGCTTAGTGGTAAAAGTTGAGCGTGACACTTCATCATGCAATAAGAACAGTGACTTTGAGCATGACACAAGGTGTCAAAATTTAAGACTCAAAGCCAGCTAAAGTCACACAGTTGCTTTGGCAGAAGCAGTGGGCATTGTGTTTGTAATCTCCTCCTCAGTACTCCACAAAGAGAATTCAAATCCATTCCCACCTAGTTTGGGAAGGGAACAAAAGTAATAGAGAAGGAGATGATCTGTAGGAATCATTTTAATAGCATTTCCCATGTCCCCTGAGGATTTTTTTTTGCTTTGTTGAAGAGTAAAGGCATTATGCAGATATTTGGAAAAATAGCATTCTCATGAATATAAAATAACTGTAGTGATGAAGCTGCTGAACAGGCATTATGAGGTCAAGGGCAGAAGTGTGTGATGTCCTCCATCAGACTGTACTGTGCAATGCGAATTGTTTGAAGGCTGTGGGAAAGTTTTGAACTGGTTGCATTGGATTAAAAGAATGACTCCCCACATATATTACCTCCACACAGTGCATTTACATACTCCTGACAGAAAATAGATGTTAGGCTGGAAGTTTTAGAGAGTGCAATACTGGGTTGTTTAACTTATTTGTAAATCACTTGGACAGAGGGGCATATACCTCCCCAATAACTTTGCTGATGTCACAAAGCTGGGGGGAGCTGCCCATATCCCACAGTTCTGTGAAGCCCTTTAGAAGGGCCATGACTTGGAGAGATGGGCAGAGAATCACAGAATCATTAGTATTGGAAGGAACCTCTGGAGATCACCTAATCCAAACCCTCTGCAGAGGCAGGGTCACCTAGAGTGGGTTATGCAGGAACTCATCCAGGTGGAGTTTGAATGTCTTCAGACAGGGATATGCCACAACCTCTGTGGGCAACCTGTTCCATCTAAAATTCAACAAAGGCAAATGCAGGTTCCTTCTCCTGGAGAAGAATAAGCAGCATGCAGCAGTAGAGGCTAGGGGCTGACCTACTTGTAAGAAGCTCTGCAGAGAAGGATCTGGTGTTCCTCGTGGACAATGAGTTGTCCATGAGCCAGCAGGGTGCCCTGGGGGCCAGGAAGGCCAATGGTATCTTGGGGTGCATTAGGAAGAGCATTGCCTGCAGGTCCAGGGAGGTGATCCTGCCACTCTGCTCAGCCCTGGTGAGGCCACAGCTGGAGGGCTGTGTCCAGTTCTGGGCTCCTCAGTCCAAGAGAGACATGGAGCTGCTCCTGGAGTAGGTCCAGTGGAGGGCAGCAAAGATGATTAAGGGACTGGAGCATCTCTCTCATGAGGAAAGGCTGGGGGAATTGGGCCTGTTCAGTCTTGAGAAGAGACAACAGAGAGGGAATCTTATCAATGATGTCTGTCAGTATCTGACAGGAGGGTGCCAAGAGGAAGGATCCAGGCTCTGCTCAGTGGTGCCAACCACTAGGACAAGAGGCCACAGTCAGAAACAGATGCACTGGAAGTTCCACCTGAACATAAGGAAGAATTTCTTTGCTGCACAGATGATCAGGCACTGGAACAGATTTCCCAGAGAGATTGTACAATCTCCCTTACTGGAGAATCTCTCCAAGAACAGGATGTAATCCTGTACCATGTGCTTTAGGATGATCCAGTTTGATTAGGGATGTTAGACCAGTGACCACACGCAGTGGTCCTTTCCCATTTTGTAATTCTGTGATTCTATAAAGCGACCTCAGATTACAAGATCCAGGATTTGGCCTCTTTAATCATTCATATACCCTTAAAGTACTAAGAGGTATCCCATAACATAGGTTTCCACATGTAACCATTTCTTCTGTTAGATTTTCTAAGTGGCATATTTTGTATCTGCATCTTCATGTTGCTGTGGATGGTATTTAGCAACTGGTCCTTCTTAGCCTAGACTAATTGCCTCGTTAAATTTAATCTCAATGAAATTAAAATACTACCTAATTAATACTAAGCCTTACCTTCCTGCTAATTACCAACCTTAGCAAAGGGTTAAGCGTCATGCTATTTTACTTTTATAGCTGGCTATACTTTTCTGGTTGGTCTCATTAGCACTGGCTGCCTTTGAAAATGCTTTTCAATTAATATAATTTTCACATATTTCTTCACCCTCCAATTATGTTGGAATGCATATTGATTGGGAAGAAATGACGTGTTATGGGAATTGTGGAATCGGGAACCGCCAAATAAGGCAGCACAGCTTATTTTCCATTAAAGGGTACTTGTATTAACCTTCTGTCTAATTCAAAGAATTGTTCATCTAAGTAAGAATTTTGCAGAATTTAGTGACATTATTAAGCAGTGTTTTTGCTGTATGTAGTAGGTGTAGAATATGAAAATATGGGTGTTCTTTGAAGTCTCAAGTCACAGCTCCATATGGTGCCGGATGAAGTCACTTAGAAGGTGAAAAGGCAATTGTGGGAATCCCCCTGGGTATCTGTGACCTGCCTCGGCTAGCTCCGGGTCAGAGATAGGGGAGTTTTCCAGCATGGACAAAGGTAAAAGACCAAAGGAGGCTCTCCTTCCCGGGATAATCCAAGTTTATTATGCTGCTGAAGGGTTCCAGGAGAGAGAGAGAGAGAGAGAGAGAGAGAGAGAGAGAGAGAGAGAGAGAGAGAGAGAGAGAGAGAGAGAGAGAGAGAGAGAGAGAGAGAGAGAGAGAGAGAGAGAGAGAGAGAGAGAGAGAGAGAGAGAGAGCATGGGAAATGCGGGACATTTTCAAACCTCGGTGAGGGGAAGAGGAACCTCTGGTCACAGCAATCAGGTCTGGCCAGTGGGGAAAAGGGAGGGGTTAAGGGAAGGGAAGAATCACGCTACAAACCGAGAGGGGAAACAGAACAAACCATCTTCAGTGCAATATAAAACCATGAAGGTGCAATACAACAGGCAATGAAAATATTCAACTTTTCAAAGAATTTTTAGAGACTTCAGGGTCTCGAGGGCCTTTAATTTTCAAATTTCAGGACAGAGAATATATTGCCACCTACTCACAGTTCTAAGCACCCTGAATTCAGGGAATTTGTGAGTGTTACTCTGATGGAATCTAATCTAGCTATTGCAGCTGCTTACCTTGTGGTCTTGCTGTTAGCTGAATGTCATGTTATCTGACTAAATAATTAGCCAGTTACAGGCTTTGAGACCACCACTTAAAAATGGAGAATTCTCCTGTCTTGCATCCTTTACTCTGATTGAATCCCTTTAAGAGTCTTTAGACATCTCATCTGCTATTCTGCATGTAACTACTGACTGGAAGAGCTGTTGAATTTGCACCCACTCCCAATGAACAGGATGTATTACAACTGCCAGCTATGCTACTGTTTCTGTGCATCAGTGCAGGTGCCATATTGTCAAGAGTTCAGAGATGACCCGACAGGGATATGATTTATATTTGAACTAGATACCTCTTAATTAGATGATTCCCAAGCAGGTTGACAAAACCTCCTTTAGTAGCCCTTGAACCCTAAGTCATATGGACTCATGAGATGCGTTTAATAAAGAATCATGAATTGAAGACAGTAGAAGGAAAAATGGATATATGTACACCATGGTGGCCTGAAACCCTCTCTGAATATGATTCTTCCTCCTTACTACCAAAAAGAGAGGGCTGACTTGTATAAAAAAAAACTTTTCCTGAGAGATGACAATAGACAGAGGGTAAATACCCTTTTTAACAGCATTGTGAAGCAATCAGGTGGATCTTGCAGCCTGTCTGTGCAGCAGCTTGACTGTGATATGATGAAGGAAATAGGGAAACAGAGTTATGTCTGTGGGTGAAAACAGACAACACTTTTAAGAAATGATAAGGAAAGAGGTGCTAGACCCTGGAATTTTGGGCCAATATGTCAACCCCAAAATCTGAATCTTGATTTACTACAGCAAATGAATATTCTTACTGGAAGGAGTACTCAGAAAAATTCATAATGTAAAAAAATGCACTCTATTTTTTATCCTCTAGAAGGCCTAAGGGATTTGAGGTCTCTAGAAATTGAAACTGTAAGAGAAGTCTCACGGATCAATATATGCATAATACAGGAATAAAATAACAGAAGTGCAAGGTACAGGGCAACTTCTCTTGCAACTGCATTACCAGCCAGTCTTATCAAAGCACTGGTGATTTAAAGGACATTTGATTATTTTGAGGGGAATGCCTCCTTTTTTGGGCTCTCTGTCATGATTGTGCCTTTCAGGATTCAGGTCTCTAGCAAGAAAATGACGTTTTTGAATTTATAGGGTTTCTCTTACCTCATTGAAAAAAGAAAGTGAAGACAAGGTGTGTGTTTATAATTTATTGTTATTTTAAAAAAAGCTTTTCTACTTTGTGGAACTTCAAAACAGCAGGGAATCCTTTCCTATTCAATATTCTCATCAGATGAAATGTTGACACATAGTACTCTTTGATCACTTCTACGTGACACTCAGTATAACTATGTATATGTATGCGAATTTGATCTGTTATTGTAAATAAGACAACCACATTGCATATGGAGGAAATTAAGGGGTGAAGCTTCCAGTTTTTCTGATCAGGATGTCAGGGCTCAAAGCCTGAAACACACCTTCTAGAAAATTAATGTTGACATCATGTCACCTCTGAGTCAGAGCACAGTGCAGTGGAAGAGTAGCAGGCACACAAGACTGTCAAGACAAGACACACAAGACAAGGAAGCAACTTCTATGAGAAACTAAGCCTGCCTTAGGAAACTCTTGGATGCACTTGTGATACTACACTTTCATGCTTTCTGCATCTAATAAATTCATTTTTTTTTCCTTGAGATTTGCAGTCTCCATTTATTCCCAGCAGATAACAATACTTCACCTCCTGAGCACACTGGCTCCCCATAGGCCTCACTGCTAAGGTGAACATGCTTAGTACCACTTACTGAGACGAGAGCTTCCACACTGCTGTCTGAGGTTCCTTATCCCATCCTCACACAGCAAGAAGGATATGTGGGACAGAGCTCCCTGCAGGTCACATTCTCCCAGTGCTAAGGACCCTTATTTCCATGGAGATTTTTATAGAGCTGTTTGGAGAACTACAGTATATCCACTGCCACAGACGGTGACTAACACAAAACTGCTTTAATGGAGACAGATTTGCAATAATCCAGGCATAGTGGTTTTCTTTCACAAGGAGTAATGAGCAAGAATTCAATGCAACTGTTTATAATGGCCAAGAGAAGAACTTCCCTGACTGCTATGGCAGTTTGGGGTGTAAGTCAGCCCAGTTAATGTACCAAGAAACAGGTAATAAAAATTTCAAGTGTGCTGTCATTGAGTCAGTGGAGTTAGCAGACAATCATCAGTCTCAATTTCACTGTGCCCTGAGCAGTGCATACTGTTAAGTCTTTTAGTGGGAGGGATCCAGACTGCTCAGCTGCATGCCCTTGACCCTCAGCTGCAGAAATAGCCTTTCGGTTAGAAGTCACAGTCTGGTCTTTGAGACTGGATGGATTTATGCTCTTCCAAATATTAAAATTTCATGTTTCTGTGGGTTTTGATGAAGACATCTGTGTCACGTTGGTGGTGGCTCTAATGAAGAGCACAGCACTGATTCCAGTGTAGTCCTTTCCCTGCTTACATTCAGGAATATCTCTTAGTAAAAAATACTAAATCCTTATGTAAGTAAATGAATAAATAAATAAAATACTTAAAGGAGGCCCAGGCTCAATGTGACAGAGCACCTACCTACCTGTTGGCAAACTGTGGAGGGGGTACACTGGAGCAGTGGGGGAGCAGTGTGGCACACCCAAGCAAGGATAAAGATCAGGTACTTGATATCACAAAATATTTTTCATATATTAGCTCTGTCATAAGCATAAAACATTTTTATGGTACTCTCTGCTCTAGAGACTAGAATACTTGTATTTGTTCCTGGCTTGTAAATGTATTTGTTAGTTTTCCTTTTTATTGAGATTAAATAATTAGTTTTCCCCCTCTATTTCTACAAGACCAATCATACGCTCTTTCTGTGCACACTTTACTTGGACAAATAGTTGCCATTTCCTAAAGCAACAGCTCCTTTCCCTTCAGGAACACTCTTTGATCAAATTTAAGTGGTTTTTTTTTTCTTGAAAAAGACTGAATAGAATCACTTTTTTTTCTGATATTGCCTTTGTGATGTAAATGTACGATACTAGTCTGTTTCACTGGAAATACTTTACCATGTACATACCATGAATTGAGCTTATTATGCTCTGAGTCACATTTCTTGATATTTAGAGTGATAACACTCCACAACTGTTGCGCTTTCTCTTTGTTTGTTTAAAACATATGATTCTCCACTTAATAGCAGAAATTGTAATTCTAATACAGGGCTGAGAAGCACAGTGCTAGGAAACACTGTATTTTCAACACTTATGGAACTTATCAGCAGCACGCTCTTCCTGTTAAAAACCCCCAAACTTTCATTTATGTTGACAATTCTTCCATTTTTGTCACTAGAAAATTACTCTCTTCTCTTTATGTCCTGTTAATTCAAATATTACATTAACCCCTTTTAGAACTGTAATCACCAGCACTCTTCCACTCATGGTAGATAACTATTAACATTTTACAGTTTCTCTGTATTTTCTGCACCTTGAATCATAATTTTTCATCTGACACCATGTTGATTGATTTCCTTAAGTCTGATGGATTAGATTTTACCCAATTTCCCTAGAAAATCACCTACCTGGCAAATAAGATCATATTATCTGTCATGGTGTTTTATGTATGATAGTCATTAATTAATATTTTTCCTGATTGAGATCACGCCTTGTAGTTGCCAATATCACTTTCCCCCCCTCTAGTAAATAAAGCCACATTATGATTCTTGATTTGCATGTTTCTGACTCTGATTTGACATGAACTGGAATTTTTTCGATATCACTTTCTGTTTCTTTAGTGTCATCTCCATCATTTCTGACCAGCTTGTCCTGTTGAGTGCAATGTCCAGTCATGCTTACTATGCTTTTATGTTTTCCTTAATGTTTACCATCATCCAGTTGCATGCCTTACATTAGGACTTGTGGTTCTTCCTTCCACTTGTTTGTTGCCTTTGTTCTATGTGACAAATACAACAGCTGTTTGTGTCTGACTTTGTGTTGAGTTTTGTATTGTCAGACTAATTGCATCAGCCACCTGGCTAATGCTCCCATCTGGCATCCTTCTGGCCCTTGCTTATCTCTGTGCAAAAATCCATTGAGCTAATTAAGGATCTAGACTTTCAACTGATCCTCTGCAAAGTCTTTCTGCTTGGCATGGTCTGTTAAAATGAATGCAGGTTTCAGAGAATCTCTCACCCATAGTGTTTAAAACTTTTGGAAGAAGATATGTTTTTCTGATTTCTTTATGGCTTATTTCTGTGAGTCTTATTCTGAATCCTGTCAACAGTTGCAGGAATAAATGTAAAAATCCAAATAGTATGTCTGCATTATTTTAATTTTGCATTTTCTTCTCCCACTTCTAGTTAATGAAAATATGAAATCACTGCTGAAGACCAAGTAAAAGCTGCTCTTGGCTTATGGTCTAGACCTTAAAAACTTCTGGCAAGTAACATATGGAGAAAACATTGGAAGAAAAAAAAAATACTGTCTTTGAAGTAATATATGACAATCTTTTTCCAAACAAATCTATGTAAATGCTACCAATCCCTGTATACTCTAGATATGCAGGCTTGCTTTCAAAGCACACTTTGGCTCAGAAATCACAGGATGCTGCACAGGAAGGCAAGGATGATAATAATGGAAAGGGTTGTTTTAGCAAGCAAAAGAAGTATGTGTACATAGGAAGAATGTTGCAAACACACAGAAGAGAGAAGCCAGACTGGGTCTTTCATTTTTTGCTGAAGACAACTCTGAATTTCTTTGCAGAAAGCCCTTGAGCTTTGCAAGCAATAAAGCAGATTATGCTCTTAATTGTTTCTTTCCATTCATTGCAATGAAGAGGCAGTAACAGAATTAATTCTTAAAACCACTTAATCTGGAATTGTAAGAACCAGAATTGCACTGATTTGGACCACATGACTTTTTTAAAAAATAAGATGGATGGAAAAATTTTAAAGAAAAATTTAGAGAAAGAATCCTTCTCTCTCAATAATGTAGTAACTGTGCTTCTCTTCATGGGAACTGCAAATCAGCCCCATATTCCAGGTATGCTGCTGTGTGTTTCTCTGCTGCTGTGGGCTTTCTCCTACTGTTACTCAGAAGAGAAAAGAATAAAGGTGATGGAGAAATTTCCCTCACTCCTAGAAGGCCTTATTCATTTAACAAATTTGTGCTTGAGTGTTGGTAACCCTGTAAAACTAAATTTGTATGCCCAAATTTCTTCAAACTTTCTCTCCGTCTCAACATGCACTAGTCCCCAAAATCACTATCCATAAACATTTTCAGTATTCCACAGTTCTTTTCATCTGGAGCTTTCAGGTCAGAAGAAGGACAGACTTTTGAGCCATCTGTGGGACTCATGACTCCTTGATATTACCAGGGAGTCTGGTTAACAGGTTGCCCTCATATTGTAGCTTATTCCTCTTTTGAGACAGGAAAAAATGTGTTCTGGAACTATACTCCTAGACTGTTTCATTCACAAATCTTTACTGTCTTGGACAGAGATTTAAAGGACTAAAGTGGCAACATACCAAAGCTACAGCAAAATGTGAAATTCCCTAGTTCCCAGAAAGCAGCTGTGCTTAAAAGCTGTCAGCCAGGAAAGCATTTTTCTTTTTGCAAAACTGTGTATTTCCAACAACTCACTCTGCCCCGGACAACTCAAATTAAAGAGTCTCTGTCGTTCTGTTGCCATCTCAATTATGCATCCTCAGATGAAAGCCAGCATTGATGTGGATGCGTCCAGATAAAAACAGATTGCACCTTCATTTACAATATGAAATATTTATCTTTTGCTTTTATGGAAATGCTTCGCATTTGAGATATGATATCGAGCACCCTGAAAAAGTTAATGGGCTCCAATTACTTATCTTGTGTTTTTCCTCTTGGTTCAGTTCCAACCTTTTAATTCTCTAAAGCTATCCATTTCATTGCTTTATCACTTCTTGCACAACAAGGCATTCCAGGTCATAACTTGTACCCGTGAGCATAAGAGGATTGCCCAGAAATTCATCTTCCAATAGATAAACACTGAAGGGTTCAAATGTGTATCCAAGTACATCCAAAAATCTTTGGAGGAGAAATCTCATTAGAACAGACTTCCTTTGATTTTCTTTCATTCCTGGTTGGCTTTGAAACAGCATCATGCATGTCTTTGTTTTCAAGTATGCTTTCCCCCAACACTTCTATTTGTAGTTCTGAGGGAAACTTGGTAGCGGAATAATACAAATATTCATGAGAAAAAGAATCTAATTTTTTGGATACAATCAAATAATAGAGCTAGTCCAAGCACTGGTCAAAATGTAATGCTAGTGCTTGATCATTACGTGACATGACCTATCCTCTCTCTTTTTCCTGTTTGTCATGTGCTTGTAAATCATGGTCAGACAGCAGATAACTTACTTGTTTTAATGAAAAACATGGCAATGTCCAGTTTCTAAATTAGTTCACTAATTCACCAAATGCATTTCTAATCAAAGAGATGTAATATAGTTCTGTATTTGTTATTTAGCTATTTAAGTTTCATTGATTATTTATAAATTAAATCAGATTATGCTTTTCAGATTCTTTTAGCACTTAGAATAATCTGAATGTTCATATGAGTACATGAATATTTATGGAAGTAAAACACAAAATATCAATAGCATTACATTAAAAAATTCTTTATTGGTCACAGGCTAGGTTGTTCTTGATTACATATTCATCCTGTTTTATTTCACAGTAATGGTAAATACCTCAAGGGAATGTGTTGCTAAAAGGTAAATGAAAGAGACCTTGGCTATTCCTTTTTAGGATATTTTCAACTTCCTCTGTTGAGATCCTTATTTATTCATTAGAATAATTGCACTTACCACATTTCTCCTGAACTTCTGTTGGAAACTTGCTGTCTAAAGCTTTTCAACAGCACCTCAAAAGCTTATTTAAACTTCTGTTAAATTATTACTCATTTATTTTCTTTAATGTCACTAGAAAAATCACATTTACCATTATATTTGTGTATGAATATCACTTGCTTGTAAAAATTGTATAACAAAAATCTCTAGATATCAGAAGCAATTCTTGAATCAGTTAACAATCATAAAAGATAAATCAACATTTTTAGATGAAGTTCATCTTAGCTAATTTCCTTTAACTTCATAATATTCTGTGAAGGTCTAGGAAAATGTAGACAGAAATGGACTTTTTAGCTCAGTGTTTTGCAATGTTTCTGGAAATGTTTTGAGGTGAGCATTTGGTCATTTGTGCCTCCAAGCCAGAGATTACCTTCTTGAAATTTCATGTCCAACAGCACCCATTCTGTACAGAAAACAGTGTTCCAAAGTAAAGGCCTGAAATACTTTTACACAAATAATTCCTAATGAAAGCTCCAGCAAAATGGACCTATCTCTGCCATCAGCCTTCTCATTTAGGGGCTGATATAATTCATCCTCCTTCTCATCTGCTGCCCCTCATTATCCAGGTGGCCTGATGTGCCACATTACACTCTTAGCAGAAGTATCCCTTTCAAAAGCACACTCCCCAGATCAGAGCTGTTTCTTTTGATTTCTTTCTGACTCACTGGCATTTGCGGAGATGTGCCAGTGCATCGGAGTCTAAAAACAAAAAGAGAGAAAACACATGAAGTTCCTTTTACCTTTCATCTTTTCAGTCTTTGTAGTCAGAAAAGATTTCTATTACATTGGCCTTTCCTTTCTTCTTCTTTATTTTCTTTTAATTTTTCTTTCATTTACCCTGATCTTATTAAAGTTGCTCATCTCTTTCTTGAGTCCTTCCAGCAGAGTTCTTAGCAAGTCTCCTCATGATGTGAGTGCTATGTAAAACATCCTTTAGCACTTTGTCGCTTGAGTTGCTCTGAACTGTATTCCTGTTACATCAAGATGCACTCAATTGAAGTTGGAGATGCAATTTTAAAACACTGCTGAAAACTATTTTACTCAAACTCAGGTGTGCCTTCAGAAGGTGTTGTGATGTCTTTACTCCATCTCAGAGTTTATCCTTTTTCGGTCTATGATGCAGAGATTGCTTTCTGTCCTGTGCTGTAGTAATGAACTAGCAGTTGTATTATGATTCCCTGCCTTTTTCTGCACTAAATGTTGCTAAGCAAGTCTGGGGTTATTCTGTGCTTTTGGCTAGAGCCTGAAATAAAGCTTTGTACTGTTGTATCAAACTGACAGAGATTATCAGCAGACAATTACCAGTCATCTATCTATGCATTAAATATCTGTGTTTGTAGAGAGCACTGACTTCTGATGATTCATCTTTGATTTAATCTATGATTAGTATCTGTGTAGGTGTAACTACACCTACAGGCAGATCATGCTTGCAGCATTTTGTTTCTGGGAGGATGAGAGATTCTGAACAGAATAATTCCATCTGAGGCTGTGGTGATAGCAGTCCCAAGAGACAAGTTCATGCTTCGCACAGTGAGGCCATGGATAGCAGGCAGCTTATAGGCAGATAGTTCTAACTCGGATTTCCAGGCAGAACAGAACAAGCAGTTAACTGAAATCTGGGGAACAGATCTGCATCTCCTCCTAGCCCTTCAGACTTTGTTCTTCCCAGCACTTCATACTCTGTGTTTATTTGCTAATAGATTGTCAGTGGCATTTGTTTGGGGCTGTGGAATGAGAAACATATAATGCTTCCAGAGGTGTCTCAAGCAGTGGTTATGGTTAACTGAATTTCATACCCCACAGCAATTCATTTTGCAACATTGAGGTCTGTATCATGACTCTAAAACCTCCCTTGGGAGGTAGAGGAAGTTTTCAGTTATGGCAGAGAAAAAATGAGGTCACAAGAACTAGTGTTTGCTGTGCAGGTCTGAAAGTTGTAGGATTTATTTAAAGGTTGTTATTAGTCTGTTAGATTTCAGCTGGACAACTGAACTCTTCAGTCACTGTCTGGGCTTCAGCTTGGGCAGCAAAGAGCCCAACAATCCTAACCACTTGAGAACTAGTCTGTAAAACTGCTGTGTGATCTGCTACCTCTAAATAGGTGTAAGAACAAATCCGTTGGTTGCTTTGGGCTGCTCATTGTTTCGTGTGACCGGGACAGTCATCTCTGATTCCCAGTTCTGACCCTTGCTCCTTTGTTTGAGCACTTATTTGGGTTTTGTTTTTTCTGCTCTCTTCTCTTCTGGAGCCAGTCTTCTGACAGCAATCCTGTACTTCTTGCCAAACACCCTTTGTGACCATATTTGACTAATTTTTCTGACACTTAACAATGCTTTGTTTTTCAACTTTGCTTCTGCTTCAACTTCTCAGTTACTGAACTTTCACATGGAGTTGATACCAGAGTGTCTCCCAGCTTGATGTCTGTAACCTGATCCCAAGTGCCGGGATGCACTCTGCTGGATCCTTTCAAGAGTTTCCATAATTTAAACACTTTCCTGCACATTTACAGTTTTGAGCTGCAGATCACAACCAGGAAAAAAAACAAACAAACAAACAAAAAACCCACTGAAGTATTTAATGTTGTCCAGTGATTTTTAGTACAGCTCTTGTAAGAACAGTTCTCTGGTTCTACCTTTCCCAGAGCAACCAAACTAAGTCTTAATTTCTGAATGACTCAAGAGGCTCACCTGAGGGGTGAGGTTTTCAAAACTCTTTAAGAAAGGGTTCTTCTTGCTTTTATGTCTTATCTAAAACAAATAAACAATATAGTTATCTAGAAAAAGGGTGCTCACAAGTGTTGACAAGAGAAGCTATTGAGTTCACTAGAATGGAAGCATACAGTGGGAAGAGGAGGAATCAAAAATTCTGGATACAAGTAAAGCTGATAGGTGAGAAAGAAGATGAATTGGAAGATGAAGTATTATTTCACAATCTAGCTTTCATAATAAAGGGAAGCAATTTTAGATGTCTGGCTAACTTTTTTGAGAGGTCATGCTGATGATAAATTGTGGTAGATGCAATGTTTTTATAATTTGTTTCTCTTGAAGTCAATATATGTTTGTTTTGCCAAGCCATCAATAAAACCCTCTTGACAACTTTCACACAAATAGTTCTCCTAAAATTACTATAAACTAGTAGGTAGCTGAGCCATCTTGCTGCTTTATTCTTTATATTTGGCAGTAATTATTGGATGCATAGATTTAATGTGAGTGTCTAGAGAATGCTTCTCCAGACTTTGCATCCAACTGTTTACCACTTTCATTGCTTAATATAACAGGCTTGTGAAAAGTAGAATGAAGCTGTGGTTGTCCATAAAATAAAATAATGTTGTGAAGACATTCTTAATGCTCAGTCGTCAGAAGAGAAGACAAAACAGTAGTGTTACTTGTGTCTGAATTCCAGAAAAATGTTGCTTGACATTTTGTGATTATGGGAACCTATTCCAGTGTTTGAAACTGAGAGAGGGAATAGTTGCATACATTTCATAGAGATACCTACTTGATATCTCTTGGCCATCAGCATGGCTTTAATAGTCATAAAAGCATTTTCCTGGTAGCTGGTCTGTGAAATACAAAAAATGTTCATTAGTAGAAGAACATATAATTAACTTCAAATTAATAATAAAATTTTAATGTATAACTAAACACAGTTAGATGCAATTATTTAATGTCTATGTAACTGCAGGTGCTTCCATACTAAAATAAACAGTATATCAGCGAAATTGTATCTTTCTTCTATTCTTTTTTTGAAGATCCAATCAAAATCTAAATGACACTATATATCTTGTGATAATAGATGAATTAAAAACAAGATATCTTAATCTTTGATACCAAATGTATTTATGTAGACAAAATGTAGTATTAGAGCAATATCAATTTTTTTCTCTCCACCTTAAAGTATGTCACCTAGTGCAGAAAGAAAGTGTTTCCTAACCCTCTTGTTCCTTACTTAAGTCCTGGGTAAGCAGCTGCTGCTAACCAAACTGAAGTAGATTGAATATTACATGACATTGTCTTCATGAGAAACAACCTCTTAATAGCACTCTTGACATGAAAGAGTAGTGTTAGAAACAACATTCAGACTAGGAGATGTTAATTTCTAATTCTTCTTCTGTGTTTCCTCTTCTGAAACTTCATAAATCTAACATCTTAAAAGATTATTTGAAAAAAGGTTTTAAGGTGTATGTGTTGACATGTGTTCGCATGGTGATACTTCTAAAGCTTTTAGCATAATCCAGTGTGGTGCAGTTCAAATTCAGGAAAACCAATTTAATATATGGGCTTTCAGCTGAAGATTTTTCAAGGACAGTTTAGAAAGTAAAAGTCCAATTTTCATTGGTATTGTATTCACTGTCATCTGAGATTTCTGAAGAGGCCTCAGCTCTCATAGAGATGACAAATAAGGAATCGAAGCTCAGGTAGAACCATAGTTCTACTTTCACTGTACCTTTGGCAACAAGAAGGATGCAAATGGGTAACCGCAGTGTTTGGGTGGAGACAATTAGGATCTTTGGCTGAAATAACTGCAGGCTGCCTTTATTCAAGGTAGATTTCACTGTTGTGATCTAGTCTTCAATATTTATGGAATACTTTTACGATGAATAGCATAATGCACAGCATTGTATTTCTACAGTGATTGGGACTACTGCCGTGAAATAGTCTAGTATTTTTTAATAAGGGTAGTAATTAGAAAATTATCCATCAGGGATGAACCAAGACTGAAAATGAGCAACGTGAATGGTGCACTTTAAAAAAAGAAAAAAAGTCCTTTAAGACAAATAAACGTTCACTGCCAAACCCTTATTTTATTTGCTTCCTTTGCTCTGTTTGGTGTCTATCTTTTTAAATGTCAGTTGTGTATATTATATCTTTAAAAGTTCCCATTTGTACCTTCCCTAAAGCTCAGCTGACTTTCAGTTGCTGTCTGACATAATGAAACTGTGGTAAGCATTTTTTGAAGTTAAAGTGCACTGTTCATTTTTTGTCTATCTGCTGCTGTCAGTACAGCTTAAAAAAGCCCATATCTACAGGTAAAATTTACATTTCAGGTTTTGTGCCTGTTGTTCTTGTCATGGTGACAGTTACTTTGTACTGGTTACTCATGATGCTGTAGCTCCTCAAAAAGAAGGAAAAAACAGTTTTTATATTCTTTGGCTGTACATGGTTATAATGAAAAAATGTGTTGCGGTGTGGTAAGTGTGAAGATTACTGATACAGTGGTTAAAAAAACTACATCCTGGAGAAAGAACATTGAACCAGATTTCCTGCTTGCCGTCCTTTACTCAAAGCTGAAAGCTGTTTGGTCTGTTTTTGGCCTGGGTTTCAATGTAGTCTTAAAGGTGAAATAATACACAGTTTCTGGAGACCAGGGCACTTCATGTAATTCCTGAATTACTGAAAGCTTATGAAAGCCTTTGCCTGATCTTCTGTCTGCAGCCACAGCTTTCCTTAACAGTTTTCTGATGCTATACACCCCAGATAGTAATCCTTTCCCTCTTATGGGTAGAACACAAGGGAAACCACAACCTGGCTGAAAATACAGTTTGGCTCTGATATGGCTCATACCACATAAAGATTTTTACTTGTCTTGTGGCATCTTTATGAGGCCGTGAATGCTTGTTCAGTCCTGCCACATTCTACCAAGGAGATCACACTGATGTATGTGCCATATCATCTGCAATTCCTCTGTGAAGCACAAGTTGCCTACTTCTGAGAAATAAAATATTTTCCAGTATTTTAGATTCTTTAATCATTTTGGTTGCGTCCCTGTCATATGACTTCAGAGAAACTTTTACAGGGAAAGCTGTTGCCTACAAAAGCACCTTCTTGACTCTGTTGGCAAAGATTTTCTTGCTCTGATTTAATTAACTGAAAAGTTAAAGTAGAACCATTTGGGACAATTACAGCAAAAGCCTCTTAGGAATAATGATTTAAGTCACAAAATAAGAGGAGATGGTGGGAGAAATGCAACCAAAGGACATAATTCAAGCCAGGTCAGCTTCTGTGATCCATAACACCATGGTGATGGTGCTTTCGACAGAGCAACTAGCAGAGTGAATTTTACTGCATTTCTTCGACCCATTTTTGAAAAAGCCTGCCCTAAAGCTGAAAGACCTAAGGGCAGATGAGTCTAAGACAGCTGAACTGACCAAAAAAGGTCCATGTTAAGTATTAACTGGAAAACTTTTCATGTGATAAACTTGTGTGGCCTTTTCTTAAAAAAATACATATACAAATCCATAAGCAAATGAATGGATCTCTTCAGCTGGTTCTGAGTGCCCTTCTTTTGATACATTAAGCTATATGAGTCAGTCATTAATTTTCAAGTATTTATCGAAGTTCTCATGTGATGATGTAATTTTCTAGTATGAACCAAAGTTTACAGACAAAATCATGAGACTTCACAGGAAGCTGTCGACACATGAGAAGCTGATGCCCCAGGGTTTATAAGCAGCAATAAGTCATTAGGAAAGTTTTTATAGAGTAATATCCCTAGCTAATTAGAACTTTCCTACTTATGTTTGCCTGACAAGAGAAGGAAGAAAGAGTAGAATAAAATAAACACCAGTGAAATGAGGAAATTAGAAGAGTGATTGTTAGAAGTTGTTAATCAAACCATTTAATAGCTCTTTTTCAAGCAGCAGAGGTATTAGGCTGCCCTGTGCTAACTGTGTGTATTGAAGCAGCATTAAATGTCTCAGATCCAGTCATGAATGTTGGGCCAGGGGGAACATTCATGGATGTGTGGAAATAAGGCTTCACTTCAGCCTGACTCAGTCTTTCAGTTAGTTTCCTCTCTCTATTTATCTGCATTATCTGTTAAGGTCAAATGCCCTCTGTCATGTCTGTCACTGCGGGCAGTGCAAGAAATGCCACACAGAGCTAAGCCTCTGCCAGAATTAGCCCAGGTAGGGTATGGTCACAGTGGCTACAGTCTCCTGTTGTTCCTGAAAGCCCTTCTCAGTGAGTGCATTGCAGCAAAGTGCAATGGGCAAACCCTTTGGGTCTGTCAAGTGCTGGCTGAAAAATGACAGTTCCCTTCACAGACTGTAAGTGAGCACTTCCTCATTGCAGGCCTTTGATGAAGTGCACTGGCAAAGCAAAGATGGGAGGTGATGCCACCTCTAACTGAGCTCTGAAATCTGCCATTTATCTGTGCCCTTGCTGCAGGTCACCAGCAAACCTTTCCTCAGCCAGCTGATGTGCTGCTGATGTTGCACAGGGACCTCATGCTGGAGTAGCTACAGAAATCACCTTAGTTTAAAACAGATTATGTCTGTCTTTTCTTATGACAAGCACTCATTAAGAGCTAATTGTTACTACTGGTTTGAAAATAGATTAATGACTTTCATTTTTAAGGAGCTCTTCTAGTGTTGAGTTATAAAATCCAGCTAAAATGGATTTTTTCCTTCTGAATGAAGTATAAAGAGAAAATATGTTTAATGTTCAGAAATATACAGACATAGTTTGTATTATCTGTGGAGACTCATTTGATACTGTTCACAGATACTATTGTTTCTCTGTCTCTATCACAAATTCAGTATAAATTCAGTATTTGTGAGAAAAGCAAGATAATCCGCATGTGCAGTTCTCGTCTCTCTGTGTATAATTCTGTGCCTTATACTGAACTAAGTCAAGAGCAAACCTCAGGGTGACACCGGTAGTCCCTTCACCAACACTGAAGATTTCTTCTAGATTAGGCAAAAAATGGTTTAATTGCTCTTTGACATGGATAGCGGTGCTTCCACTCCTCACTGGCCTACTCTGCTGACCTGCTAAGTTCTGTCTGTTTTTCTTTAAAAGAGTCCATGACTGGAACAGACCTTAGACTGATACATACTGCCCCAAAGGGTTATAGCAAAAGGATTTTCTGTCAGGGAGGGCAAAACAGGGCTGCACATTTTAATATGAAAAGGGAAGGCCATATAGAGAAATAGGTGGAATTTTGTTCTTCAAGTACTCTGTGATACAGTTACACATCTAAAGCCCTAGAACGTGTCACAGGATTTCTTAAAAGGTAAATTAATTCATCATAATGGCCTTGTATTCTCTAGCCACAGAATTTGCTTTCTGTCATCCATACATCCATACATTTCAGTACCAGATTCTGTTAATGCAGTTGTAGTTCTATTACTTATTAATTGTACATTTGCAAGTTAAGAAAGTGGAAATCAATTCAATCTGGTCTGATTCTGCAGAAAGCCTGAAAGTAAGTTGGAGAACTGAAAACTGACCCACTTCTCTCAGTGGGAAAGACTGGGAATTTTGTAATTACTCATCTTGGATTCAGTGCTATGATAAACACGAAAAGGTTATACACCAATAAATATGATAATCTGTAAATAACAGTGGATGTATTTGCAGATGAGATAGAGATGGGTCTGAGACAGAGAATAAAATTAATTTGGCAGTAGACTTAAGGGCTGAAGTAAACAGTTTTGTCTCCCATAGCATTAGTGAGTATAAATGCCCCAGCGTGGTTTTTTTTTTTTTTTTTTTTTTTTTTTTTTGATGTGTGCTAGCCAGATCTGGGTGCCTGGGGTTACTATTAGAATTGGGTCAACCCAGATAAAGTAAAAACTCCCCAGTGCACTCTTCCAGTATCCAACAATATTTGGCTCAAGAGCTTCATAATCTGGAAGTAGTATCTTTGTATTTATTCAATCATGACAGGTATTTATTCTGGAATTTAGTCCAATTAATTGCCTTCTGATTCTTTGTAAACACATAGTAGCTGCCATTTCTGTGACAGACTTCAGTAGCTTAATTGTGTGAGAAAACTGCTGTTTATTCTGTACCTGCAGCCCACTATTTTCCTTTGATTTCTCTGGTTCTATTAGAAAAGAGAAAATTCTTGCATGTGCATCAGCTTCAGGCCTATGAGCCTAATATGTCAGTACATCTTCTTTCTGACCTGTAATCACCAGGTACATGAGCTCAGGATGATGACAAGTCTGTACTACCTGTGCCACGTTCTCCTCTACAGCGGGTGCTGTTTCACTGTTCACATCAGTGCTAACACATAGAACCTTTCATATAATGATGCTTATTCCTAGTTTGAAACGTATCCCCTATATATGAGGACCAAACTCCTCTCATGTAGAGAGTGCAAATCATGCCGAGTTTTGTAACAATATTTTAATCTGTGCTTGGAAGTGATATGTGAGACCATTTTCCTTGTGACTTACAAATAAATCACTTATATGGCAAGTTTAATCTTGAGGTATTTTTATTGCATGATGTTGTTTAAATAATGAAAGTGGCTTAATGGGAGATGCATTTAATAAACTGAATTTCAAAGGATGTTTGAAATCCTGTAGATTGGGTTTTATTTCAGTTAATAACAATATTGGTTCAGTTCCTGCACTGCATCGTAATATGGAGATGAGAATTCTGTTCAGTGTTGCAGTGGATATTGAAAGATGATTGATGGCACTGTTTGTTCTGCTGCTTCACTGCATGCCAACTCTGTTAATTGCTGATTGTTTTAAGATACACCTCTATGTATTTGAAACTGGGGAGGGGGCATGGTTGTCGTAAAGTGATGTGTATTGTGTGCTTTCACTGAATGGAAGTATGACTTTAATTTACTAGGTCAGAGAAGGGCTTAGGTGTTGCTTTCTGAACTGCAGCATTTTACAGTTGGTGTCCAGCTATTCCATCGTCTGACCCAGAAAGCTTCTTAATTCTGATGACTTGCAGTTTATTGCCCAAGAACTAGGGAGATTTAAGAACCAAAGTCTGATGGAACAGGACTTGTTTATTCAAACCTCAGCTTCTACTAGCAATGTATTTCATTGCCTTTAGAATGTCTCTGCTCTCCATAGCTCAGGGCTGGCAGGGGCTTACATTGCTCTTCTTCCCATTTCAGGCTCTGGCTCCTTACTGGTCCGTGTCTGACTCACTAAATAGACATTCCAGCCATGCATTTATATGGCTGACAACCAAAGACAGATTGCCGTCTAGATGACAGGGCTTTGATTGGATGCTGCCTTTCTTTGAGCTCTTAGCTTCAGACAAACTGATCAGAAAATGCCAACAAAATAGAAGGTAGGAGCACAATTCTTTGTTATACTGTTCCTAGCAATAATAATGCAAAACATTGTACATCAGTTCCCATCTGGTGTAGTTTTCATTTTCTGTGCTTTTTGCACTGGAGCAAATGACAAAGGTAGAATATGTTACAGAACTGGGTCATGGATAATTCTGATTCGGTTAACTTTGTGTTCATTTCTAAAATCTGGTTCATTAGCAGTGGCTTACTGTCAGTTTGTCCCATTATTCAGGGTGGTGGAGCGTGGTGGATTCTCTTCTTATCCCATGATAGAAGATGGGAAATCAAGAGATACAGATTAAGAAAGCATGTAAATAAGAACAGAGGAATTTTTAAATGAAATAATCTTTCAGATGTGTATGTCAGTATTTATCTTAAAATATGTAATTGATTTGTCCTTGCAAAAAGATTGTGCCTACTACTTATCCTTCAAAGTACAAAAAGAAAAAAAATGCATTTTTCCAGTTCTAATTTGAATGATAAGGGAGAAAATTAGAGAAAAAAAAATTGTTTGCTAATCTTGTCTCCCACAGTGCCAAAGTCTTTGTTTTTTTTCTTTTTTTTCTTTTTTTTTTTTTAATAAATATCCTTGGTTTTATCTTTTTTGACTGGATAATAAGAAAAACGACTATGAATTCAATTCTCTGTTCCCTCCAGAACAGCCCCTGAATTATTTCTGGGCATCTTTTTAAAAACCCCAGGGAACAGCTGGTTCAGTGTTGAGGTGATCATGGGAGTGTCTTCATGTTGAGGTGATCATGGGAGTGTCTTCATCCAGAAGTGCAAGGGAACGCATAAGAGCCCAAACATATAATCTGTGTAAAAGTCAAAGATATGTTTTTCAGATTCCATGTTCTTAGTATTGTCCATATTTCCACTGGGAAAACAGCATATGTGTAGAAGCTCTCATCTGTGCATCCTTCCATGTGCTCCAGACATCCCAGACTAACTGTGCACAGGCACTGGGGCCATGTATTGTCTGGATAGATTGACTCTTGATTACAAGAGCAGTGAATCCAGAGTCTGATTCAGGCACTGAGGTCATTTGTCAGGAAAGCCAGCAGATAGCTGTGATAGGAAAGAGTATACTACCACTAAAGCAGGAGTCTGGTGTTCAAACCAGTAACACTGGCAGAAGTGCTGCTCAGGTCAGTGAATTAAAACAAAATCAAATACTGCATTTTTTCTACTTTTCAGTCTCTATCATGTTCTTTTCTTCACATACCAAAACTAAAGTAAATATTCCATTCATTAACAAAGAAATTTAAACTCTGGATGAACAAACTATAAGTAAATGTATCATTTCAGAACTGTCTTTTGCTGTCTTTGTTTCATGAAGATGTAGATCCTGAAGATCCTGTATCTTAGGATACAAAGGGTTGCTTTTGTACTTTTGCATCTGAGATAGTCACTGAAGTCAGCAGACTGGATTGTAGTGCCTTCATTGTCCTGACAACGCCTTGCCTTTACCTTTCTTGAGTGACTTTAAGCAGTTTTCCTTGTATCCTTCCTTGTCTGAGGAAAAGTGCCAGGGATTGGGATGAGAATATCTGTGTAAGGCTACATGGGCAATGAGAGATGCACAGGATGAAATACTCAAAAGGGTTTTCACAAGTGCCCTCTGCCTTGTCCTGTGCTAGTTCCTTGGCTGTTTTCTAACTGTTTAGAATTTATGGGGTGGGGAGGAGCATGAGGGATGTGTGTCAGAGGCAAGAGCAAATGTGCAGAGGTAGAGCAAATAAGTCAATTTGAGCACATAAGACAGCAAATTTAACTGCAGTTTTAGCTTCTCTAAGTGTAAATTTTCTAAAGAGGAATGATTTGATTTTTGTAATCACTGTGTTTTTTCCAGATTCTTTCCTACTCAACAGTATTTAGAATAGTCTTTGCATTCAAAGAAGAGATTTTATTCTGAAAAAGTAGGCTGTAAATATCTTTTTTGTGTCCTCCTCTTTGAAGGATAGCTACATGCCAGCTGACAAGAAGGCATTTCAGTACCTAAAAGGAGCTTACAAGAAAGCTGGAGAGGGAATCTTTACAAAGACATGTAGTATAAGACAAGGTTGAATGGCTTGAAAATAAAACAGAGTAGTTTTAGACTAGATATTTGGGATAAATTCTTCACTGTGAGTGTGATGAGGCACTAGCACAGGTTGCCCAGTGAAGTTGTGGATGCCTCATCCGTGGAGGTGTTTAAGGCCAGATTGGTTGGGTCTTTAAGCAAACTGCCTAGTGAAAGGTGGCTTTGTCCATGGAAGGAGGGTTGGAACCAGATGATCTTTAAGGCCCCTTCCGTTCCAAATCATTCTATGATTCTGTATTACATGTGTTGTGTGTTAGACAATGAAGTAGCTGCAAGGAAATAAGATGTTACTTCAGCTCATAGAACAGCCAGATTGCTGTTTCCTTCCCTCTACACCAGGTCCTCAAACATGCTATACTCATGAGTTACTGTCTTCCAAATACTTGCACTTTGATAGAAATAGTATGTGACACAGAACGTGTTGGTATAATTTATTCTGTGTGTAGTAAGCCTAGTGTAATTTGGCCTGGCCTGTGCTTTTTATGACAGAACATAAAAGAACTGTGTGTGACCTCTCATCAATCCTGTGCTGCTATTGCTTGCAAGATAGTGTCTGGCTCCTTCAAAGGGATAAAAAAATATGTTGGCCAAAAAGGATCTGAATCACAGAATCCTCACCTCATAGTCAATGGAGAAGTGAGGGAGCAGGCTCATACAAATGCTGTCAACATCCTGGCTGGACTACACAGAACACTTTCCTTGGTACACATCGTATAACTGTGCAGCATAGCTGTTGGTTTGTCCATAGTGCATGCCTGCCGCCCTACCCAGAGGCTGCAGAGAAGTGGCTTACTTGATCACTTTCCATTTTACTGGATCCATAAATCTATCACATGGAAGTATGTGTGTCTCTTCCACTGTTCTGCTATTAGGAACTGAGACAAGGTATAGTGCTAGTTTTGGCTGAAGTAATTTTTCTTCACAGTAGCTAGTATGGGACTGTGTTTTGGATTTATGCTGAACACAATGTTGAGAATAGCAAGATGTTTTTGTTATGATATTTATGTGTTAGCCCTGAGCAGGGCTTACACACAGCCAAGGCCTTTTCTGCTTTTTGTAAACATGCTGTTGCTCTCCAGTGACCAGCTATGAGAGTTACAGCTGTCAGTGATGTGAGGCAGCTTCCCCAGATTGTGAGGTTTTAAACGTGTCATCACTTGTTAATGACTACAGGTCACTGTTACGCACGCCAGGATGTGAAGTATCTTTACCATGGCCATGAGCCATCCAGGGCTTCTTTTCAAACAATATAAGGGAATTATCTGCAGTGTTATTATTTGTATGTACTAGTGGAGATAATGAGATGCAATGAATCTTGGTTTTTGCTCCCTGTTTTCACTAGTGCAGTTCTGTTTGCCTTGATATACAGTTATGAGAGACCAATGATTAATGGGCAGAAAGAAAGGGTATGGCTAAAGCTTGCCTCCCTGAGAAAGCTGGAAGGTCTTGCCAGCCAGCCAGCCATTAAAAGCTCATTACTCCAGCAATAAAAGGATTGATCCCTTAGTATAGCTCCCTCAGAACTTAAACAATTAGCCCATGTGCAATTATATACTGGCAGTATAAACAGGCTGCTGATAAATCATATTTTTTATTTCTAAAATAAAAGAGAGTTGAGAGATATTAATACACAACAGCATATGGAATTAATATAAATTGGGAACTAATAAAACAAGCTGCTTGCTGTGGTGCTGCCATTGCAAAATTTTGACTAACTTGACAGTAACAGACAATTCAATGCATCTGGGCAGGGATGACATTCTTCTGGTATCAGGTGATTTGGCTCAGACTAAACATGCATATTAAATAGATTACAGACCTCAGCAGAACTGGCTGGCAAAAATGAAATTAGAGCAGCTTGAAGTAGTGGCCTGAAGAACAAATAGACCATTTTAAAGTGTAAAGTACTAATTACTCCATTTTATTAGGTGCAAACACAGAACCAAAATGTAGTTCCTACTCCCAGTGTTAAGAATTTATAGTTTTTGAGATAATAATGTATGACATAGTCTATAATGGATCTGGTAAAAGAGAGGTTGTGAATAAAAAACAAATAGAACAATGAGATTTTTGTTCTCTGGCTTCTCTTTCTGTGTTTCCATGTATAGGGTCACATCTGCACTGAGACAAGGACACCAGAGCTTTCTACCTAAGTCCTGTTAATAGTCTGACTCTGCTTCTCTGGACTTAGTCTTAAGAAACCTAGTTAAAATACAGGCCTGCACTCAAGTTGTTTTCTCCTCCCCAGGGTAGTCTTGCAAGATAAACAGTGCTTTTGCAATGGAAATAAACTACAATATTAAATCAATACACATACACCTCCAAGAAAGGGCTTCAGTGGCCCCAGTTCACCTTGCACAATTCTTGCATATTCCTCCCCTGCTTTCTCTTTCAGATGGAGTGATTGCCTTTTCTGGAGCTCTTCTCAGTGCATTTCACAGGCCCCCACAGAACATACTGCAAGGCTCTTTAGAAATCAGCCCAAGAAGATTCTGTCTGTTAATACAGTTCTGCAGCTTCCAGTAATTTCAAACATTTTACCTAGAATAGAACATCAGGAGGACATTACACTGATTTTGCTTCCTGTTAGGTTTGCTGGCCTGCCTGTAGGGTGTCTGGTGTATTAAAGGGGTGTAGCAGGATGTGGGACAGTCCTCCTTCGTGTCAGTGCCTTGGCACAGTGCTACAGGGGTTGTGGATTTCTGTGTGCCCTCTCAAGTGATTTTAGAAGCACTGTCAGCTTTCGGATGGTAAATTAGCAATAATATCCTATGGTGGTAACATTATTTACTGCTATAAAAGCAGTGTTAAAGTAGACAAGATTTCTGCAAAGCACTTGTTCCAGTGTCCATAAGTATCACTAACTGCAGTCCTAATTCTTTGATAACCCAGCTGCCACTAGATATGCCGTGTTGCACTCCAGATCGTACAGTCTATTTATGATAAATACAAATTTGAGGGATGCAACACAGAAAAATATCAGCTACTCATTCTCAGGGTTGTTTTGCAGAGCTGTTTTTAAGCATCTTTGAAGAGTTGATTGAATAAATTCCGATTTCTTCTTCTGCTTCTTCCTGATTAACCTGTATGTGTTTTCCATTCTGGATCTTGCACAACACTGCTAAAATAAAAGGGCATTGTTCTACATCCTTATTTAACTGCATAACTGTTTGTATTCCTTGACATTCCATATAATTAGCTGAAACTGTTACTGTACCTGAATTCTTGTAATTTTTGAACCTTAAAAGAACTGAGAGCAGACTGTCATAATTTTGTTGTTTCCCTGTTATATATATTCACTAAATTTTTTTATTTACTTCCTAAATCTTTATTTACATCCTAAATGCAGAACTATTGTAATACAGTTTTAGAAATAATTCCTTTCTTGTTTTTATTAACCAACTTCAATGGAAGTTGGCATTCTAAGGAGTCAGCAGAATCTTAGTCTACACAGCTACACTTAAGACATGAATGCATTTTATTCAAAATAATGATCTATAGGTGAATATACTGCATTTGAGAAAACTATTTGATGCCTCACTTTAGTGGCTGATCTATAAAAGAAAAAGCTTATGAGTTTATGTTAGTTCATAAGTCTAAAGGAAATAGTCAAGAGCTGCTGTTGGCCCACCTAACCATGAGGGTCTCTACAAAGTTAGCATCAGAGCATGTCCTCTCCTCCTGCCTCAAAACAGAAACTCCCCTCTGCATAGATTCAAGAGTTCAGCTGCTGTTGCTGTGGCGATATGTGCATTCACTCTTAGCTTTCTTTTCATTCTTCCTTCATGACCCCAGTCCCTCTTGAGGGATGGATTGCATATTTTAAAGGCACAGTTTCAAAGCTACAAATATCTGAATCATGAGTGACTATTTAGAAAAGTATGATTCTGTGTTTGCCTGGTTTTATACTTTTCCCTTTGCATTTACAGGATGCCCAGGGACATAATACTAAGTTAGACTAAGTTTTTGTCTGACCAGGATGACTGTTTAGTTTCTGTGCATCTTCTTCACAACATACATCCAATTATTGAAGTTAGCAACACTCCAGGGGTTTTTCACAAAGAATTGCTTTTCCTCAAATGGGCTTTTTGTGAATATTCAGTGCTATATGAAGGGTCTCCTGAGTTACTTTTGCTGTCTGCAGCATAGCAAGCAACACTATGTTGTTTTTTTTTTTTAATCTTACCCGCAAAGGTACAAGGCAGGAGGTCTCTGGGTGCCCTTGAATGACGGGATGTGAAAGAGGAACTCATGCACTCATTTGCCTTCCATGCATGAAAGGCAGTTCACATACACAGAGACTTTCAGAGTTTGGATTAAAGCTGTTGACATCACTTGACAATTTTAGGTGGCATTTCCAAAGAAAGTGTTGATGTGCAGAGCACTTAGGTAGTCTCTGAACAGTTTTAAATATGCATCTACAAACCTCAGGATTCATAAGCAGCATTGACCAGAAAATGGCTGTTTCGGCCCACACATGCAGTGTGTCATTTAGTAGTTACACAAGCTTAGCAAAATGTTTCGCAATGTCATTTCTCAGCACAGGCATACCCTACTCTAGGAAATGGGAATATTTTGCAAAAGAAGTAGCAGATGAGAAGTGCTGCCTTAGCTATGGATTTTGGTTCCCCAAGGGAGGAATTAAAGGGGGATCTAGCCTAGGACGTATGACAGAAGTCGTGATGGAGAATAGGGTCAAGAGACTAACAGAAAGGAAAACAGATGTAAAGCTGACCCATACTGTTTAACAAGCAATGAGCTGACTGGTCAAACCTACTAGAATGCACTGTACATACAGTGCATTTAAGGCCTAAATTTAGCAGCAAATTCAATATTAAAAAGTACTTAATGTGCTGGAGACATCTGAGTTACAGGTGCCACGGGAGCTATAACTGTGCCTATCTTGACTGTGCATTTTTATTCCTTTACTTCACACATCCTTTTTGGGAGAAGAGCCATTTCAAAACCTGATAAAACTTCTTTGCAAGAAAACTGTACAGGTGAAAGCGAGCTATTGTAACCTGAGAAGCTACAGAGAACAGGGAGTTCTTGAACCAGAACCAAGGTAAATTCCCTCTGCATTTGGGCACAAGTTTCTGCTGCACACAGTGTTCATGAGCCTAAAGACTGCAGTGTTATCCAAGATTAAAAAAAATGCCAAGGTGGTCCTTCAGCGATACTAATTTTTTTATTAGCAATGAAGCAAGATACTAAAAAAAACCATATTCCCAATTATTTTCCCCTCACCTCGATCATCAGAAATCCTCACAAAATTTTGTAATTGCTTAAACCTTATCCACCAGAGTAATCCTTAATGATGTGCAAGCCCTCCAGTGTCTCCTGCCACATGAACTGCCTGAAGCAAAACTGATGTTCTTAATATAAAAATACCCCATTTCCACCAAAGCATGAGTCACTTTCATCCTCTTCTCATGTCATGGTCATCAGTGTGCAAGCTTTGATAAGTTCCATGAGTTTATTATTTTTGTGCTCTTCTGACAAACTGTCAGACCTTCCCTCCTCGTGCTTTCTGTTATCTCACCAGGACTGAACTTTGTACTGTGTCTCCTGAGTACCTTATTTAAGCAATTTCCTTAATAGCTGCTACTGCAGTACCTTGCAAGTTTCTCCTTTGCTTCTGGTCGAAGAAGACCTGGTTAGATCAGGAAGGGACAGGTAGAGCAGCAGGTTGGGTACCTGTGGAAGGAAATTCCCACTGCTCCAATTGGTGGGGTCCACAGTGCTCACAAAGATTTGTAGGGTTCAGTAGGTGCCTGAGTGGTCTGGGAGCTGACTTCTAGAATGAAACTAGGTTTAAACACAGCATCAGCTTAATGGTTAAGAGCTCTGAACAAAAAATTAAATATCCTAGTAAACCCACTTTTTATGGGTTTCAGTTTGAAATAAGTGTAGCTATTTGTCTTAAATTTTCAAGAGAATGAAAGTTAATCCAGATTTCAAGCACCTTTCTAAAGCAGATTTCTGGGTGTGCCAAAACTTTGCTGTATGCTGAAACTGAAGCCATAGCTGTGTTACGGATCAAGGTCATAGATGAATGTCCTTCCAAATCCAAGCCAGAAACCTCATAAATTTTGTTTTGGTTAAGAAGTTATTCTTTTTCATGTTGCTCCAATCACAGTACCTTTTTCCCTGAAGTACCACTACCAGAAAATACTTTTCTCAGTACATTTCTCTTTCTATAACTTTTTTTTGTTGCTGATCAGGCCTTCCTGTGTAAGTAATTCTTTCCTTGGACTGAAGCAGGAGTGCTCACAAAGCACTGTGCTGGCCTGGCAAAATGTCTGTGGAGTCTCTGCCTTTCCTTCCAGCTAGGGCTGTGGTGCCATCAATATGCTAATTCAAGGCAGCTGAGAGCAGAACTCCCTACCTGCAGCTTTTTAAGCTCAAAGATTTTTTTATCAGCTTCCTAATTAGAACCTAGGGGACCCCATTATGCCTTAATAATACAAAATCTAACTTTTAAAAAAACTTAATTATGGACTGCTTTTTAAATGAATTTGATCACTGAGAATACCTACATGTCTTGGAGAGTGGGGGAGTTAGTTGTGTCTCATTTCAGAAGACTAGTACGCAGAAATGCTACATATGTACAGTGTATTTAAGGTGTTGCCATTGTATTAATCCAGCCCCTATGCAATGCCAACTTCTTCTAAAAATTTGTTTTCTTTGTCTTTGCTTTATTGGTGACCACAATGATTATTATGTGCCACTGCGGTCAGATTAATCGGTCCCAGACAATTTAAAGGACTGTGTAAGTACTGGGTTGGAAGTTTGGAAATGAAAATGTAGACCCATAATTTCTGTGATATATATTCCAGAGACACTACTGGAGAATAAATCTGTTCATCACAATGCTTCTGTAAGCAATTTCTTTCTAACCTCATCCCATGATTGGCACCATACTGTCCCTGAGCTTGAGGATGAAGTGTTACTGCTATTTGAGATTTTTACCACGTAAAGATAAAAAGCCCTTTGTTTGGCTTATGGGCAGACACAATCAGAAGTATCCCTAATATGCTGGTACACTGATTGTCCAGTCTGTAAATAATCACTTGTTTCTCAGTTTACAAGGGGAAGAAATAGTTTCATACCACTTACACTAATTATGAATTTAGTAGTTTGTAAGTTTACATGTAATTTCTAAGACATTGATTAAACTCCAAACCAACTTTTTTTTTTTTTTTTTTGTGAAGATTGTATTAGAATTCCCTAGAGACTATCTTGTGCTGCGTTTTCTTGAGTCCCGATAAGGAACTCAGCAATGTTACCCTCAGGACCTCAGTTACTGTCTTCATAATTTAATTTTTAGGGAATGCTTATACCTGCTCTTTATACTGGAAATCACCATAGTCTAAAGAGCATGCACTTTGCTTAGTCACTATGCAGAGAGACACATTAACAGTTCTAAGAGGTATCAAGACAGTGAGTCTCTTGATGTGTCTGTAAGCCTGCATATATCCTGCATTTTGCTCGTTGTTAAGTAACTCCATTCTTTGAAAGACTGCAAACAAGAGATGGTATCTACTAAGACACAGAGTTCTTACAGAGGGATTTGGTCCCACTGTTTGATTCTAAGTCATATTTGTTACCAGCTTCTTGAGATTTGGGGGCTAATGCTTACCTCTAAATGTCTGATATATAGATTGAGTAATAAATGTGCTGAGTGATAGCAAGGATTTTGAGGCTGTTCCTACAGGAACTGGCTGCCAAGAGAAAAGCTTGATTTGGAACTTCAGATAGGGTTTGGATTTTGGTCCTGGAGAAAGGATTTGCTGATGGAGAGATCCAAAATCACTGAATATCTACCTGCATTGGGAGACATGAGAGAAGTCTGCTTATTTCTGCTAGGGGCTGCCTTTTGTCTGAGTTTTATTCATCATGTATTATGCTCAAATAAGATTGTTTTGGGCATCCATGTTGTTAGAAGAAAAATGCAGACATCTACCAAAAACAGTGCAGTTCAGAGATGACTTTGCTTAAAGGAATCTCCCCACCTCTTTCCTTTAAACACAGGGGCAGCTGATGGTGATTTTCAAATTTGGTTGAAGGTCTAGGATGAAGCGGGGCAGGCTTAGACTTAGGTGTATAAACAAGGTAGTAAACTCAGTTTGAAAGAAGAAAGAGGGGCACTGATACTGATTTTCCTCAGATTTAATTCTATATTTGAGCAAAGGAAATCCAGTTTAGAGTTGCAGTAACTACTGGCTAGAGGCAGCTGTGCTGGGGCACAAAAGGAAACATCTAGTGAATCTGTTCCAGAAAGCTACTTGAGATTGTATGAATGTAAAACAGTCAAAATCAGTATGTGCATGGTGTTAAATAAATGAGGGCCAAAGAAGAAACGAAAGCTTTTCTTCTACCCAACCATCTGTACTATGTAAGTGTCTATTTGGTCTTTGGCTCTTAATTGGAAGGAGTGCTCAAACCAATTATATTAAGCTGTGGGACCTTAGACAAATAATATACAGCTGAAAGGGGAATCTGGGGGAGGTACTGTGGAGCATGTGTATGGCCAATATGTTTTGAGGGAAGGCAGTTCTAAATCAAAGGCACACAATTCAGCCTGGACTATTTGCCTTGGTGCCACAAAGGCCTGCTTGATCTTATTCTACTGAGATTTAGATATGCATTAGAGGGAAGATGTGCTGCTGATAGCCAAACAAACGGAAGTATTGTCAAGGGAAGGAAAAGAGAAGGACGAGATCCAACAAAAGAGCAGGAAAGGAAAAGATGCAGGGAAGATGCATCACAGTTCATCTCAATCTTTTCTTTACCCAGGCAGGAGGAATCCCATCTTTTCCACTGTCCTAGGACATGCAACATATCTTAGTAATGCTGACTTGGAAACTTTATATTCCTACTGCAAACATAGGCAAATCAAATATATAAGTCCCTGACACTGCTTGTTCTGCCTTTGCCTGAACTGAGAAAAAGAAGAAGCAGACATCAAACTGCATGACACATCCTCTTAAAAGAGAAAGCAAGTCCCTCTGTGTGAATAATTGCATAATAAATAAATCTGTAGTTTCTCAAAATTGTTGACATTCTGGGTCAAACTTCTCTCCGGTGTAATTCCCCTGACTTGAGTGAATTTACATGAGATCAAAAGTGGCCCTCTTTGTTAAGAGACCGAGGTGTTTCTGTCCATGCATTTGTTTCACAGTTTGGCAATTAGTTGCAACTTTGTGTCTCTACATGTCTGTGTGCGTGTTATATACACCTGTGCAAGTACACATGCAAATCCATGTATGCATTAAGAATCTAAAGTTCAGTTATGTTACAAATTTTAATGCTATAAATTATTAGTTTAAATGCATTTTGATTGTCTTCTAGGCCTTTTTTTCCTGCTACAATTTGCCTATTCATTTTTATATAAAACTTACTGTCCTTTGACTTGCAAAAAACAGGTTTGTCATGTAATTTTTAGAAGAACAAAACAGTATAGGTGAACTTCAAATATAATAATTATAAAAGTGACTGCAAAGCAGCAAATTTCTCTCTGATTTAGCTGTTGTTAGTTTCTTCAAGTTATAGGTGCTGATTATTATGGAGCTTTTCCTTCTGTTTTTGCTGTAGCCCAAACACAGCTACAGCAGAAGGAGCTGAATCCTTGCTGCCTCACAGAGATCAGTTTGAAGATCAACCTCCTTTGCAGAATGCTTATTGTGGTGATGAGGTGAGGAAAAGCAAATACCAGCTGGATTGGCAGGTACTGCTGTTAGCTATGAATCACTAGCAAAAAAAAAAAAAAAAAAGCAACAAAAAACCTTTGGTCTCAAACCAAATAAACCTTCAGCCATGTAAAAAGAAATAAATAAAAAGGTTGGTTTTCTGGGCTTTCATGTCTGAAATGAGAGCACACGAGTATAGGTCTCCAGCACAGTTTTAATTGCTTTACTTTTCATTGGAAAGAACCAAGATGACACCCACTGAAATATAACTTCAGGAAATAATGTCTATCTTACTATTTGCAGCAATTGAAAGAGATTAAATTTGGTCGAGTGTGAAATAAGGGATGAGCCAGTGAAGAGCTGGTATAGGGATCTGTATCTGTCTTGTGTAGAATACAAGACTGTTGAACAGTGTCTCTGGGAAAAACACATATCCAGCAAAACATTTTTCTTTAGTGCTCTGATTAACATATTTCTGCTTGTCCTAAATATCAATTTTCCTAATGATTCTATACAAAAATTTATTTGTTTATAGTGAAATATATAGAGAAATTCAAAGCAGAGATGTTTTTTTCTTTTTCCACACCAGTGATAACCTACCATGGTTTTTTTCAGGGTGTAATCACTGAAGGGAATAGAGTCCAAATATATGACAATAGAATATTCACCTTAGGAATAAAATTATTAGAAGTTTTCTTAAGTACCACCAGTTTCACTGCTTTATTTTTTGGGGGGGAGATTCATCAAACATTTTTCTCAAGGTCTAATCCAAACAACTGCAGTTTGAAATGAAGGCTGAGGTGCAGGGTGATGAGTAGAAGTATTCAGTACTTCATGTCCTGTTACTGTCCTGTTGTGACATGCTCTGCAAGGCTTCTCAGAGCCTGAGACAATTTTTCATTTCAGCATTTCACCAAGAACCTTTAGGCTTCAGGCAACTGTCTTGTGTGTGCAAACTTTCTTTGGAGCAGCTGGTGACAGTCAGTGACAAAACCAGAACTTTCAAGTAGCTGGTTAAGGTTCTGACAATTCTCATGTTTCTGTGTCAAGCAGCTTAAGAAATCCATTCTATTTGCATTCTGTAAATAAAGTATTTATGTGAGGTTTCTGTCCTGTACCTCTTAGATATGTTTCTGTGCCCTCTACAGATACTGCTGTAAAGCCATATACTTCATTGTGATAAATACTGATGTTTTCCTTACATGTAGATGACGTTTTACACTTACATAAAATTTCTGTTGCCCAATTAAAATCTGTATTACAGAAGAGGAAAAACATTAAAAATATCAGATTTGTATTATGTACAGTAACATGGAAGGAAAATAATTTTAAATGAAATGAAAATAATTGAGTTAGCACTGCTTGATGCCACCCTAAATTAATAGTGATCAGTGTACTCAGAAAGGTAGTAGACACACCTTTAGTCTTTCTTGCATGTTCTTTGAAACATCAGATGGAAGCTGAGATTAATCATCGTGAATAGTATATTCAACAGGCATTTTCTATGCTGGAACTTGTCATGCTGCAAACTGACTAAAAGTACTTCATGCACAAGGTGGCTGTTTTCCTATAGCCAGCTAAAAGATCTAAGGGAGACCATGCTCCAGGGAAAAGGAAAATATTTCATAAAGTTTTGTGATAAAACTAGTTTAAGGGATTTTTTTTTTCAGTCACTCAGCTTCCTGAATATCGCATCCAACCACAAAGCTGTAACAGAACACTTGGATGCCCCATTTGAGAATGGTTGCATGAAATGCAAGTTAAATTGGACAAGGGTATTAAGGTAGTATGCTCTTATCAGAATTTTTATTGTCTGAAGTATTGATCAAATAAGACAACCTCCCAGTGCCTGCTGCATGGGGTCATAACCTTCATAAATGTGACCTAGAGCAAAATGAAGTTCAGAGAGGTGCTGAGAAGAAACTAGGTTATTGTCCTGTCACTTCTGCAGTGAAGTGAAGTCATCATGCAGGGCTAATGGACATCTGCAGCTCTGAGGAAGTTGCAAAGTTTATTGGGTAGAAGTGGACTATTTTGTTTTTATGTCTGTTTTTGACATTTGTTTGAATATGCTGTGCACCTTTCATTTTCAGCATTCAAAGTTTTGGCAGTCTTTATTGACTGTCTGAAAGGCAGCAATGTTGATTTATAGAATGTGGGGAAAGTATCATCATAGTTATCAATTAATTGCATGCATATCTGGAGAGAAACACAGCAGGAGCTTCACTGAACACAGCAGTAGCATGAGTAGCCCATCATATAGTAGAAGAGCAACAGAAATAATATTATTAAGTAAGGATTAATATGTTGGGAATACCCCTCTATTTTTAAGAAAGGCATAAATGTGAAACATTGTGTGGTTGAAATACGGCAGTAAAGTGCACCTGAAAATAAAACCACTAGTAACTCATAAGAGCGTGACCTTTACTGAATTTATGAATCCATAAATTCATTATTCCTAAAACTAAATCAGATCAGAAATGCCTTTGAAAAAGTCAAAACTGTGTATGAGGGGAGAGGCAGAAGTAGATCTGTGGTATCCCCATTAACCAACTTCTTTTTCACACATTCTTTTATAAAGGCACCCAGTTTTATGTAAATGCAATGACAAAACAACATAACCTGATAAATAAAATAGCAGAAAAAATCCCTTCTGAAAAATATTAACTCTTGATGCCCTGAGCGCTTTGATTCTAGTCCATGTTTTTTTTTCACCATGGTGTGAAGAGGAAAACTCAGGTGTTTTGATTCACCTAATTTTTCCTGTGATTCATGGTTCCAAAAACACCTGCAAGGCCCCCTCTCTGCTGATTTGATCTTAAGGTTTAGTTTTGGATGGCCCTTGATTTGTTTCATTTTTTAGGAAAGCTGTGATGGTCTAGTGGATGTGCATGGAGTAACAGTGCACATTCTGTAAGCAATGTTTTCCTGCATTTGTATGTGACAGATTCTAAAAGGAGAAAAAATAAAAGTTATGGCTTTTTTTTCTTTTTTTTGTCCCTGTGCAGTGTTAAGGACTCATTTCAGCTCTCAGGTACAAGCCAAGACAAAAACTCAAACCATGCAGAAAATGAATGCTACGTAGATACTTCCATGTTGATGGAGAACATTTAGTGAGATTTCCAAAAGGTTCTCTGTAACACATATTGTACAGATATAAACAGTGAATTCTCATCATTGTGACTGGGATAATTTAAAGTAGCTGCCTAATTCTGTTGGCAATTTTAATTGGCTAGATTATTCATCTTCAATTATTGGCTCATTGCCACATAACATTTTGCTTCATTATTGAGCATTGAGTATTAGTCTCTTGGAATTGCACGTCTAGTTTGTGTCATACAAGAAAAGGGTCATTTAGGAAAGGCGCAGGCCTAATCTATGACCTTGTGTTCCTTTCTTACCTATAAATGGGAATGATAATCTTAACAATTTACCTTGCATGGCTTTTGGAACACTCTTATACTGGATTTATCCTGCATCCTGCAAGCGGACATTGGATCTGGCTTCAGTGTCTCTGTGGTTCAGTAGCGTGGCCAAAAGACAAATTCCCAGAAGACTGCCAGTCAACGCTCTCTCCTTGCTTCTGTGGGCTCTGTGAAGGAGCAGGCATCTATGGAGCACTGGGGTAGGAGCTCTTCTGAGTTAGGCTTTATGCCTGGCAAAGGTCAAAACTCTCCTTGCTCACATGAACTGTTGGAGAACAAAGTTTTCCCATACATCTTCCTGAAACACTTTAAAACACTGTACGAAGGACTTGTAATGACCTGTAGTCCTCCAGAAATTTTGCATGGAGGGAATTTCTGGCCACTATGAAATGAGGGATAGACACACTGAATCAGGAATCTAAAGAAAAGCAAAGCCTGAACAGGAGACAAAGACTCTAGAAAGAAAGAAAGAAAGAAAATAAAAAACTATAAAAAAAACTTTGCTGGGCCTCAGATATTCATTCCAATTAATTGTTACTCTTTGATCAGCCTTTGACAGTGTCTTAAGAAAGACCACCTACCCACATCAGGTTCCATATGAAGAGTGAACTATACAGCCAACTGACTGAGAAAGAAGTACTTCTGTCCTGAAGGAGAGTTTGTAAGAAAAACACCACCACAAACCCCAGGGTTTTCCAGTGTGATTTTTGTCTTCTCTCTTACCAGAAAGCTTCTGTAGAATTTTAGTTCCTATTTCATTGCAGAGTTCCTCTATGGATAATCTGGCTGTTGAAGTGTAGAGCAAGGCAGGTCTACAGAGTCCTTTCCTGTCAGGCATGTGTTGGTAGATCAGGTCCTGGAAGAGATGAGGAAAGAGAGAGTGTATTCCTGGGAATACTTCAGTGTTGTTTCATTGTGGACAGTGGTTGGGCTTCAATCACACTGCTAGGGCACAGCACCCTTGCTATTATAAGTTTGATTTTAGCACTTCTTTCTATATAATGAAGATAATGACATGCTTAGATATTGCATTCTTACAAAGTCATAGTACTAGAAAGGCGCACTAGCCATACAGATTGACTTGTATTTTAATCCACATAGAAAGACAATTGGTGTAAGGATTAAAAACATTACTTTATCACTGTGCTTAGATAAATCAACTTAAAATTATTCCACTGTGCATTTCAGGTAATGTTATAAATTCAAGTTAGAGACTACTAAACTCAGTTGACTTAAACACTGAGAACAGTCTCACAAGAGCTGTACAGAGAAGGGGAAGGGCTAATTTATTTCACTTTTCAGATCTCTGCAACCACTGTGTAGATTGCATTGCTAATGAAGACTGCTATATAACACCAACAGAGAAGAAATATGATCTGAGATCAGGGAGGTCTGGGTCTGATATTTGATACCACCTGCAATGGATTATGTGATATTCAGAGTTTATGAAATCCAGCATATCTCTTGCTGGATAGTAACAGACATGCTGTAGGTCCCCTGCCAGTTTTTTTTTTTTTCTGTTCCTTCCATAATCTGTCTCAGTACACAGTGGAGTATGCTTTCCTTCCAGATTTCATTTAAAAATGCCTACAATAATTGGGGGCTTGTCTGTTCTCTGAGTATTTATGGATGTCAATTTTAAGCTAAGGCCAGATACAGGATTTCCATTACCAGCGTCTGAAGCCCTCTGTTTCTAGAAAAGGAGTAACACAGGTGACTGAATTAGGAGACTTGGATTTAGCCCCAGGCTGTTTATCCTTCCTTAGCTTTGCTGCTGTGCAAGTAATTTCATCATCTAGTGAAGCTAAACATAGACTGTCAGCCATATCATTCAAGCAAATAACCTTTAAGACCTTCACTGTAGGTTTAGGTCACTACATGACTGAATTGTAGGTCCAGATGTGGCTTTCCCTTCCCTTTTGAAAGCAAAAGATTGTCCATTTAGGTTTCCCTCCTCAGAACACAGACATTTTTTGCATTATATCATTAATGGAAAAATCTGTGCTTGAGTTTTTAATCTTGACTGTGATGCTTTCTGTCCTTGGAAACTGTTTTTGTTTTATTGACTCAAAATCTTTCATGCCCTGCCATCCTCCCTGGCCCCAGTTCCCGTGGCCAGGTTGCAGAAGGGGAGCTCAGCCTCTGGCAGTGCTGGTGGCAGTAGATGGCAGCAGCAGTCCACTGTGGGAACCAAGAGCTGCAAAATAAGTGATAGGAAGCAGACGGGCTCACAGGAGGCTGGCATTTTAAATATAATCCTTTTTTTTTTTTTTTTGTTCCCTGGCACATCTCTGGTTCTGATTTTCCCTTCAGATCGCCTACATATTCCATATCAATTACCCATGAGGTTTTTTCATTTTATTCCCTGTTACATTTTGACACACGGGTGGTAGATAGAAGCCTTGTATATGCAGCCCTCAAAACATAAGCACAAGAGAATTTGGGAGGCTCAGAAGATTTCCCTGCAAAATACAGCACCTGGGTTTATTCTTGGTTTTCCAAATACTTTTCTCATTGCATTCGTGCTTACAAACCAAGGTGTTTCCATATGCCTTACTTGATTATTTGTTCCTCTGAAGCTGCTGTTCAGTGTTAGAGCAGAGAAACTTTGAAGAACTGTTTTTTCCCTCTGGAATACTTTTTGTTTTGTTTTGTTTTAAAATGCTGCAACTTGGCACCATAGCTTATAATGAAGGGGAGAATAAATTTTCTTTATTTATACAGTGAAACAGGATCCTGCAGGACAAAAAGATGGCATTTTTGTAATTTTATGAGCTAATACAAGGTCTTAAAGTATGGTCATTTTACCCTCTCAAGTGACCACAGTAGCAAGAGATTTAGCCATTGAATCTGCCAAGTGGATGACGTCTTCCAGGATTAGATTTAGGCACTGTTCCAGGCTCCAGGCCATATTGATGCTCAGGCATATTCTACCTGGTATGGAGCTCAGAGGAGCTGATTTCTTCACTCTTCTGTTACTTAAAACATCTTCCAAACAAGCAGCCTGCAGACTGCAGGGGTTGGAACTAAATGGTCTTCAGGGTCCCTTCCAACCCTAACCACTCTGTGTGTCTATGATTGTTTGATAAATAACTTCACAAGTCAGGCATAGATATGGCTGCACACAGAGAACAGTTTGATTTGAAGCCTTCTTTTATACAGAATCACAGATTCACAAAGTATGCTGAGTTGCAAGAAACCTTCCCTTCCCTTCCCTTCCCTTCCCTTCCCTTCCCTTCCCTTCCCTTCCCTTCCCTTCCCTTCCCTTCCCTTCCCTTCCCTTCCCTTCCCTTCCCTTCCCTTCCCTTCCCTTCCCTTCCCTTCCCTTCCCTTCCCTTCCCTTCCCTTCCCTTCCCTTCCCTTCCCTTCCCTTCCCTTCCCTTCCCTTCCCTTCCCTTCCCTTCCCTTCCCTTCCCTTCCCTTCCCTTCCCTTCCCTTCCCTTCCCTTCCCTTCCCTTCCCTTCCCTTCCCTTCCCTTCCCTTCCCTCCCCTCCCCTCCCCTCCCCTCCCCTCCCCTCCCCTCCCCTCCCCTCCCCTCCCCTAGATTCTCTGAATTGCACTTGATGGTTCCAAAGGTTGGCAGAAACCTGGGGTTGTTCAGCCTCAGAACACGAATATTTGTTTTATAATTAATAGAAATTATTATTTTCAGCTGCTACCGCCAAGCGTATACTGCTTGTCATTCAAAATCTTAAAATGATGAATGAAGGCACTCACCCTGGTATAAGTTTCTAAGCCTGTTCAGAAGGTTAGCACTTGGAGATGTGTATCTGTAGTCTAATGCCAAGAGGTAAAGTATGCAGTTGTAGTTAAAAGTTTTCAGATTATTAGAAACAACTTTGAAGGGGATTTGAAAGTAATATTAAAAATTAAATGGAATCTAAAGTGTTCCTTGAGGCAGAGTAACCAGCAAATCCCACTGCATTACCCTAAGCACAGTGGCTGGATTTTCATCATAATTAACCACATATCTTCATCATCGGACTATCTCTTACAGGTTAAAATGCCTATTAATACCCACTTAGAAAAAGAAATTTGTGAGAAGTAGAAGTAGTATCTGTAAAGGTTGTACTGACCAGCCTGAGTGTAAAAAACTGAATTAGCCCTCCAACAGTCCTAAGACATTACCGTGTGTAACTCATCCACAAAATCTTCACATAATTAAAAAGATGACAGATCATAGTCTTGAGTTTTCTTACTGATTAGCAGCTCAAGGGGAAAAAAAGGTTAAGAAATATTTTTAATGCATGAAAACCCCAGAACTCAGGCTGAGTCTGGTTTATAGATATACAAACTTGACTACATTGCTACATCCAGGAGTGCCTTTAGAAAATGATAAACACAAGTATAAAAGACAGTAACAGATAGCTGAATGTGCAAAGAAGGTGGAAGATAGAAAGTCTGCCTGAATGATAAGAACTGTATTGAGGAGATCTTTGAGATCTGCACAGGAAACACTGAGCTACAGTGTTTTTGTATTCATTGCAGGAATACAAAAAATAATCTGCTAGTCTTAGGCAACTTCATCCTCTACATAAAATAGGGATCTTTGTAGATGACTAGGGAATCTGCCTTTGTAGTGTAAGCAATAGTGGTTCTGACTGTCAGGCATGGAAAAGAGGGCTTAGACCTGATTGTCACCTAAAATGATCATCAGCACAACTATTTTGTGGTGTATTTTAGTGCTGAATTTTGGATATTATTTGTCAAGGATCACAGAACAATTTAGAGAAGAAAGAGAAAATAGATAAATGTCCGTTTGAAGTGTGTTCAAGCAAACCAGTGAAATATATCTAAAAATACATGGAATAGAGCACAGATCAGAAAAACAGTCTGGTTGGTGTAGGAAAAGAGGCAAATGGGAGAAGTCAAGTTGGGTCTTGCACAGGGCAGCAACAGGTTCTTAAAACATTAAGAGAAAATGAGAAAAAGAAAATTTGAATAATTCTTCAGTGTGGATGAGACAGATAGTAATTTAGATACTCCTCAAAACAGACAGAATACTTTGCTGCAGGTTTTCAGTAATAACAGCGATGGAGCTGTTGATCTTAAGGGTACAGACGAAGATTAGTAAGGGTGAAGAAATGAAAGTTGAAGATACTACTCTAAGTTAAAACCAGAACTCAAGAGCATGAAATGTTTCAGTTGGAAGACTGTAGCACTGAGACTTGTAGTCTGTGTTTCAAGTCAAACACCAGGGAAAAATACCCAAACAATTAAAAAGTGGGAGAATGCTATATGAGAAATACATGTAGACTATTGTTTTTGGTGTTTATTTGTTTGGTTGATTTTTTGTTTGTTTTTTTGTTTGTTTTATGATGACAACAGAAATTGAATTGATGAAGAATCAATATGTTGGATGTAGATAATCAGCAAATTAGACAAATTATTATGAGAAAAGTGGAAAGAGTTTACTGATGAAACAATATCTGTAGGAATATATAGGAATAATATTTTTAACTGGAATATCCTTAAGATAAATATGTGACCAGAAACAAAGGAACCATTGAAGTAAACTCATGCTTAAACATCAGGTTCAGCTAAGTTGAGGGATATTGATCAATGCATTTCCACAAGAAGGAAAGTATTAGTCCCATTATGAAAGCTAGTGGTGAGAATGCTTGTGCACACGTCTGTATAAGTATCTGACTTTCTCCCCACATTCAGATGAGATTAAATAAAACTGGAGTAGGAATTGAGAAGTCTGTTATGGCTGAGCTAGAGAAAATGAAAAATAGGGTGGGTAATACTAGTACTAAATAGCTGACGCTGAAGAAGAATTTTGTGGTTGGGTCTGCTTGGAGAAAGATTTTACATACCATCTGTTAATATGTTGTCAAAACATTTAAAAGCAGTATCAGTTCCCTCTCATGGACACATTATTGAAAAGTGGCACAGCCCCTCATAAAAAGTTTTTCAGAAATGGTCAGCTCAGGGGACTGAGAGGCTGGTACCAAGCTCATGGTAAACATTAAGACAACATTAAATTGTTGTCTGATGCAAACACAATGGACCTCAATGACCCAGAGTGACTGGTTATGAATTATATTTGCTTAATAGTAGAAATACAGGGAATAAGTCTCCAAGCAACTGGAGTACTTGGAGTACTGTGAGTACTCCAAGCAGCTCCATCACTGGTCTGGCTGTCTGTACTAAGAATGCTGGATGACAAAAAATTCCCCAACAAAACAAAACAGTTGCATTTTAATTATTTTCATTATCTATTGAACTCAGAGGCAAAAGACTGGAATTCTAAGGGGACATGCCAGCTTCTCTGGTCTTTTCTGTCAAGTAGTTGGGGTGTGTTAAGTGGCCTGGCCCACTGTTACAGTCTGATACCTTAGAAGTATCATACAGAACAATGGTAGAAAAACATTCATGTGAATGAGTCAAAGATACAAAAATTGACCCAACATCATTGTGTGTCAGCATATGCTACTTATTCAAACACTTTGCAGAAATTGAAAGCTGAGAGCCAGGGTGAGGGGTATGAGAATAAAATGCTATGACATTTAAACAAGGCAGACAAAGTTGAATTCACAAGGGAATCTTTCTCTCCTGAAGGCAATTACATTTTCTGAAGTCTTCATTTCTCCCAGTGCCTCACTTCCTTGAGATTATCCTAATTAGGCAGGAAGGTAATACAGCAGCAAAACAAATTTTGGAGCAGCCAGGAATGGAGCTGGCAAGTAGCTCTACTGAGACTGCACCTGGTGCATGGTGCTCAATCAGATTATGCCTAAAAAACTCTGAGAATCAGGAATATTCTTATTTCATGCCTGATACTTGACTTGTCTATCCAGAAAGGATCCCCACTGTATCAGGAAGCCTTCAAGTATGCAGAGAGTCTAGCATCTGACTTGCATAGCAATAATCTAACTACAGAAGGCAGAAGAAAGGATGTGGTGATGTGGGTAATTGTGTTGGGAAAAAATAATCCATTAGGGGATCACACAGCGTAACCCATTGATAGAGCCAAGGATAGAAACCAAAATTTTCCAGTCTCTCCTTAATTTCTTGAACACAAAAAGGGCTTCCAAGCTGTGGCAATTTTCAGGCTAGTTGCCTTCAAGCTATTTAAGAGTTGCACTTACCACACTGAAGGATTTAAAATGCTACTGCTACTGCTGACCCAGCTAGCTAGGAGTTACTTGTAGCTAGTCTGGCGTGTTGTCCTGGTATCTTCCTATTCCAACCTTCCTGCAGCTTATTCTCTAGAATATGCATAGACAATAACCTGCAAAAAGTGACAGCTTGAGAAGAGAGCTTAATGAAAGCCAAATATTAAGGCTCCTTCTACCTAGTCTTGTTTATTCCAATATACTTAATATTTCCAAATAGCTGCTGAACAAATGTAATGGCTCTGACATTAATGAAATCTGCATAAAGTGCACATGGCTTAAGTGGGGACAGCCTGAAATGAGCAGGATAAAAGAAGACGACACTTTAGTAGACTGTTCCTATAATGTTAAACACTTCTCTAGTCATGGTGGAAGGATATTATTGCACAGGGGGCCTTGAAGTAAAGTTAGAAAGACTTCAAGAAAAGAAAGTAATACTTTTTTTTTTTTCTGTATGTGTCTTTAAAGTAACCTAGCAACCTGTGTAACTTGGTGCAAGTTTACCTTCTAAATAATTAATTCATTCCTGTAATTACCTTATGGCTATAAATCTGATAGTAAGGTTGTTATGAGTAGAGGAGACAGTCTTGGAGATCAAAGGGTTTATTTACTATTGAACAAGGAAATAAGACTGTGGATTTCAGGTTTTACCATTAATTATTATTGCAGATTATCATAGTACTTCTAGCTAAGTACTCCCAATCTGTATGTATCTGAAGGGTATTGCTTGTGCATGGCTATCCAAGTTCACTGGATTATCCTAGCTGTCCTCCAGTCTTTTGCTGTGCTCATGGAATAGATCCTTCTAATCAGGAGCCTTTGACTGATGAGTTACAAAACCCAGACAAGACAGAAATTTGCCAAAATAGGGTGAGGTAGAATATAGAATGGTTAAACTGAAAATGTGTCCTCTGTGAGAAACTATATTTGTATATTTGTGTATATTTGAGCCTGTGCTAAGGTTGAGACTTTTTTTTTCCCAGCTGTGCTCAGTGACTGTCTGCACTTAAGGTGCAGTGTTGGTGTGTGTGTTAGAGAAACCACCAGCATGAGTGGTTGAGGTTAAAAGCTGTCCAGAGAAAATGTATAGTAGGAGCATCATGCTTCTTGTTATCTCTTTAACTTTGCCACACTCATCATGGTGTGTTCTTCAATTATGAGCATTAAGTATCTATAATTGAAACATGCTTTGCTTCTAAATGCCCTTAGGACCACCCACTGTTGGAGCTTCTAGATGATTTGGTGGAAATCAGGAATATCTGACTAGTGTCTAAACACTGGGATTCTTGCTCTATTGCATGTTTCCTAGTGCATGAGCAAGGAATGGGAGGCTTTGTAAAGGAAGAAGATAAACAAACTCTGATTTTTGCCACCCTTAGAATTCTCAGATGCCTGTCCTATCATTGTGTTGAGCTTTGTGTTGAGCTGCCTCCATGGACCACAAGAAAAGTAGGAACAATACAAACATTGGGCTATGTAATTTCCACTGGAATAACTCATGTGGATGAAGATTTCTCCTTAGCTTAACAGGGAGGGAATTAGAAGACTTGTCATTCCTCATTGTTTTCACTTAAAAGTCAATGAGAAACAGGGAATTTCTAGCGATTCCAAAAAGTCTATTAAAACCATATATTTTTCAGCTGAGTACCTTGGTAGTAGCAACCTCTTTCAGGAGTTAACCCTTCCCCAGCTCCCATGCTCTTCAATACAGTATTGATGCTCCCTTTTTCTATGTCTTTGAGGTTTTGTAGTGGTCTGAATATAACAGTACCCAGAATTGATACAGTATTCTGGCATATAATGAAGATTGTAAAATGTTTTCTCCACCTGAAAATGGTAAAGACAAGGTTTATTGCTACATCTCATGAGCAAGAAACTGAATTGTAAAGAGGTTAGCACTATGGGTAGACTGGGAATTGCACCTTCATTCACTGAGTTTCAGATCCAGGGAATTAATAAAAAAATTATTCAGTCCCTGACAGCACTTTATGAATTAAAAGGTGGAAGAAAAAACCCAGCTAAAATCCTGCACCCAGAATGGAATAAGACCTTGCATGACAGTGCAAGTTACCTTCTCACCCGCCATGAAAATGCTGTTGTTAGGCAATTTACAGTGTTCAGATACCTGTTGTTTGACATTTTGTGGTTGCAAAACCAGATGCCATGTCAGATCAATCATCTTATATCCTTCAGGTATTTATATCTCATCTAATCTCCATGTAATGGATTATATACTGTACTTGCAGTAGGGGTTTGAATTTCATTATTCTTATTAAGATGTCATTTCCACAGCTGCTTCATTCATTTCCATTTTAGACATGTGCCTTTGGTGGTTTTGCTAACCAATTATGATAATGGTTTTCAATTATGATACAAATAGAAGACTCTAACAGTTAATATTTAGAGTGGAAAATGTTCTTCTTTGATTCCATGACAGCTGAGATGTGCAAGCATCCTTTAGTTGTATTGTTATTCTAAAACATTTATAGAGTGGGATCAAATCACACACATTTTAGAAGCATGGAGAGAGAAACGTTACCTGTCCTAAGATAAGGCAAGACAAATATAATACAAGACACTTGACAACAGATCAGTTCAAAAAGTCTGGAGGAGGAGGAGAGAGAGAAGCAGGTCAGGAGATGAACTCCATAATGATATTTCAAATGTATGGCAACACATTTGAGAAGATTCACAACGCACTCAGTGGGAAAGGCAATCCATTGCAAGAATTAGGATCTTTGAGGAAGCAAGGGGTACAGGGGTAACTGTGCTTTGCAACGAGCTAATTGTAAAGCCCTTCAGATACTGTTATCAGGGTATTTTTCATGCAAAGTGAGAGGTAGCTACATCTGTGTAAAGACAAGCAGGATGTGATGAGAGCCATTCTCTCTCCAAGGCATTGAAACAGAGACTCTTATGCCATCTTTCATTCCAAGTAAATTTTCTTTCCTTTAGCATTGGGTTGTCATGTATCCCAGGAACAAGTCCAACAGGAGCCAAGTGGAGTCAATACTGAGCTGATTTATCCTTGCAGTTCATGACTTGATCCTGTTCATGTAGACCCAGAAAGCAGGAATCCCTGCAGCTATGTCCCCTCTTTACTGGATGAAGAGAGGCAGGAGACATGAACCACAAGCTGATTCATTCACCCTTTTGCAACAGCAGTGTTACTAGTTAGAAGAATGAAATGGAGAGACTGACAGGAGTCAGCATGAGATCTGTGACCTTTGTGAGTTTTTGGGATGAATGTATGTCCTCTTGATGTGGGTTTGAATGAACAGCTCACCCAGCTGAGCTATCCAACAGCATCTTTTTTCAGGAGCACCGTAGGTGCTTTAATTAACAGTTAAAAGGCACAAGATGAGAATTGTATCCTCACAGGAGCTAGCAAACCATTGTTTCACTGAAGCTTTCTGCTAACAAGTGACGTGCCTCTCAGGAAAACAAACTATATTACCCTTCATTAATTTGACATGAGAGGATGACCTTTGTCTCCATTAAATATGGTCTGGTGGAAGAAATACTGAAGAAGGCTCAACAATGATTGCAAAGTCACAGGAACTCTGCCCCACTTATTTTACCTGCTGTCTTAAGGTCTGAAACCCTCACATGCCGTGGAAAGAAATGCAATGTTTGGACTTGAAGGGTTCAGAGAGCTTTGTGAATATTTGTAATTTACGCTAAATGCCTTCTGCTGCTAAAGTTTCTGTGAGGCCTGAATTAAAACTTGCAGTGACAGGGCAAATAGGACAATATGATGGTGTTTGGGCCCAAAAAACAGCCCTTGTGCTGATGGTATGTGCTGTTATCCTGAGTCTCTCCTGGCTCTAATAAAGCCGGACCGGGCCAGAAGAGAGTAGGGACCACACATGGACAAAAGCAAAAACCCAGAAAAGGCTCTCACTCACTGTATCGCGTCCAGCACACTTTTATTCTGGGGAGAGAGAGCAGGATCGTGGGACATGCAGGACATTTTCAAACCTCGGTGAGGGGAAGAGGAACCTCTGGTCACAGCAATCAGGTCTGGCCAGTGGGGAAAAGGGAGGGGTTAAGGGAAGGGAAGAATCACGCTACAAACCGAGAGGGGAAACAGAACAAACCATCTTCAGTGCAATATAAAACCATAAATGTGCATTACAAAAATGGTACAGTAAGACAATCCTGTGTTTTGGTCACTATGGTGGCTGTGACTTTTGAGTATTGAGCAGGCTCGCTCTTTTTGGTTGAGGATGGATGGGTCTTTAATTTGTGCTAAGACTGCTCTCAGAAAGGGTAAGGCTCAAACTAATGAATTTGAAACTGCTCAAAGGAAGGGAAAAACATGAGTGGATTTATTAGCTACAGATCTTTGTAAGAGATCCAGAGATCTTCACTGCATTCATCATCTGCTCTCAAATTACCTGCAGTGGTTGTTTTGCTATCCAAAAGCAGGGGAAGGAAGGGAAAGATGGAGAAATTTTTCTCAGTGACATTAAATGGAGTGGGCCATACAGGTGGACAAGAAAGCACGTGCTAGTGACAAATGCATGGACCAAATTGTTCCTTGAGTATGTCTTGATTATCAGGCCAGGTGAAATAGTTGCTACATCAGATGCCTTTGGTACATGTGAGGTTTAGTGTGGCAGTGAAACTATAAAACCTACTATGACAGTATGTAAAGAAGTCAGACAACAGCTCTGACTTTGGGCATCTGGTTGCAAGTCTTGGTTTAGCAGCTTCATTAAGCAAATTGCACATGGCCTACCTGTGAAGTGCAGATTATGTTTGTAGTGATAGCAGTTATATTAGAGATTGAGTGGCCACAACAATCCCATGTTTGCTAAAGGTTGATAAAACAAGGTTCATTGCACCTAGGACAGGTAACAAAAGTAATTGCAAATACTTCAAAAGCTGTAGAATGTTTGCTTTTCATAGCTATGAAATATTTTTAGAAAAGCCTTGACTTACACACCATATTTAGCTGTGTCCTAATACTTATGGGACAGAAATTGTCTGGGCCAATAGATTTTTAATTGCATGACTTCCATTTCACCAAGAAAACCTGGAACAAAACCTGTGATTTTTCTTATGCTAAATTAGACCTGGAAACTGCTCTTAGTGTTATTTTAGCACTGGGATATGACTCTTTGTGACAGGCTGTTTGTTTAGTTTCAAAAAAACCTGACATCATGCTTCCTTAAAAGTCCTAGAAAAATATGAATTTTTACACTATGATTTTTAATTAATGTTGTTGAACTGATTGATGAACACAGTGACTTAACACAGGATGAATAAGGATGTATACTTTGTAACAGAGATTATAAATGACTTATCAAAAAAGCATTTAATTGAAGGAAAAACCTAGACGAGTTGAAGAAACAGATATATTAGTTTTAATAAAACTTGACTTCTGAGATGAAATAAGCTGAAAACATATATTTGTCTGGTTGTAATTGGTTTCTGTCTGTGTATTCATTAGGTACATCAAATTAAATTTAAAAAGTCACATACCAGATAGCCAAGTAGCATTTAAACTCCCAGTATGAGTCTACATGGATTTGATTCCCATAACTAACAATGTCAGTTTTAGTTTAAGTTTTTAGAAGCTGTTCCAAGTTGAAACCTTCCCACAACTGAAAAAGGAAGCAAGCACATTGTTTTTAGACACCCACTAAGCAACCTGGTGTAATTTCAGTGTTAACCCTGGTTTGATCAGGACCCTGGACTGAAGAATTATTGAGGTCCCTTCCAACCAACTTCTACCTGATATTAATTTTCAGGAAGTGATCACCTATTGCTACTTCTGCCACAAATATATTGAGACTACAGCTACAGCTGAAGACTTTTTCTTCTACCAGTGGTTCTGCCATCTTGTGATTTTGTGAGTCTCTGTTCTCTTTTTAAAATCATCACGTTTCTGGTCCCTGTCTGGAAGAAAAAAAGGTGTGAATTATTATTCTGCGTTTTAGAGTAACACAGAAATACAGAGTTGTACATTTTGTGAAATGTATTTGCTAGTAGAAAGAAGGGGAAAAAAAATGGGTTTCACAGTAAAATGTGCTTGCAGAGGTGATGGGGCATGGTGGTCATCTTCACCATCCACTCTCTGAATGTTTCTGGGACTTTTCACATTTTTGCACTGCACTGCACCTTGGTTTAAAGCAACCATCCTGCTGCAGAATAGGAAAACTCAACCTTTCCATTTATTTATTCTCTACTATCTGAAAATCCTGCAAATGGGTTTCTGCAAAGCTTGAGTGCTAATTATAACTACCTGTTCAGTTACAGTTATATGTGTTCAGACACAAAAAAATTTACATGCCTACCTTCATTAATCAGTGCTTCTTTCTTGCTTTAAGGCTTTTCTCTCTAACAGGGGATTATTTAAATTCTGGTGCAAGATTGCCTTCAGCAGTGTTACAATTTGTATTTTGTAAGACTTTTTATCGAGAAAAATCTGCCCCTTTGATGTGTCAGCGCTATTAATAGTATTTATCATATAGGACTCCATACTAACATTTATTTGCTTATTAACCAAAATACACCATTTTTTTCCTGGAATTCCAGAGACCATCTGTGACTAAGGGCAATGTAAAAAGAAAAAATTCTAAAATCCTGCAGGAGAATATATGGTGGAGGTTGTATGTTTGTAGCCTGTGTGCTGGTACTACATTCTGTGTGTTTGTTTTCTCTAAATTCCTCTCTGCTAGCTCTAAATGTTTTAATCAATACATATTTAAAAAACCCCTCTAACCATATTGTACATCTTACTGTTTGCAAATCGAAATCTATTTTAGATATGTAATAAAAGTGTAATAATAATAGTTCTGTCAAAACCAGACTTCTCTCAAGGTGCTGAAAAGCTGTAAAAAAATAAAACAAGACCTCAGAAAGGGGAATTCTTAAAATTTTGTGGACAAATATATACAAGAGCTGAAGTAACCATATTTTAGATGTACTTGATTTCAGGCTTTCATTTTTTAAGATACTAAAGAACTTGATAAGAAGGTTTTTTTTTTTCTTTTTTTTTTTCTTTTGCATGTGTGTTCTAAGTTTTTCTGTTTCTAAGCATTCATTTCCTGGCTGAGGATAAGATTCCCAGGACTCCCAGCTTAGCAACTACTGCTAAATAAAAGGTTATATACAGCATGATACTTGCTCTAATATTTGTTGAGACATAGCCTGATAAGAATTTGAAGAAAAAAGAAGAAATTTTCAGAGCCATTCAGTGTTATTCACAACAGTAAAGCCTCTGCAAGACAGACTATGCAGCTTGTGCTTTGTGCAAAAGATATGCTAGGATGGTCAAAGGAGAGGAAACAAGAAAGACAATTCTATGTGAATTACTGTCTTCAGGCAAATAAATAGCTATACGTGTTAAACACCAGCAAGTCTAGAAGCTTCAAACTGGCATAATTCACATTTTAAACAGAGCAAATACTGGTGGTGAAGGCCTCAGGGGGCAACTTTTCTAGGAAAAAAATAAAACCCACAAGATTTGGAGCTTTTGTGCAAGGGTGAGAAAAACTAAGGGGCATTTGTTGACTGAAACCCCAGCACAGTAGGAAAGGCTCTGAAGATGACGTGTCAGCATAGCATGTCCTGGGGGAAGCTGATGAGGGAATGATCTGAAAATCTCTCTGAAAACCAGTGTCCTGCTAGTTGCTAATAATGGTGGACAGGCTGCTGATGAGCATAAAAATGGAGAGGTTTTCTCCCCAGGGCAGATCTGTCTTCTCAGCTGACATAAAAGCTTGGTGAGGCTGAAAGTGAAGAGTGGCCCTACAATGAGTGCTGGTGAAGAAGGGAAGAACTGGGGCAAGATGTAGGATCTATTCAGAAGAACTTGACGAACTGGAGAGACCAATCACCCACCATATGGAGTTCAACAAGGGAAAGTGCCAGATTCTGCATCTGGGATGGACCAACCCTGGTTGTGTGCATAGACTGGGGAGTGAGAGGCCAGAGAGCAGCCCTGTGGAAAGGGATCTGCAGGTCCAGATCAATGGCAAGTTGAATCTCAGCCAGCAGTGCCCTGGCAGCGAGGAGGGACACTTGTGTCATGGGGTGCATCAGGCACAGCATCACAGGTGGCCAAAGGAGGGATTGTCCTGCTCTGCTCTGCCTTGGGGCAGACTGACCTCGAGTGCTGGGGGCAGTTTTGGGTGCTGCAATACAAAAAAGATTAGGGAGCATCCAAAAGAGGGTGTGAGGATGTTGAAGGATCTGGAAAGAAAGCCTTATGAGGAATTGCTGATGTAATTTGGTTTGTTCAGCCTGGAGAAGGGAAGACTGAGGAGAAGCATCACTGCAGACTTCAACTTGCTCATGAGGCACAGTGGAGGGGCAGATACCAGTCTACTCAAGGTTGGGACCAGTGGCAAGACTCAAGGAAATGGTATGAATCTAAGGCAGGGAAGGTTTAGATTTGATATCAGGAAAAAGTGTTTCACCCTGGGGCTGGTTGGGCACTGCAGCAGTCTGGGAAGTGGTCAAAGTACCACCAAGCCTGTCTGAGTTCCAGAAGCATTTGGATAATGCTCTCAGCACATGGTGTGATTCTTGGGATAACCTGCATAGGGCAAGGAGTCAGACTTGATGATCCTGATGGGTCCCTTCCAACTCAGCATAATCAATGATTCTGTATTCCATGACTTTATCAGTGTGAGGCATATACTAACCCCACTGCCTTCTGAAGGCTAGACATAATGAGTAATTGCAAGGTTATTTTCTACAGTGATAGTTTTTGAAATTTTGACTGACCTTTTCATTGAAAATAAATGAAAGGGTATTTTTCTGTCACATATTCATTCAACTGTATCTGTAAGTATCTTTAAAAGAATAAAGGAATTCAACTCAATCTGAAATTGCCTCCATTTGTAGTTGAGGTTTCAAAGATGTAAATCTCATCCCCAGTAACATGTTCATCCACAAAAAAAAGAGACATGTTGCAGATACAAATAATACTTTTAGTGACATGTACTTTCTGCTTTGTGCTGTCTCTCTTTATTGGGGTTGCAATGAATGCAGAAGTAGCAGCAGCAGCAAAACAGCTGCAGGAGACACTGGAATAACTAGACAGAAAAAAGAAAAAAAGGGTAGCAGTCGGCGCTACAGCTGCATTTAGAAAATATTCTCAGATCAAAAGCTAGAGTGATTCTGTAAAAGGGGGATATTTTTATACCCCAAATTTCAGTTAGGGTCATGATAAACTTAGTTATTGAGAACCAGATGAGAAGAATTTTGGAGTAAAGTGATCTCAAAAGTCATACCAGACACAACAACCTGTGCAGCTGTAACTGCATGTGCAGAGTTCAGTGCCATTTGTTTCAAAAAGCAGCAAGAACTGCTTCATACATCCCTGGCTGTAGCTTGTTTAGGTTACACGGGGAGTTTAAGTGTCTGATAACCACATTTAAAGTTACATCATTTTTCTTAGGGAGCAATCAGTCATACCTGTGAAAGGAGGCTTTATGAGCACTGGTAGCTCTTGGGGATGGATTCTTTGATGCATTTCAGTAGAAAGGAATTTTCTTCATGACTTCATTGTTTGCAGAAGACAGGCAACACATTTTGGACATGAAGATCTTCATGGACTGACAGTTCTTTACCCAGTCTGAGTTACTGTGGAGCTTATATCATTGTGCTTGGAAAGAATCTGGGGTGCTGTAGGGTTGATATCTATGTACTGGGGAGAAAAAGTGTAATACCTTGAATGTGTTGAAATGAAACATTTGACTTACACAAGGAATAGGCCTTTTAGTATATAAAGATTTTGTATAAAGAAGGGACTGGAAATTTATGTTGTTAAGAAGACACCATAATCTTTTTCAGTGCATGACCCAGGCATCTATCTTCACAGCTATTTACAGCTTAATGTTCTTAGAGCATTACAGTACATCCTCCTCAAAGCAGGAATAGCTTTCAGACTGGCATTCATCTCCAGCTTTTCAGTGCTACTGTGTATTGTAGACAAAAGAGGCAAGATATTTTATGAGTTTTAGGGTGAGGAACTGAGAGCAAGTACTTCTTAGATGATTAAATGAACAGGATATTCATAGAATTTCAATTATTATTTTTTTCCATGGTTGTTTCTCCTCTTACTCTAAACCTGAGTCAGAACATTAAAGAGTTGTGGGATAATACTTTTCTTTATTACAAGACACAGAAGAAGACCAGTTGAAGAAGACCAGTTATTGGAGAAGATGGGAATGTGCCAGCAGAACCCATTGGGAGCATAAGAAGAAGAGCATGACTTGCAGTGGGAAATTGGGCATTTGTCTAAAAGAGTTGGCTGTCACAACGTTTAGTGGCTGGATATGTACTAACTGCAAAAAGTAGTAATTATATTCCTTTGTGCTACAAATTCAAACTGGTTATGACATCTATTCTCTCTCTCTCTCCTTTTTTTTTTTTTTTTTTTTTTAATATTCCATTTCTTTCTCTAAGCAAAATCAGGGGTTGTTATGTTGGACATTCCAAAACTTTGATGGCACCTTTCCTTCCCTCTGTTATTTTATTGAATTGACAGCAATGAAAGAATTGACTGCATTAGAATATGTGGCATGTCCTTTCACTTGCATGATCAGAATGGCAGATAAATCATACAGTTTAATCAGTGACCTCCACAAAATGCCAAATTAGGAAATTGTTCTAAAGTTCTTCATGTAGTAAACGTGGCCAAAGAAGAAGTATTTTCTTTTTTTAGGACTGCCATTGACTACATTAAATGCTTTTACAGTTCTCCCTCTCAGTAATTACCAGGTTTCATTATACAGTTGTAGATGTGATGAAATGGTTTGCCTGCCTTTGAAGCATGCCGAAGACAGTTACATGCCAGTTATAAAAACATTTTCATAGCCCATTTCACCCTGCTTACAATCACTTAACACTCTTTTATAGAAATGCAAGATCATTGCCAATACCTTGACAGGTGATGCGATGTTCATGAATCATAAGGGAGACTTGAACCATCAGGTGGGTGATTATTTAAAAGAACTCATAAATGAGATCCCAGAAAATGAACGTGTCATGCTGTGTGTGTCAGCAGGACTGAAAAAGTATGGGTAAATGTCAGGCAGAAAGGTGTGTATATAAAGCAAAGGGTTTACTCTGAGTCAGGAAAAATCAATTTTGACCATTTTGAACAATTTAGTCTTGGATTATGGTGCAGCTCTTAAGGGAAACAATCTTAAAAAAGCTGGAGAGCCACTGTGGGTGCCAATTATTAGGAAGAACACTACGAGACAGTGGAAACAAAAACACTTCCAGAAAAATCCTCAGCTTAGCAGTATTCATGGTTAGAGGCTTAAGCCAGAAAAGTAAATTTCAGCCTGATGGCTTTTGGTAATCAGTATACAATGGAAATACCCTTTTTTTGGAAAACTTACAGGACCACCAACTTTGGTAAAAGTTATTCTATTAAAAAAAATGTGCAGAACAATGCCAAGTGAACATTGTTAGGTCTAAGAGCAGACTATACTATTATAATAATTGGAAACTCTGTATAAAGACTGCCTTTATAAATATCCTTTTACTAATACTGTAGAGAGTTTACCTTTTGTTTGATCAGCCTGCTGTTCTCCAGTCCTTAAATAAATAGGAGTTATTGTGGATTACATGTTATGGTCTGCTTGTGAAAGTTATGAAACTGGAAAGATCAGCATCATGGACAACTGAATAGTAAGTGTGTAGTCCAGAACAGAGTCCCAAGGAGAAAAAAAAAAAACAAAGTAGAAAAAAAGTTTTACCATTAATTTAAACACAAAATATAGCTTTCCTTTTAAAATCTTCTGGGTAAACATGCAACTGCCACAGAGAAACTAATGCATACTGGTATCATTTAACTCTTTTTAGAAAATTCTGAAGATGCTTCCAAAATAATTTTGACTAATTGCCAATGAATTTAGATGTTCTTATACCAGAAGCTTTTAGATTAAGAGTAGAGCTTTTTCATCAGGCTGGATAGTGGTTTATAGTTTGAAAATAGCTACTGATGGGTGTAAAATGGAGATGTAAGAGCAGACTTTTTTAAAGCCTAAATTTACTGAAGGAAGACATGTCCAGATGTGTGAAAAGAAATAAACTTCTAAAGAAACTCATCCAGTCTTTCCCCTCCAATACAGAAGGCAACATAGACTTTGCTCTCACATGGTTGAATAGCAACTATTTCAGAAAGAACTTGTGGCATCTTGAAAGGAAACATTCTTTGGATGGGAATCAAAATAGGAAGTCCCTAGAAGTTCCTCATTAAAAGTCTGAGGAGTAGAAAGCTTTCTCTTAAAAGAAGCAATAAATGGAAGTGAAACAGTTGGGTAAGGAGTGTGAATTAGATTGTTACTAAATTTTGCTGTATTTGCTGCTTATCTGTTTTAATCCAAGACAGTAGAATGGGTTCACAGTCCAAAATATATCTGGCGTTCAATCACAAGAGGGGGAGTGAGAGGCTTTTCCAGCAAAGAGAGAGAATGTGAGAGCTATAGCAGTGAAGGTCCTGGCTGTGTTGTTGAAGGCTGTTTTCTAAAGACTGCATTTAAATGAATTTGAGAAAGCTGTAACTTGTTTCTTTATGCTTCAGAGGTGTCTGACATTTGGAGCAGGATGATGTAGATAAAGAAAAAGTCAATACTTTTCAACTAAAACAGGCAGAAAATAGACATCCTTAACAAATTTAATACTTACCTTGTAAGTCAGAAAGCCTTGTGCTGTATGAAACACATTTTAGGAAGAGAAGTCTGTTCAAGAATATGCATCAGCAGACACATTTAGTCTCTGGAAAATGAAAGACTCTCTTGTTAATGGTTATAATATGCAAAATTTAGTTTGTTGTGAATTCCAGACTCTAGGCTGCGTCTTTAAAACCCAGCTAATTCTGGGGATGCTTTTATGAAGCATGGGAATATACGTGTGAAAGCACTTGTCTGACTGAAGTGTTCACATTTTCTTCTAAACAAAATATACTGAGAACATACCTGGAATTTCATTTGAATACTAAAATTCTCAAATATAACAACTAAAAGGTGGAAATTGTTAAAAAAAATTGTCTTTTTTTTTGTTTTACTTTAATAATTATTTTATTGTTTATGTAAACTTTTCAGTATTTTCTTAGCATGTTCCCTGTTGTTACAAAGGATATGTGTGTCTAAAAATAACCCTAGACTGCAGCAATTTTTTTTAAAGAACGTGATAACTGCAGAGGCATGTGTGGATTTGTTGAAGCAGTTTTTTAAGTTCCCTACACTGTCAAAGACTCTCTATAGCACAGAGTGTATATAGAATGTAGAAAGTGTAACTATATGTGTATTTAGTACAGATACATTTCCTACATCTCTAATATATTTTTTATTCATATTTATGAGGGGCATCACCATTACTTTTTTATATACTAAATGATCAGAATATGCTGTCAAAATGCATTCAGAAGATAACCCTTCTTTCTGTGAAGCAGCAAAAATGTACAGCAATTACTCCACAAAACAAAGAAGTTTTTGAAGTCTAGGCTGAAATACCCTGTATTTCTCAGGGTATTCCTGTATAAGCATTTCACAGCCTTTCTAAACCAGAATACTGAGAAAAATGTTGGGGCAAAAGTAGGACTCCCTTATGAATCAGAACCATTGTTAAATCAGGACTTATGCATTCGAACTTGCCTATGAATTTTGTGTAGGTGGTGATTAATTTTTGCAAGTAGTCAAAAAGTATTTTCTTCTCTATACTAGTGCCAAAAACATCATATACATCAACATTAAGCAGAGATTGATTAAGTTTTTGGGAAGTTTGATTCTACTTTAAAGTTCCCTATTTTAATAAGTGAATAATGCACACATCTGATCAGAAGACAAAACACATACAATATATCCTTTGGCAAGCTCCTCTCAATTAGTGAACATGCTTTGATCTTCCTTTTATTTACTGAACAGGAGACGCAGCTGCATGTGTACTTCTGTACAGCTGTCAGTGTCAGATCTGTGGAATGTGGAAGTGGTTTTTCTCCATTAATGTGCCACTGGTGTGAAAAAATTAATATCACCTGTCTGGAGCTGAAGGGATTTATAATGCAGTTCTTGCTACAGGCATAATATTTCATGAATCTAGTAACAACACCTTTAAGGAGCTATCCCAAGAGTAAGTTTTCTCAATTACTCACCTGATTTCTAAATGTTGTCATCAGTCTTGGTTCATGAGATAGCAGACAATGGCTGCAGGCAAACCTGTGTGTCCCAAAGCAGATGTAAGAGGCATCTGTAGGTTCTTCATGGCTTTTGAGAAAATGCAAGTAGATAATATTTGCAGCTGACACTGACCAAATGCGTCACTCATTTATACGGAAGGTTCTTTGATATGGGGCCATTTCATTTTTGCTTTTTCTCAGCTCTGACTTGGCTGTCAGGTTAGAATATCATAGAATCATAGATTCATGACATCACAGAGTCATTATTATTGGAAAAGACTTCTAAGATCACTGAGTCCAGGTGCCAACCCGGCACCATCATGTGCTTAGCCATGTCCTTCTAGAGCCATAGTACTGCTTGTCATTCAGGAGGTTGCTGCTTGTCAAATGAAGATGTATTTACAAGAAAGGTGGTCAAAAACTGAGTCACCAGGGTGTCATGGCTGTAAACTGAACAACAAGCTCCACAAAGACTATGTGGGCCTTTTGTGAGCAGGGATGAAGCTTCTGAAGTCGTATTCCAAGTTGACATTCTGTGGCCTGGAAAACACGTGGGGAAGACTAGTTTCTTTTATTGCTAATTAAAAATTGAGTAGGATAGTGAGAAACAGAGGCAAAACTAAATCCGCCATTTCTTCCAACTCTGTGGATCGGAGCAGTTCTGGAGCTTCTCACAGAGCCCCTGCTACTAAAACCTTGCCACATAAACCAATACAAATTTACACATTTAAGTTTATTTTTCAAAAAAAGGTCTTAAAGAAGTGACAAGTATTTTCAGTCTGTTGGGTTTCTCCTAGGGAAGGGCCTTCTTAGTCTGTGCTCTGTAATAGCCCCACTGGAAAAATGCATTGACAAGGCTTTTCTGCTATAAGCACAGCACTTGTCTTGTTACAGCCCTAGAGGTTTCAAACAAAGGTTAAGCTTGTGGATCAATTTACCAAAGTAGAATGAAACTAGTCTGCTCTGATGTGATGGTATTCCTGTGATAATGGAGTTGGAAGAATACTTCCTTTTCAGCTTGCAGGTGTTTGTCATACACGATGGCTTCAGACTTCAAATATGGGAGCAATACATTAAGGGGATAAGAGATTTCCCCCCAGGCTAGCTTTCTACGATGCTGGTTTATACATGAATACTCAAGTCATATCTACAGCGAAGAGAAACATATAAACCTTACAACTTACTACCTCTAAAATACTGACTACTTCAGCATCAGCGGAAAATGCGTAATCACTGCCAGAACACAGCTTCCTAGACAACTTTTCTGCTTGACAAACTTTATCAGGAACACTTCAGGAAGTGCAGAATGAATCATCTGTAATTGCTGAAGGTTTGAAAATAGCCTCATCACATCAATATATCCTTTTTCCTGTTTGAAAAAGAGACTTGAAAAGAAGTGAGTTATTTTGTACCCTTTCCTCTGTATGGAGGTATGAGGTATTTTTATCAAAACTTCCACACTGATATGAAATAGGTACATTAATTATTCCCTTCCATATTGTTGGAGAATTTAAAATTGGCAGCTGAACAGAGCCAGATAACATGCAGGCTTTAACCCAAGTATAAATGATTTAGAATGTCTGTATATTTTATATACAAAGCTCTGCTTTATATATAGATGTCTCCAAAACATGAATCCTCATTCTTTTTGGTATCAAAGCCATATAGTTTTAAATATGAAACAGTCAAAAATCCTAAGTAAATGAATAGTCAGTATACTTTATAAACAAAATAGGAAATGTAGCTCATTACTAATTTTGCGCAGTCTAACCCACCTATACTAGTGAATTCAGAACAAAGTTAAAATTGTCTCTGTGTTTCCTTTTGTTTTTGGAAATGGGCTCAAAGCTGGACTGAATGTGAGATGTTGCAGTACAGAACAGTTGACCCCTGCCACATGGACTTGCTAAAGTATTATGTAATTAGTTACTTTGTTATGTGCTGTGCAGGAATCAAGAATTAATAATTCAGAGGATGAAATCCAGTCCTTGATGTGGCTCATGAAGAAGATACATTCTCTTTCTTGTTTAGCCTCAGACCTAGAAGATCTACTGAAGAGGAAAGATGAAGACAAGCATCACTGGGATTGAAGAGAAATAGCAGAGACTTCAGGGAATTTGGCGTTTGCAAAGATAATGTTAAGGGTCAGGGAATATCTATGTAATAATTTCAAAATCCTTGTAATAAAAAAAAGTTAGGTTTTACTTCCATTTGAAAAGGGACTGATAAGGAACTTGGTTTAATTTCTTCAGCGTTGTTTTCTCTCCATGTTCCCTTGATCAAGACCCCTATTGAGTGGGAGGTAAGTTTCTTATAATTTCAGTGAGGTCAGGACTTTCATTTTGACAGCCAAATATTATGTAGTGCTAGTTCCCAGGTGAGAAGCTAGGGATTTTCACTAGATACCCACAAATAAAAGAAGGAAGACTATTCCACTTATGTGAAGATATCAGCTCTCCTCTGTGATGAAAAGCCATTTTTCCTGCCTGCCACGGAAATCTCTCCGTCCCTCTGCAGACTACATCAACTGACAACACATTCATCTTTCCACACAGTTTAGGCCATTGCCTACTTAATGGAACATATAATGGGATGAAATTGCCACCTGGTGGTTGAGATATAGGACGGATCCCAAGGGTATAATTATAAACTATTTTCTGATATTCTAATAATACTGATATAAAGATGTGTTCCTGCCTCTGGATTTGGTTTGTATAATGTT